>NC_141925.1:1254687-1557734 GCF_057802395.1 Ceratotherium simum simum
TGGCCCTTGGAGCAGTGTCCCTGTTGACTCAGACGACGGCCCGAGACACTGGAGCCTCTCTTATCTCTCGGCCTCGGCCAGTCACTCCCTCTCCTGCCCTGCCCAGAGTGGCCTTTCGGCTTCCCAGAAGGGCCGTCTTCCCAGCGGAGCTGGTCAGTGGGAGAAGCAATGTCTTGTGGAGTGGGGGCGCCCCTAAAGCAGAGGCGGAGGGACCAACGCCCATCAGGGTTAGAAAGCCACCTGGGTTGTTACCTCATGGAGTAGCTCCTGCTAGGCGCCCCTCTGTCCAGGCTCAGGCTGTGCCCAGAGCCGCGGGCCTTGCTGGGCCAGCCTTTAAATGCAGCCAACGTGTGCCAAGGACTTTTTTTAATGGTAAAATACACATAACATAAGTTTTACCACTGTAACCGTTATACATGTACAATTCAATGTCACTTAGCACACGCACCATGCCGTGCAACTGTCACCACCATCTGGCTCCAGAATTTTGTCATCCCCTAAATGGAAACCCATCCCCTTCGGCAGCCCCTCCCCACCAGCCGCCAGGCGCGTTTGGATGACAGCAGTTTAACGATGTGTCGTGAGCATGTTTTTACGTGATATAAAAACCTAATGAGAAAATTTCTCTCTTGTCTTCATGATGAAAACAATTACTTTTTTTAATTACAAACATGATATGTTTCAAAATAGAAGATGCCGATATTTGGAAAGTTATGAGGAAGAAACTAAAACCACCCACATCCCACCCAGTGTTGCCCACCGCTCGTCCAGACGCTTTGCTAAAATGACCATCCTGCATCTTCATCTTTGCACACTTGTCACCAAGCTGGCAAGTGACATGGCTGAAATCCGGAAGTTCCTGCCCTGGAGGAGCCCCCAGCACTGACAGACGACGCCCCCTTGCAGGGGCACAGCCTGCATCTCTTATGGCCCCCTCGGCAGGGGTGAGAGGCAGCTGGCCCCGGTGGACCAGTGCTGGGGTCAAGGTCACACCCCAAGCCCATGTACCAGCCGCCAGCCTCCTCTCAGACAGGGCCCCCCAAGCGTATCTACATGGCCCACTCACCCATTGAGGGAGAGATCCAGCCATCCCCATTTCCACTGAGGCACTCACTCATCCATTAATTCACTCATTCCTTCATTTATTAAAAAATTTCTCTAGTTCTGCTGGATGCCTAGACCTGAAATTACAGAAACATAGGACCAACACAGGCCCTGATGGGGCTCAGGCCAGTAGTTACTCTAGACCATGGGCAAGGCTGGGAAGGGGTCTGACCTGTTCCCGGGGCCGGCCCAGGCCACCCTCCACTCCCCCCCCCGCCAAGAGAGTGAGAAGAGGTGCAGGCCGTACCCCCAAGAGGACCACATCCACCAGTGCCCGGGAGGCTCCTCCGGGGCAGCCGGGGCGCCTGCTCTGGGGACCCCAGGAAAGCACACCCACGTTTTGGCCTCTCCTTCCTGCTCCTTGAATCCTATTCCAGCCTCAGCCCTCTGCTCCCCTGGACCCAAGCATCGCCTCTATTGAGACAATCCCCTGATTCCTCTCTCAGCCTCCAGCTCCCCACGCAGCTGCCTAAGGGGCATTTCTTCCTGGAAGATGCCCAGGCATCTGTAACTCAAGCCCAACCAGAGAAGGCACCCTGGGGGTGGGGGGGTCAGTAAAGGCTGTCACCTGAATGGTACCCAGGTGAGCAAATATCTCCCTAGAGGAGAAGAGATATTTGCATCACATCTAGGTCACTTGAACCGGTTAATTCAGAGAACAGACCCTGCCTCACGAGAGAAGTTGGGTGGGTGGGTGGATGGATGGATGGATGGATGGATGGATGGATGGATGGATGGAAGGAGGGATGGATGGAGGGAAGGATGGGTGGATGGGTAGATAGGTGAATAAGTGGATGAGTGGATGGACGGATGGATGGAAGGACGGATGGATGGAAGGATCAGTGGATGGATGGATGGATGGATGGATGGATGGATGGATGGATGGATGAATGGAAAGATCAGTGGATGGATGGATGGATGGATGGATGGATGGATGGATGGAAGGACGGATGGATGGAAGGATGGGTGGATGGGTGAATGAGTGGATGGATGGATGGATAGATGGATGGGTGGGTGGACCGGTGGACGGATGGAAGGACGGATGGATGGAAGGACAGGTGGATGGACAGATGGATGGAAGGATGGGTGGATGGATGGAGGGAAGGATGGGTGGATGGGTAGATGGGTGAATGAGTAGATGGATGGATGGATGGATGGATGGGTGCATTCAATCCTGGGTCTCAGATAAATTCCCTTTGGAACCACCCACAGTATCACTGGTGAGCTCCGGTGCAGAAGGACAGAGCTGGGGGCTGTGGCCCCAGAGTACAGCTGACACTGAGATCCTCACTCTCTCTTTCCAAGCCTGGAACAGCAGCAGCCCCAGCTCAGCACTCTGGATGTCAGGGCTTGGGGACACCCTCTCCCCTGAAAGCCACATTGCCCATGGTCAGTCAGTCCCATCCCACAAAAACTCTGTCACTCTGGTCCCTCCTCAAGCTCTCTAGTCAGGCAGAGACGGCACAGCGAGGCACTCCGGAGGCCTCTCACTGCACCGTGCCCTAACATCTTCCTGCTTCATTCCCTAGCGGTCAGGGGGGTCCTGGACGCTGAGAGGCCGGAAGACAAGGTCAAGCTCACATCAGGGTGGGTGGAACCGAGGCTGGAGCAGTGAGCTCTGGGAGGAGGACGATGCCGACTCCTCCAGGTGACCCAGGCTGGAGGCCAGCAGGGCTGGCTCAGGGGATCCTCTGGGCTTGCTGCGTGATCCAGGGCACAGAGGTCTGGACGTGAGCATAGACCCCAGGAATGTCACACAGGGCACAGCGCAGCCCCAGCTGACCACTCCCACCAAGCGCCTAGAACCCATCACTCTGCAGACAGAGGGCGGCAGCCAGGGCGGGGTGGGGGTGGAGACAAGATGGGCTCCGTAGCAGGAGTCAGGCCCTCACTCCCGCACACAGCGTCTCGTGCTGGATGATCTTCTGTCCTGGATGGTCTTCCTGACTCCGCAGCTGTGACTGGAGGAGTGTGGTGTTGCTGGTCGCGGGCGGCCTCTCCGTCACCTGCATGCACACCTGCTGCAGGCAGGAGGGCAGAGGCAGTGGCCTTGGGGTACAGAAGACACCAGAGGCTGGTGGTGCAGAAACCCACCGCCCAACCACCCGTCAGTCCCCATCTGGAGGACAGCCTCTTACACTGCCCTGTCCCCGAGCCTCGGCCTCAGGGGCCGGCGGGGGTCTACAAGGAGGTCATCTGGTCTCTTCTTGGGGAGTGGGGTGGGACCCCACAAAGCCTGAAGTGCGAACTTTTAGACAAGATGCTCTTCTGTAATTGTCAGGTTGGACCTTTATGTAAGGAAGCTCCCCAGGGCTGACAGGGGCAGAAGGGGGCATGCTCGCTGGGGCACCTCAGCAGGAAGGTGAATGTGATGGCACAGCCGCGTCGTTGTACACCCGCCCAAACCCACAGAACGCGCAACACAGGAGCAACGTAATGTCAGCTGTGGGCTTTAGCCAATAAGACTGTATCGATGTGGGGGCATCTCTGGTAACAAATGCCCCACACTGACGAGAGATGTTCCTAACAGAGAAAAGAGCGTGTGGGAACTGGACTTTCTGTGCACAATTTTCTATGAACCTAAGAATGCTCTAAAAAAATAAAATCTATTTTAATTTTTTAAAAATTTGTTAGAAAACAAAGAAGGTGTAAGACGGGCTCAAGGCAAAGAGGGAGAGCTGAGGGAGGTGGCAGGTATGGAGGTGACGAGGCGGAGTCGGGCGGCACAGAACAGGACACGGAGGGAAGGTGCACACACCGTCAGAGGGAGCCGGCGGGGCCGTGACGTCACGGAGATGCTGGTGCTGCACATCTGATCTCGGGGAGGAGTTGTCACAGGGAGAAGGTGGCGGGAGAACGCTCATCATCCAGCCCACGGTGTCCACATGAGAGAGAAGTGGCCCACGTCGCGTGGCTGAGATGCAGGACGCCGGCACCCCTGGCGACCCGGGTCTGCAGGGCCTCCCGTCACCCGGCGGAGAGGAAGGAAGGTGAGGACGGTCTGGCCTCTGTGAGGACACCCTGCAAGTCCCAGGGACACATCCACGGGCTGCAACGAACTGCTGCAGGCATGGGGAGACTGGGGGAGGGGATGGATTGGGGCGCATGACCCCCACTGACCACACAGCCTGGGTCCCAGCCTGCAGGAAGCCGTGTGTCCATGGGTGAAAATGTGCAGGAATGTTATGGATCCGCTGTTATGTATCACCCAGGGAACCGGGGCGAACCTGCAGGATGGGGACCCTCGCGCATCCCACATCCTGCTCCTGTGCAACTTCATCATGCCCACGTCAGGCCCTGGCCACACTTCCTGCTGACTCTGGGACAGTGACACCCTGGGTGCCAGCTGCAGACACCAGCTCCAGCCGACCGAAGTGAAGAAGGGATTTCGGGAGAGGATGCTGGGGGCACTGCTTCTGTTTGCTGGGAAACAGGCCCACATAGACTCCCGGCTCCCTTGCCCAGACGCAGTGGGCTGGAATGGGGTCCCCTCAAAATCACGTTCACCGGGAACCTTGGATTGTGATTTCATTCGAAACTAGGGCCTTTGCAGATGTAATTAAGTCGAGGTCGAACTGGATTAAGGTGGACCCCAGATGCAGCGACTGTGTCTTGGGAAGAGAAGAGAAGGCACAGAGAGGGGAAGACAGAGGCAGAGACTGGAGGGATGTGTCTACAGGCCAAAGGACCCCACCGGAAGCTGGGAGGAGCCTGGAACAGATTCCCCCTCAGAGCCTCTGGAAGGAACAAACCTGCTGACACCTTCACTTCAGACTTGCGGCCTCCAGAACCAAGAAGAAATCAATTTCTGTTCTTTGAAGGCACCGAGTTTGTGGTACTTTGTTAGGGCAGCCCTAGGAAAGTAATGCACCAGCCTGAGTGTGAGGCCCCCAGGAGTGAGACGATGTGTGAGATGGAGGCTGGGAGGATCCCCTGTGACAGACAGGACAGCAAAGGCCTGGTGTTGGGGGAAATGGCTCTGGGCACCAGGGACGCCGGGGTCAAGGAGGACTGAGGTCTGAGTTGTCCTGACTTGCTCTGCCACGTCGACCAGGTGGAACATGAAGTCTTGTGTGATTGTGTAGATTTGTCAAAGACCTCATCACATTGCACTTAAAATTGGTGACTGCTATTAGATGATACCTCGTGAAAGCTGTGTTTTTGTTTTTAAAGAAAGCGACTTTAAAGTTATTGAAATAAAGCAAGCATGATATTGTTGCACGTGGAAGGCAGAATTCTAAAAATCACAACCACCAGAAAGGGAAAATTAAAAACATAGGCAACATCAAAGCCTGGGCAAACATGGAGCGATGGGAACTGGTGTTCTGAAGGTGGGTGTGCTAGTTCCTGGGGCTGCTGTGACAAACTACCACGCTCGCTGGTGGCGGAAAACAACAGGCATTGACTGATAGATTTTTCTCTTTTATTGGAGTGATGGCCACATCACTGCTGGCTCCACCTCGGCATCCACATTGCTTCTGTGTCCCCGTGTGTGTCTCATTATAAAGCCAAGTGCGGTTGCATTGAGGGCCCAGCCGGGGAATCCAGGATAAGCTTCTCCTCTCGAGATCCTCGATCGCGTCGTCTGTCATATAACATAATACCCCCTGGTTCCGGGATGAGGAGCCGCACACACCTCTGGGGGGCCACCATGCCACCCACTACAGTGAGTAGGGGTACAGGCACATCCATCTGGCCTGGAAGAGAATTTAGACCCCCCGGCAGATAGCCCAAAGAAGATTCTTGCAAGAAGAATAAGAGCATGGATCCTCAAAAGCGGGGAGCGTCCCAGAGTAGGGGTTCACTCAGCAATGCAGCTACACCCCAAAGCTGCTGAGTGAGGGGGATCCCCTGAGCTAGCATCCCCACTCGAGCTCTGCTGCCAGGGAGCCAGATCAGGAAGAGGACCAGAGCCAACACATGGGGCCGTGCGGGCGAGAGGCAGCCGAGTTCCACCGGGGGGCGCAGCAAAGAAGGTGGGAAGAACTGGGCAGACTGAACACCACTTGAGACCGTAAACTCCACCGGTTAAAACCCAGCACACGAGTAAGGGCCCATGGCCTTTTCCTCCAGGTCTTGATTCAACACCCTGGAGGCAGGCAGGGCTGAGATGTGAGTAGATCCATCTTCTCCGCCAGTGGTCCTTCTGTCTGTCCACCGGGGCTCCCTCCCGTCCTCTCAACAGCCCAGCAAACTGCCCCAGCTCCCCACTCCCTTCCCCAGGAGCACCCTGGTGCACCCTTCTCCCAGGGCGAGAGGAATATTGGTTTTTTGTTTGTTGTTGTTGTTGTTAGGAAGACTAGCCCTGAGCTAACATCCCATGCCAACCCTACTCTTTTTCGCTGAGGAAGATTGGCCCTGGGCTAACTTCCATGCCCATCTTCCTCTACTTTATATGGGACATCGCCACAGCATGGCTTGACAAGCAGTGTGTCGGTGCACGCCCGGGTTCCGAACCTGCGAACCCCGGGGCTGCCAAAGCAGAGCATGCGCACTTAACCGCTGTGCCACAGGGCCAGTCCCAGAAGAATATTGGAATGCAGCATATTTCACTACTACAAGTGTCCGCAAGAACCATGGGTGCAAAGGTGGAACTTTATCTTATAACTGAAATCATTTTTTCCCTCTCAAGTCCCTGGTCTGTTGGATTCAGCCAACTCAGTCCAGACACTTTCAGTTAATGACCAGTGAGGGTTGGCCGATTCATCCATCCATTCATTCATTCATTCATTCATTCAGTACTTACTGAGCAACCACCATAGCAGGCACTGTTCTAGGCACTGGGACTATGCAGAGAGCAAATAGACAAATATCTTGCTCTCCTGGAGTGCGGATAGTCTGAAGCTCCAGTTTAAAAGTCGGCAGTGGGTGGCGTTCACATCGCCTGTCAGTCGCGCCCCTGGGAGTCCCAGCAGCCCAGCCCCAACCTGCACAGCGGCCAGGTGTTCAGCGCCCAGGTCCCACCTGCAGCCCTGCCGTGGCAACGCCCCTGCCGCCGGAAGCGCGTGGGCCCCGACGCCCCCGTGTGGCCACGAGGAGTAACTGCAGGCCCGTCTTTTCAAGCGTCTTAACAGGCAGCGGTCAGCGCGCAGAAGTCAGCGCCCCGCGATCCTGGCGGAAGCTTGTACCCCGTGTCCCAACACATTACAACCCGCCTGCAGACGCGGCTCCTGGCTCCCGGGGTCCTGGGAGGGGTCCCCACTGGCTCAGAGGCAACTACACTTCCGTCCACCCCGCCCCTCTCTGGCCGTTTCCTCCAAAGCACCAGGCGTCCCGGAGCCCTTTGAGGGCAGGCCCTTGTCTCTGGTTCGTCTCTGGACCGCCGGGGGCATGGGGGGCGGGCAAAGAGTGGGCGCTCAGTTTGCAGCCCCCAGACAGGAACGGAGAACTGCCCAAGTGAGGAAGCGGCACGCGGCCACCAGGGGGCGGCAAAGAGCAGAGGCCGCTGCTCCTGGAGGGTCCTGACCCTGTGCGCTCCACACCCGACCCCGGGACCGCTCCACACTTTTTCTTTAAATTTGATCAAATTTTTAAATAAGACCTGGACTAAAAACGAAAACTGTATAGCACTACCAGAAATGGAAGACCAGCGTCACTTGTAGAAAGAAAGACAACACAAAAGTTGACACTGAGAAGGCAGTATTGTTGCAGATTCTGACTATGCACTGCTGTCCATGTCACGGGGACAAGCCTCCTCCATCCCGGGACTCGGGGAAGAAGAAAGAGCAGTGAGCCTCCAGTTTTCCCAGGGGGAGCTCTCCTGTCCACTCTGGAGCCATTAGGTGGGAAAGGCTGAGTGGTCCCTGAAATGCCTCTCCTCCCCCCTGCCAAGTCTGTGAGTCATAGGCCACAGGACATCCTGCCGGAATGACAGAGACAGTGCCCCTCGAAGAGCTCAGTGATACAGGGCAAGTCCTCACCATCTCCCCTCGGAATTCACCAGCATAGTCCCTGCAAAACCACACGGGTCCTGGAGGGTGTTGGTAACTTCAACCGTAGGCGCCATGCTGTGTGTTTCCTCGGACAGATCAGCACAGTCACTGGCACTTGGAATGTGGCTGTTGACCTGGCGAATGTGTTCTGTGCACTCCCCATCAGAGAAGAGCGGAGCAGTTTGCGTTTCCCCGAGAAGGACAGCAGTGCACACCCACGGTCTTGCCCACGAACATGGAGCCATCCTGCACCCACAGTGGTCTCCTACACTGATGACATCAGGATAACCGGACCCGATGAACAAGTATCTGGTAAGACACATGCCTGCCAGGGGCACAACTCAGTGATGACTTTTTAGGGTACAGTGCTCTGGGGGCGTGCTGAGACATCCCTTCCAAGATAAAGGACAACTTATATGTCACACCTCCTGCCACCAAAAAAGAGGCACAGTGCTCAGTGTCACCTTTGGGTTTTGGAGGCAGAGTATACCACAATAGCAAATTCTACTCCAACCCCGTTGTCAAGTGATAACGCACTTCTCATCTTGCCCTGAGTGGAGCCCAGAACAAGAAAGGGATCTGCAGCAGATTCGGCTGGTACAAGTAGCCCTGCTGCTTGGGCTGTATGACTGGATGCTGTGAAGGGCATGGTCTTCCTGGGGTCTCACAGCCAGTCAGGGTAGTGCTGGCACTGGAACTCTGTGCCCCATGGCTTCTGGCCTACCCAGACCCCCTGAGCATTCAGCATGCAGGATCTCTGGGGCTGGAGCACAGGTGGGGCTTTCTCCCACCTCACACCCCCACCCCAACTCCACACCCCTACTCCAGCCAGGAGACCCATCCCAAGCCATGCAGAAGCCCTCCTATGCCCCCCTGGGCTCCTGAATGGGGCCCCCAGACCCTCCTCTCAGCCTCAGGCATCTGGCTGTTGCAGAATGCTCCTGCTCTCTGTGCCAGGTTCCTCCCATCTGGCTCTGGGAGCCCTGTTCCTTCTTGTGAGGCCTTGGTAATAAACCCTCTGGGCCCTCTGAGCTCTGAGCCCTCCCAGATAGACCCCTCCTTCCTGAGAACTCCACACCATTCATTCATTCGTTCATTCATTCAACATGCCTCTCCTAAGGTTCTTGCCGTATGCTGAGAACCATGAATGTGGACCATAATAAACACCCCTGCCTCGGGGCTGCTGCGAGGCAGCTCTGGAGTCCCTTCCTGGGTCTCTCCAGCCCCTCTGCATCCTCCTACCCCACACCCCCGTGCAGGCACCCACTCCTCGGCTCCCAGCCCTCTGCCCAGGCTGAGCAGCCGGGCCCTCTCATTCTCCCCATTGCAGACCACCAGGGGCACCATTTAAACAGCAGGCCCCGAAGGTAGGCCGCCTCGGGCCGGACACGTGGAAGGACAGTTGACAGTGGGACAGACGTGCGGGTCTGAGGCCTCAGAGCGGCGGGGACGGTGTCTCAGTTACAGACTGGGGCTTGTGAACCGCAGGCGTTGACTTCTCATGGTCCCATGGGCTGGAGTCGAGAGCGGGTGCCAGTGCAGCCCGGTTCTGGGGAGGGTCTTCTTCTAGCTCGCAGACGGCCAGCCGCCTTCTCACTGCATGTTCATGTGGTGGACAGAGTAATCACTCTCTCCTTCTCTTTATGAGGCCGTCCATCCTACTGAATTAGGGCCCCACCTTTATGACTTCATTTAACCTTAATCACCTCTTAAAAGCCCCGCCTCCAAAAACAGTCACATTGGGTTGGGGCTTCAACATAGGGATTTGGGGGGACACAGTTCAGTCCAGAGCAGATGGCACGAAAACCCAGCCACGCCCCACACCTGACTGATCTCGGAATCTGGGCCCCAGCCCTCTCCCTGGGCAGGTTAGTGCCTCAAGGGCAGCAGGGTTAGAACCTGAGGCTGCCCCGAACCTGGGGCGGGAGGGGGCGTCCTGTGGGGTTTCTCCACCACTCCGCTTCGCCAGAATTGCTCCCCAAGCTCTCCTGCTCACACACCCCACCCTGCAAGACCAGCGGAGAGACTCCCCAAGGCCCCTGTGGACCCAGGCCCACCCAGTCTCCCGGCCACAGTTTCGGTCTCAGGCTGGGTGGCCTCGGTTCCCGTTTACCCCTGACCTCGGCTCCTCTTCCCTGAGTCACTGGTCTTTTGTCTTCCTTAGCCAACCAGCTTTTCAGGTTTCGGTGTTTGTCTAATTGTTTTTGATGAATGTTTTATTTATTAAGGTTGCTTACCTCTTCTTGGGCCGTTCTTGCTGATAATATTTTTCTTTCCCCATTTAGAAAAATAGGTTTTTTTTTAATGCATTGCACTTACTGACCCACACCTCAAATTAATCAGATTTAAAAACAAAACAACGTTGGCCGGCCCCGTGGCTTAGCGGTTAAGTGCGTGCGCTCCGCCGCTGGCGGCCCGGGTTCGGATCCCGGAGGAGCACCAAGGCACCGCTTCTCCGGCCATGCTGAGGCCGCGTCCCACATACAGCAGCTGGAAGGATGTGCAGCTGTGACATGCAACTATCTGCTGGGGCTTTGGGGGGAAAAAATAAATAAATAAAATCTTTAAAAAAAAAAAAAAAAAAAAAAAAAAAAAAAAAAAAAAACAACGAAACTCTCTCCCTTGATAGGCACCTTCCTCCAGCTTCCTCTCTGCCCCGTTCCCTGGCTTCACAGCCAGCCAGCTCTGGTCCACACAGGCCATTTCCCCTTCCCTTCTCTCACCGTCCCCTCACCCTGCAGCCCGGCCCTTGACCCGCCACGCATCGCAGCTGGTCTGCTATAGTCACCAGTGGCCCCCGCTGCCCAATCCCGTGCTCCCGCCACAGTCCTCGCATGTCGTGACCAACCATCCTGGCTTGCCTGGAACTGAGGAGGTTCCCAGGAGGTGAGATTTCAGGGCTTTATTATTACTCTTATTGTGGTAAAATACACAGAACAGAAAATTTGCCATTGTAACCATTTTTAAGAGAACAATTCAGTGGCATTTAGTACATTCACAATGTTGTACAACCATCCCCACTATCTAGTTCCAGAACATTTTCATGCCCAAAAGGACACCCCTGGCCCGCGAAGCACTCACTCCCCTCCCCCACATCCCCTGGGAACCACCGGTCTGCTCTCTGTCTCCGAGATTCCCTGTCCAGACGTCTCACACGTGTGGAATCACACAGTGGTGGTCTTTTGCGTCTGGCCTCTCTCGGCGTGTTCTTGAGCTCACCCCCGTCACAGCAGCGTCGGACGTCGTGTCAGGGCTCCACTCCTCCCACGGCCGAGCGGCATCCTGCTGTTGGGATGGAGCACAGCTGTTAAAGCCGTGTACCCGCTGGAGAGCCTGAGGGCTGTCCCGCTCTTGGGCGGCTGTGATGGCAATACCAGGAACATCCACGCCCGCCTGTTTGTGAGAGCGCCTGCTGTCAATTCTCCTGAGTCCATACCTAAGAGTGGAGTCGCCGGATCAGATGAGAAGGACTTGCAATGTTGAAACCAAACTGGGGTTGGGTTGGGTTGGCCGCCTGCCCTCCCAGCAGCCCACATCCTGCTGTTCTGTCCCCAGGGCCTGCCCGCTCTCTCTCCACTCTGTGTCCACTCCTCCACTGGCCCCTCTGCGGAGCCCCACCCCGCCCTGTCAGGGCTGCTCTTCTCAGGTCCTGACTTGGGCCTTCTTGCCCCTGTGCACCGTCTCCTGGGTCATCTCCCCCATCTAGGGTCTTCAGCTACACCTGCACCGCGAGGACGCCCAGGGCTACACCTCTGGGGGTGTCTCATGGCACTCAGCACCCAGCATGCCCCAAACTGGGCTCCTCCCAGCCTCCGGCCCTGCAGCCCCCGGCAGCCCCTGTGGCACTGCCAGCCGCCAGCCGCCCAACCTCAAGGCCGGGGTCACCCTTGGCTTTCCCTGCTCGCCCACCTCCCACAAGTCTGAGTCCCAGATACCTCTCCAGCCACCCACCTCTGGCCCCTTCCCTGTCCAGGCCACCAAAGCCCACTCCCGCTTTCTTCAAGAGTCAGCCAGCGGTCTCCCTGTCCGGCCTGCCCTCTCCAGCTGTTGTGCATGCTCTGTGATCTAACTAGGATGCAAACCCACCCCTGATACTGAACAGCCCCCCCGCCTCCAGAAGACAGTCTGAGTTCCTTGCTGGACCCCCATCCCTGTCCTCCCACCCTGGCCATTCTGAGTCACTCTCCAGTTCCACCCTCTCTGACTGCATACCCTGCCATCACCCTCTGGAAAATTCCTCCCTACCATCCCAGTACCCGCCTCGACTTCGCCTCCTCCAGGAAAGCTGCCCTGACCTGTGGGGGAGTGCGTGGCCTTTCCTCCATCCCCCTGGTCGTTTGCCTCTCACTGCACGGCAAGCCCCCCTTTGCTGAGCGGTCTCCCCGCTGGACTGTCAGCTCTAGGGGCAGCAGGGACTGGTTTCCACTCGTGACGCTTGTACGCCAGTTCTGAGCTGGGCATTCCGCATGAACATGATTGGTGAGCATCTGTTGTCTGAAAAGGAACAGAGAATAAATATGAATTGGAGGCCCCTTGGGGGTTTGAGGTCATTACCTGGAGAAAGCACACCTGGGGTGAGCCAGCATTGCAGCCTGCCAGGTAGGAGCTGGCAGGCAAGGCCAGGGAGGTGGCAAACGTGGCTGTGAGCCCCTGCAAGAGGCCCTGGTGCACAGGCCCCTGGTGCCAGGAAAGACGGCAGGGCTAGCCTTGTGGCAGGGAGTCCGAGATGTGGCTGAGCTGCCCTCTGTGCCTCAGGGCTCTGGGCAGCAGGGCTGGCCCCTCCGAGACTGTCACCCTCCTTGGGGACAGGCTGCTAGGGACCAAGACCTGGCTCAGCTGGGGGGACGCACACCCTTGGTCCTGAGCATCGCTGGAACCTGGAGTCCAGGATGTGGAGACAGAGCACCAGGAAACCAGGAGGGGACACATCATGATGGCCTTGGAGCACGTTGCTCAGAGTGGGGACACGGAGGACACATGCCTACAGATGGTTCTTGGGGTTCAAGGAACCTGCGTTCAGTAACACTGAATTATAGAGTGAGGGAGGCATCTCCATTCCTTGTAAAGTCTTTCTGACTACAGAAAGAAGAGAAAGGCCCCCCTTTGGGCCACCGCAGTCACTTTAACACCTCTCCCAGTCTTGGTATCCTCTCCCCCTCTCCACCCTCTTCTGAGAAGAAGGAGCCGGCAGGGTGCAGAATCTTGGCAGGCAACACTATCCCACCACAAACAAGGAGCGTGGTTGGGTTGGCCCTGCATGTCTACCAGTGTGAGCACAGGGGCTGTCCCTCTCCAGTTGTGACAGCAAGTCTCCATTATTTACCCAGACGAGTGAGCCAGCAAACGAATGACTAGGTCAGAGGGCGAAATCGGCGTGTGCTGTGGCACAATGGGCAGCCGGGGCGAGCAGTTGAACCGGCCTTGTCTGCCGCTGTGGTGTGGGGGGACCAACAGATGCTTTGCTGCATCCGAGGGTTCCTGGGCCGGGAGACGCTGGTGCCACGTGGGAATAACCCGAGCCAGGTGCGCGCGGCTTTCCTGCGTTCTTCCGCCAGGCATGTTTTGAACTCCTCCCCCACCTAGGCACAGGTTGGGAGGCAGACCCCCACAAACAGATGGTTATAGCACAAGCTGGGGGGGCCTCCCAGGGGCTGGGGTTGGCAGGGGAGGGGCTGGGATTCACAGCAGGTAGGAGGGGAGGTGGGAAGGAGGCACCTGGCTGCAGTGTTGGCGCAGGGGAGGGCATGGCGGCGGAGGGGGCCGCAGGAGCAGGAAGCAGTGGGGGGGTTGGGGGAGGATCTGGGCACCGCGTCTGAGGGCCGAGGTCTTAGTCTCCAGAGCTGGCTGCAGTGGGGATAGAGAGGATGGGCGCTAGCAGCGGCTCGGGGTCCTCAGGACACCTCGTTTAGATGTGGGGGGCTGAGTGTGAGGGGGCGCCAGGGGGAGACAGTGGGCCAAGGCTGCGGCTGAGCCGAGGGCTCTGGAAATGCCACCGTGGGCCTGTGCACCTGCAGGGGAGGGGGGCCAGGTAT
Source organism: Ceratotherium simum simum (assembly GCF_057802395.1). Classification (NCBI taxonomy): domain Eukaryota; kingdom Metazoa; phylum Chordata; class Mammalia; order Perissodactyla; family Rhinocerotidae; genus Ceratotherium; species Ceratotherium simum. Next base: position 1,268,756 of record NC_141925.1, read on the forward strand.
CCCAGGTGCGCCCAGCGCTCCCTCTCACTCCTGCAGTATCAAACACGCTCTCCCACCTGAAACTGGAATAAAAACGAACAAACCCCTCCATGGCCCCACGCAGTAAACAGGGAGGGAGGGGGGAGTGCCTGACCAGTGGAGGGCCCTGGCGAGAGAAGGCAGGCCAGCACCCATGCAGCCTGTCCCAGCCTCTTCCACCTGTCTCGGGGGGCTGGCAGGCCAAATTCTGAGTCAGTGCCCCGTTCTTTCTGCACAGGAGTTGGGGGGACGTGCCAGCTCCACCAGGCAGTCCCTTTATTCGCTACTCACAGCAGGTGGTGGTGATCAGGTATTGCTCATGCTCAGCTCTCTCCTGGCCAGGTCAGAGCAGAAATGGAGACCTGCCCTCTCAGGGTCCCCACTGCCCAGCAGCTGGAAGGGACACACAGCAGCAGGTCTGCCCACCGCCAGGTTCTGAGCATCCAGCCTGGTCACAGCCTCTCTCTTTGGTGACAGTGGCGATTTGGTGGTTGGCATCGACAGGCATCCAATGCCCACCTTCATTTCTCATCTGGGGCATAGAGAAGCAATCCAACCCACGGGGCAGGGGACAGGCTACTCCTTCCTCTCTTCTAAGGTACGAAACCATTGAGCGGACGGGGACTGGCAAGCTTGGGGACCGCTGACCAGGTTTGCACGTGCACAGGTGAGGGGGGCATGACACCTTCATGTGGCCCCAGCATCCCAGTTTGGGGGTGCCTTCTGTGCCCTGTGGGGCCTGACCAGGGGCTGAGGAGCCAGGCGGGGGCTCTGAGGGGTGCCCTAGCCCTTTAGGGTCAGAGGGAGCTTGCAAGGGGAGCCCCTTGGAAGGGAGCTGTGAACCAGAGTCACATAGGGGCACTGCTACTCAGGAACAACTTGTGAAAGGCTCAGCCTGGCGAGGCTGGGCTGCAGGGCGGGAGACCCTCAGAGACTCAGGGTGTGTCCTCAATGCCACCGGAGAGCCCAAGGGCAGCATCGCACTGGAGCCTGGAGGAGGAAGCAGAGGTCACCAGGGCTAGGACGGGGGAGAGAGAGGCTGCGGGGAGAGGACGAGGGGCACCGCTCCAGTGCCTCCCCCAGCGCCCCCCAGCAATCCACATGTACCCCCGAGTGCTAGAAGATGGGGCTCCTCATCCTCTAACGACGGTTCCCAAACTCAGAAGACAGGTCCAGTCCCTCCCAGGCCCCAGGCCTTCCCTCCCTCCAGACTTTTCCACAGCAGCTGCACCATTTTACATAACCACCAGCAATGCACAAGGCCTCCAATTTCTCCACATCCTCCACAACACTCGTTCTTTTCGGGGGTTTTTGTTCGTTTGTTTGTTGACTCTGGCCACCCAGTGGGTGTGAGGTGGTGTCTCCTGTGGTTTAATTTGCTTCTCCCTGATGGCTGGTGCTGTCGAGCATCTGTCCACGTGCTGATCGGCCGTGAGTGTATATTCCTTGGAGAAATGTCTGTTCAGACCCTTTGCCCATTTTGAATCAGGTTGTTTGTTTTTTGTCCTTGGGTTATAGGAGTTCTCTCTGTATTCTGGATATTAACCTCTTACCAGATACATGATTTGCAAACATGGTCTCCCATTCTGTGAGTTGCCTTTTTACTCTGTTAATAGTGTCCTTCAATGCACAAAAATTTTTAATGTTGATGAAGCCCAATTTCTCTGTTTTTTTCTTTGGATACCTGTGCTTTTGGTGTCGTATTCAGGAAATTATTGCCAAATCCAGTGCCACGAAAATTTTCCCTATGTTTTCTTCTAAGAGTTTTAGCTCTTAACGTTTTGAGTCAGTTTTGCATGTGGCATGAGGTAGGGGTCCGACTTCATTCTTTTGCATATGAATCTTCTTCCTTTTTACCCAAGAGCAGCGGCCCCTGCACACAGACCTCCTAGGTGCCCACAGCTTGGCCCCTGCAGGCTCCCAGGGGAACTGGGGGTCTGGCCTTCTCAAGGCAGCTCCTACACAGTGGGCATGTCACCTGGCTCAGTCAGCCAGAATCCTTCCCTGGGGTTTTATATTCACTGATTCTGCACAAAGCCCTCACCCTCTCCAAGCCTCAGTTTCTCCTTTGTTCCCAGGGAGTTCCTCTCTGTCCCCCACTGGAACTGCTGCACTTTGGATGCACAGCAAAGTCTCCAGCACACTGGGAATGTCATGCGAGGTCTGGTCCCGACTGCCTGTTCCAAATCCCCCATCCCCTCTGGCTCACTCTGCCCTAGCCACACAGGACTTTGCTGCTCACCCCACCTCCCGTTCCTTCTGCCCTCTTCCCCCAGCCCTTCCCAGAGCTGGGTGCTGTTCCCCTTCCAGGCCTCAGTGTGGATGCCACCTCCTCAGAGGCCTCCCTGAGCACCCAGTCTAAACCAGGTGCATTAGTTAGCTCTCGCTGCATAACAAATTGCTACACACTTAGTGGCTTGAAACAGAGCACATTTATTATCTCAGTTCCTGGGCATCAGGAGCCCGGGCGTGGTGGGGTCTTCTGCTCAGGGTCTCACAAGGCTGGGGCTGCATTCTCCAGCCCTTGTCTCAGACTCAGAACCTCCTGCAATGGCAGCATTCAGCCTCTTGCTATTGAAGTCCTGAGGTCCCTTCTTTCTTGCTGGCTGTCAGCGGAGGGCCATTCTCAGCTCCTGGATGCTGCCCCCTGTTCCGCGCTATGTGGCCCTGTCTACAGTATGGCAGTGTGCCTCTTCAAGGCCAAAGTCAGTGCTAGATAAATGTTTGTGAACTGACTGATGAGTGGACGACCAAGCGGCCATCAACGAGAATGTGTTTGCAGGGTGCAGGCTGCTCACGGAAAGCTTCTGGACTGAGGATACCAGATCTGAGGTAGCCTTCTGCCCACGCCCTGCCCTCGTCCAACCCATCCTCCAGCTAATGCCCCATCCGCCCTCCACCAGTCTCAACACTCCGCCCAGCATGAGGCCCTTTGGGCCTCACACCACTTTCCACCAGGATGGGAGTTCTCTCTGCTGGCTGGAACTCAGTAACCAGGGCTGAGGGGACACATCTCCTCCATCTCCAGGCGTCCCCTCACCACACACAAACACGGAACCAGGACCTTGTCTGGCGTCTCCTGCTCCACGACCTTCTATGGCTCCCCATGCCCCACAGGATCAGGCCCAGGCCCTCCACAACCACATGCCACATCTGATCTGCCTCCCCAAACTACATCCTTCATTACCCCTCCAAGCGTTCCCCACCCGGCCAGCCCTGTCCTCTCTCTGCCCTTGGCTGTGCCGAGCCCACCTAGACCCCTGCTTCTCCTCTCTTTCCTCCAGCAATGGCCACCACCTGTGGCTGGCCACTGCTATTTGCTGGGTGCCCTCCCCCACAGCCCTGTGCAAACCTCCTGACATCCACATGAGAAAGATGGTGTTGGAACCAGAGGCCTGTGCTCCTCAGCAGGAAGCCGGTTCCTTAAAGGGTAGCTCAGCAGCCAGGTGTGCAGGCCCACCTGGGGCACGTGTTAAAACGCATGCTCCCAGGACCCCTCAGAGCTGCCGAACCAGGGCTGGGGGCCCAGAGAACACGTGTCTCAGACATGATCCTGGTACTCCAAGGATGAGAACTGCAGCTGCCTCGGTGGATGCGCAGAGGGAAGCAGTGTCCCCAGACCAGGCCCATGCTGGGTCACTGTGGGGACCCAGGAGTGGGCAGCCCATTTGGAGTTCAGAGTCTGGGAGAGACTTGGAATTCACATTCTGCTCAAGAGGGCCCGGCCCTCTGGCGTTAGTCACCTGGGACCGCAGTCACTATAGCCAGGCCCTCTCTCTGGGCCACTGTTGACCAGGAGTTACACTAAGCAGACCCCTCCCCAGCCCAGCAGCCGCCACACCCACAAGACGCCCAATCTCAGGGCTTGTGGCCATCCTCATTCTACTCCGCCAGAGTAACAGGATGGCTGGGAGCACATGGAATTCATCCTCTGAGCCCCCGCTGAGAGCACTGGGCCAGATGTGGGCCATGGGACACCAGACCATCAGACCAGGGTCTCTGCCCCTGGAGAAGCCAAAACCCCCGGCCAACTAGGAGACTCTGGGGGAAAGAGGGAGGGAGGGAAATGGAAGGAAAAAGGGAGTTAGAAGGAGAGAGAGAGAGGAAGGTGGAGGGAGGGATGAAGGAGATGGAGGGAGATGAGGAAGAAGGAGTGAAGGAAGGAAGGGAGAAACGAGGAGAAAGATGGAGATGGAGGGGGGGATAAAGGAAGGAGGAGGGAGATGGAAGAAGATGGAGTGAAGGAAGGGAGGGAGGAACGAGGAGGGAGGGAAGGAAGGAAAAAGGGAGGGAAAGGAGTCAATGCAGGGAAGTCGCCTCCGCTGTCCAGCGCCCCCAGCCTGCCCCAGGGGCCCTCCACTGCCGCGCTGCCCCGGCACTGGGGCGCTGGACAATATCCCGGCCTGATCCCAAAGCGCCCCGGCGGGCTGACCTTGGACAGCGCGCTATCCGCACCGGGAGCTGGAGTTTGGGCCCGGAGGCTGGGGGCGGCCCGACGGGAAGGTGCCGGAGGAGGCCGGGAAGGGGCAGCGTCCGCACACGGGCTCGGGGTGGATCGCAGGTCCTGACTGCGGGGGCGGGGGTCCCGGCAGCCCACCCCCATCCCAGCTCCCCTCCCCCGCCCTCAACCCCGGCGCCCCTCCCCCCCGGCCAGCCCCGGGTTAGGGAGCGTCCACACTTCTCCTCCCGTCGGTCGGGCCGGCACTCGGCCTTCTGTGCGGGGTCAGCTCATTGGGCGAATTCGACGGACGCCCCGCCCAGGGCCCCGAACTAGCCAATTGCAAGGGGTTTCACAGGGCGTCGTACTCGGGGGATCGTCACCGTCCTGCGACGCTGCGGAGGGTCTTTAGGCCTCAGTGGTCTTTGCACCCCGGCCCTGGGCCCTAGCCCCCAGGAGATCCCCGGGCCCCGTGCCCGGAGAGGTGCCCGCGGGGCATCCGGGGAGCCCTTGGGGATCTCGGCCTTCCCTTTCCCGCGCGGCTCGCCGGCGTGTCCTCGAGTGGACGCGCGCGTCACGAAGGGGAGTTTGCAGACACTCCCTCACATCGGGGACGCGGCTCCTTTAAGGGAGCAGGTGTCTGGGGCGCCGCCTGACTGGAAAGCCTCCCCCGGGCCGGGCTCCCCGGTGGAGCCCGGGGCGCGGGCGCGCGGCGGCGGGGCGCGGGCAGCGGGCGGCGCGCAGCGGGGCGGGCAGCGCGGGGCTCGGGGCGGCGGCGGCGGCGCGCGGGGCAGGCGCACAGCGGGCAGCCCCCGTAGGCCCCGCCCGCGCCCCGCCCGCGCGGGGTCCTCGGAGCGCTCGGGCTGCGCGCGGAGCGGGCTCGGGAGGGAAGTCCCGAGACAAAGGGAGCGCCGCCGCCGTCGCCTCGTCCGCCTCGCTTGCCGGGCCGCGGCCGCCCGAGGTGAGCACGGCCGGGGGGCGGCGGCGGCAGGCGGGCACGGGCCCTCTGCTGCCGTCGGGCCCAGCCGGGCGGGCGCCCCCTCCGCCCCCGGCCCTGCGGCCCCGACTCGCCGTCGCCGCGCTCCTGGACCCCCGCCCCGCCCGGCAGGCCCGCGGCGCCGCGCCCGGGAGTCGGCCGGCCGGAGCAGGGAGGCCCGAGCCTGCGGCCTCGGCGGACCGCGTCCCCCCGCGCCTGGCCTGGCTCGCGTCCCGTCCCCGGGTTCCCATCACTTTCCCTTTTGAAGGCGGGAGAGCGCGTGCTGGGCCGCGGCCCCGAGGGGCTCCCGGTCGCGTCCCGGAGCGCAGAGCGCCGCGGCCGCTGTTGACAGGCGCTGGGCTGGAGGGCGGCTACCGCGCCGCGGAGCCTCCACGGGGAGACTGTTTTCCGGGGTCACGGGACTGCGCGCAGACCTGTGGCGCTCTGCAGCCAGGGGACAGCGCGCGGCCCCGGTACTTGAAAGTCTTGGGTTGCAAAATCGCTGGCTCGTGGGGGGGGGGGGGTTTGATGTCTGAAAATCAAAACAAGCCTGAGTTTTCTTGCGCCTCTAAAGAGCTCCACCTGCAGTTGGTGGGACACTGAACATGGGCGCTTCGCTTCAGGGAGAGTTTTCTTTCGGAGGTTGCTTTGTACCGATTGAGCGGAGGTTGGAACTGGTAGTTACGTGAGTAGGAGGGAGGAAGGGGATGATTAGCTGGGCTCGCGATCGCGGCCTGTAGTCGCCCCGGAATCACAGTATTAGCCGGTTCGGTTTGTATAATTTGAAAATATGCTTTGTTTCTCAGTTTGGGAAGATATTGTTACTGTGTTTGCAAAGTTGGCTTTTTGTTTGTTTCCTTTTAAAGACTGTGGCCATAAATGTTTCTTGCTATTGAGGAAACACAGGCCTTTGGGTTGAGAACCTATCCGACAGAAAAGGGACATGGATCCTAAGTTTGTCCTGATTTGTTTTCCGCCTTTTGGGTGGTTTAGGGGTGAATTCTGCATGCTGTTGTGCTTTTGCCCGGTGAGTCTTGTGGTTTGGGACTTTGTTTCAGAAACAGCCCAGGGTCCTGGGAATTATGTTGGGAAAGAACAAGAGATGTGCAGCTTGGACGGGAGGTCTCCTGAGTGCGAGGTGCTTGGGGCCAGGTGAAGTGAAAGCCTTCTGCTGGAATCTCCCTTGCGGAGTTTGCATTTGGGTGGGAAAGGCCCGGCTGGAGCGTGGAATCCATTATCAGTGTCACCCTGGGCAAACCTGTGAGGTCATAGTCTAGCACCCGTTTTACAGATGAGAAAGTTGAGGCTGGGGAAGATGAGCACCTTGCCATATTCATGCAGTAAGTAGCTCTGAGGTCCGTTCTGTCAATTAGTAGAGCATGATCTGACAAGAGCAAGTTCAAGTACACCCCTCTGCCAGGCCCTGGAGGAAGGTGGAGGGCAGACTCCAGTGCTCTGCCTGAAGAACTCTAGTAGTTAGGGGATGTCTTATCTTTGTATCTTATAACTTTGCCGCTCTGAAACATCTAGGAACACTCAACTGCTTCTTAAGTGCCTCTGTTAGTTGGGGAAGGAGTTTCCATTTCAAGTGGGATTCTGAATGAGTTCTGTATTGTAATTAAAATGTAACAAATTGTCTGCTGTCTCCTGTACACCAGGAGGTCAGTGGGAGTGGAAGCATCTTGGGACCAGTCCTCTGCCTGGGACTGTGCAGGTGTGCACCTGTGGCTCTTTGTCCTGCTGACGGAACCCGTCTTGGTGATGCCAGCCCAGCTCAGACTGGGGGGCGGGGGGGTCCTTACATCTCATTTCGACAACTGCTTGTCTTGGTCACTGAACTTCTGTGTTCATTAATGCAGCAGAAGCAGCCTGCCAGCCTGTGCTGTCTGCTTTACCCTGGCTGGGGGTGAGAGGCCATTCTGTGTGTGCCCTTTCGGTGGGGGAAGCTGGGGGCAGGGGACTGTAGGACTTTGGAGGCTAGTGTGTGCTGTGCTCTCAAGCTGGGGATGGGGGTGGAGTTGGGTCATTTCATTTAGAAGAACCAGTTGAAGTGAAGGGTTTGAGAAACTTGTGGAAATGAAGGATTTTCAGACATCCAGGTTACTGCCCCAGCCTCCTGGCCTCGCGGCTAGTCATCACTGCGCACTTCTGCCCAGAGAGAGCCTTAAAGACAGGAGCTAGCTGGCGCTCTCCTCTGCCCAGGTCCTTGCAAGCTCCCCACCTCCCTGTGCGAGCCCAGGTCCTCACAGTGGCTCACCAGGCCCTCACGGTCAATGTCCAGGCCTCCTGAACCCCCTGGCCCTGCCTCTGGCCCACGGGGCCCTTCTGTTCCTGACCATCCTGCCTGGAACAGTCTCCTGCCTGATCTCTGCAGGCTGGGCTTGGGTAGCCTACCTGGCCACCATTTGAAACCAGGGTGCGTGCCTCCCCATCCCTGTGGTCCTGCTGTGGACCTCGGGCACCTAGTGTTTCCCAGGACAAGACTTCCTCTTGTGTGAGCCCCCAGGGCAGCAATGCGCGTCTTGTTCTCAGCTGCTGGCCCCGATTTTACGTAGCGGGAAGTAGTGACTATTCCAGATGGAGACATGCTGTCCAGGGAAGGAGACCCCGGGTGGGTGTGAGCTTTGGGCAGCCCGGTCACATACCGCATGGGAGGTGGGCAGACTAGAACCCTGGGATCGAGTGGCGGTGAAGAGAAATTCTGTTGGGTCCAAGCTTGATGTTATCTATTTCATACTTAATCTTGAGGTCAGGTAAGAGCAGAGTCTTTGTAAAGGTGCGTTCTGGGGTCACAGTGTGGAGCTGGAGGCCATGCCCCCAGTGGGTGCGTCTGTCACGTGTTGCCCCGGCAGCTGTGCTTCCTGACTGGAGGGTTTTGATTTTTGACCGTCACTTTTCCTTATGATGACATAAGTATGCATGTTTCTTGAAAGCGCACCACGTCTGGTTGGTCTGGCGGTTTGTGGTAACTCGCCCCACTTCCTGAGACTTGGGCTCCTGGGTGGCACGGCAATGGCGATCCCAGACCCCCTCCTTCCACTTTGCTGACTTCTCGGGAGCTGCCCAGAACCCAGAGCGCTGGCAGCCCCGAGTTCCTGACTCGGGGTGGGGGGGGGGGCATTGGGCATGTGCATTTCTTACAAGCATCCAGGTGATGCCCCCGCGCAGGGCCACACTCAGAAGGGGCTGTACTGCAGGGTAGCAAGGCGTGGCCCGTCTGGCCTGCTGCTGACCTGTTGACTTGACCCCTCCTGCACAAACAGGGGCTGTTTGAGTTGTCTGGGGCCCAGGGCCCGGCAGCCAGGTGGGGGGTGGCGGGGAGAATGGTGCGATTTGGATTGCTGAGGCAGTTGTGGGTCAGCCTGCGCCGCAGTGGGGAGGCCGCATGAGTAATCACAGGAGGGGGAGTCGGGGGCAGGGGGCGATGCAGCGGGTGTCTTCAATGTTTCCACGGACTTGGGAGGTCAGCAAACACAGGGTCAGGTTCTTGGGCAAGTTTTGTGACCTCTGAAGGTCTGCTGTGCCCTGCTGGCTATCCAGCGCCCTGAGATGCTGCTTTACCTGCGGGAAGCATGAGACAGTGCAGGCTGAGGGCTTCTGGGCTGCTGATTTGAACGGCTGAAGGCACTGAGCCTCCAGGGTCTGTAGTCGAGGGGCTCGGGGCGTGATGGGGGGGAGCCCCCTCCCACACGGTGCACTGGCGGGGGCGGGTGGGCCCTGCCTGCTGAGGTGTCTCCCCTTCCGCCTGGTGCTCCCTGCTAGCTGGCTCCCCCTTGCGTTGACTTCCCCAAAGTAAATGGGAGACAGGCCTTGATCTGTTCGTTGTTTGTGGGGCGCCAGCAGGTCCTAGGTGGGGCTGTAGGATGTGAGAGTGGAGGGAGAAGAGGAAGGAGCCTGGGGCCCTGGTGACAAGGGGGGTCTCTTGGATGCTGGTGGGCAGGTGTGCCATCTCTGTACTTGTCCATAACTCAGTTGAACTGCTCTCTGCCCCACTGGCACATTTCCGCTGCATTGCCTTTCAAGAATAAGGGTTATCCTCCTGGCTGCGCCCAAATCTGAATTCTGAGCCCCTGATTCTAAGCTGGGGGCCTGACAGCGCCCCCACATCCCTGTACAGGCAGAGGCGAGCACGCCATCACTGCCCCTCCTGGGTCTCAGGCTAGTGCTCTGGACACCCCTACCTTGTCCCTGCTGTTTCTGCGGAGTCTGATGGTGGAATTGTAATCCCTGTTACTCTGGCCCACTGCCGCATGTGACTGAAGAGGGCAGGACAGGTGTGCAGGTGTCTGTTGGGAGTGCCCAGTGTCCCCTCCCCCGCAGCACCTAGCAGCTGTGTGGCTTCACCTCTCTGAACCTCTGTGTCACCATGAAATGGAGTCCACGGCGTGTGCCGTGGAGCCCTGGAGGTGAGATGTACACAGGGAAGGTGCCCCACATGGAGGTGTTCCAGGAGGCCTGGGTCTTGGGAGCGGCCAGCTGCTGCTTCCCTGGCTGCCGGAGGCGGGTGGGGCCAGTTGTCAGGTGAAGAGACAGGGAAACAGGTTTGCCTTTCCTAATCGCACCCTCTGCCCATCTCTTCCAGGGACTTTGAATATGTCGGGGATCGCCCTCAGCAGACTCGCCCAAGAGAGGAAAGCTTGGAGAAAAGACCACCCATTTGTAAGGAAAGCTTTATTTCTGTGTGCAACGCAGTGGACGGGGCCTGCCCGAAGGGGCCTGCCCGAAGGGGCCTGCCGGAAGGGGGCCGTTGCCTCCGTGCTGGCAGGCGGTGGGGCCACAGGCTTGTCCTTGTGCGCATAGAGTGAGACGGCGTGGCTGATGTGCTTGTGTGGTATTTTCTCCCAGGGTTTTGTGGCTGTCCCGACAAAAAACCCCGACGGCACGATGAACCTCATGAACTGGGAGTGTGCCATTCCAGGAAAGAAAGGGGTAAGAGGCCCGTGGCTCATGTCCTCTGCCACTTGTCGGCTTCTAGCAGCAGGACAGAGGGACAGAAGTCCTTCAGAAGGACTTGTGTTTGAGTGCATGTGACATTCCTGATGCTCATGCGAGCCCCGGGGGGATGTGAGATGGGGAACGAACGAGGGTAGGGTGACATGTAACCCCTCACGTGTGGGGAGGTGCCCCACCGGCTGCATCTCGGGAGCAGAAGGAGCCTTGGAGGTGGGATGGAGACTGGTCTGGAGGAGCCCGAGGGCCTTCGGGCTTGTCCTGCCAGACCTGCTGGGGCTGCAGCTGCCCAGACATAGTGATGCTCCTTCTGGGGCGTCTCTGAGCCTGGGGCAGCTGCAGATCCTGCGATGCAGAGGCCAGGCATCAGCCACTGGAGAGGGCTGCGTGGGCCCCTGCATGTCCTTCACACACTGGCCAGTCCTCCCTGTGGGGCCGCCTCCTCGGCTCCCCTGAGTGCACCCGGCCCGTTAGGACCCGCACGCTTGAAGCATTTGGGAGTGAGGGTCTCTAATGACCTTGCGTATAGTTCTGCCTGGGTGACTCCGGAGGAGGAGGCCCCCGAGGTGTCTGGGTTATGCTGGAGGCATCATCACCTCCATTTCCTCCCACCCGTGGTCTGTTGTGAGATCACGAGAGCTCAGCCTCAGTGCTTCCTGACAGTGTCCCCACCCCCTGCACTAAGCCGGTGGATTAGGACTCGGCTTTGTCCGTGAGGTGACGTGGTTTGGGTTCATCCTTCGTCTGAGGCTGTTGAGCGCCCAGCACGCACCCAGCCTTTGTTGAGACCATTCCTGGCCCCTCATCTTAGGGCAAGGCAGGTGTGCTGTGGCCGTCTCCCTCCTGGGGGAGGTTGGAAAGGGGTAGTGGATGGTGGCGCTGGGAGGCTGCCCAGGGACAGGTGGGACCTGAGGGAGGGGCCTCGCAGAATGCCCCTCTAGGGGAAGGGGTATGCAGTAGAGTTCACTCAAGTCCTCACCCTGTCCCGGGGTGGGAGGAGCCAGCCCGCCAGGGGCCCTGTCTTCTCAGAAGCCCAGCTCCTGCCCTGCCCCGCTCCAAGGAGGGCTCTTTCCGACTCAGTCTAAGGGCTCATGGAGGTCCTGACAGTCCTGTTTGTGGAACAGTTGGGCTGCTCCCCTCTCTCTGGGGTCTTCGTGGTCCTAGGGGGTGTGCAGCAAAAGCAAGCCCCTCCTCCTGGGCCTGGCCGGCAGCACATTTAATCGCAGTCTTATTTCCCAACAGACTCCATGGGAAGGAGGGTTGTTTAAACTGCGGATGCTTTTCAAAGACGATTATCCATCCTCACCACCGAAATGTAAGTAGACTGAAGTCTTTGAAAGTCAGTCTGCTGTGGCCACGTTCCAGCAGAAATCTGAAGTCCTCTTCAAAGAGCTCAGGCCTCCTGGGGTGTTGGTTATGTCACGCTCTGCTCCACGTGGGGCGGCTCCAGGGCCTTTGATCCCTGTGGCTGGCTATGGATTTGAGTCTGTTTCTAGCCCCAGGGGTGCGAGGGGCATGGAACAGGCTAGTCCCAGATCCCAGCTCTAACCCACTGGGAAGCTCCTGGGCCCTTAATGTACCAGCCTAGATAGGGACGGATGTGTAAAAGCACCACCGTCTAGAACTTCACCACTCGGAGGGTTTTGTTTGCCCTGACCTGTTACCAGCCTGCCTGTTGTCTGTTAGAACTTCCCACCCAGCTCATGGCTGCGTCTGCAGCCTGGAGGGAGGGTGCACATAAGCCCCCAGAGAAGGCAGCAGGGAGAAAAGGCCAAGCTGGTTTAATGTGCTACTGCCAGATTGTCCTGACGCAGTTGAGCAAACCTCAGGCGGGGCGGGGCACCAAATCCCTACCCTTTTGTAGCTGGAAATCAACATACGTTGTCCGTGGCTGGTTAATTAGATGAGTTAACATGTGCCCCAGCGCATGGGCAACAGGCGGTGGCGTGGTGAGGCTCTGTGTGAACGCTTGCCCTAGTGGTCAGTGATTCGGGAGGCAGAGGTACGTTTCCCATTGCAGTGGCATCTACAGAAGAACTTCCAACGAGCGGTTAGCAGGGCACCCCCTGGGTGGAGCTGTGCTCTGTTTGGGAGGCTCTTTGCTGTTTGAATTTTTTTGTCACGTGCCGGTGTTACTTTAAGTAATTTCTTTAATTACAAGAAAAATCAAAGAATGAGACAAATTGTGGCTGCTTTCATGACTTCTACTCTACATTGTATTGGGGTCCAAGCAAATGCGGCAAGGCAAGGAGAAGACCCCCACAGAAAAGTGGAGAAGGAAGACTGGGGTGGGGTGGGTTCCCGGGGTGGGGTGGGTTCCCTCTGTCTGTCTGTCAGGTTGCTGGACGAGAGATTAACATACGAAATCTGTTTCCACATAACTGCAACACATGAAAGTGTTTGAAGTATGCCATTTACAGTCACATCACATACCTTGGAATAAATCCAACAAGCGATGTTCAAGGCCTCTATACTGAAAACTGAACGGTGTTCCTGAGAGAAGTCCAGGAGAACCTGAATACCTGGAGAGGTAGGCCATGTTTACGGATCGGAGGACGCAATATAGTGAAGATGTCAGTTCTCTCCAGTCTGCTCTGCAGATTCGGTGTCATCCCAATCAGAACCGAAGCAGGTTTTGTGGAAGTTGTCACACAGACTCTAAAATACAGCAAATGCAGAGTGTCGAGGATACCTGTAGCCCTTGGGGTGCCAGGAGGGGAGGATTGTGAGGCTCATTGGCTAACGAGTACCCAGACCCATTAGCAGAGTGCGCAAGACGTAACCCAGATTGAGACCTGCTACAGAGACACAGTGATTGAGACGCAGACCTGCAGAGCAAAGAGTCCAGAAGCACCACAGATGTGTGGTGGCTTCGTTTATGACAGAGGTGATGCTGTGATGCCTGGGGAGAGGGTGGTATTCTAGTACATGGACTAGGTCAGTGGGGCATCCGGTGGAGGAGGGGAGAACTCCGTCTCTCCCTTCTGCCGTGGGCAGAAGCCATGCAGATGGGTCGTGGTGCCCACTGGAAAGGTGGAACCGTACAGCTTTCAGAGGAAGAGAAGAGGATATCTTCATGACTAGGTAGGTGATGATTTCTTAACCAGGGAAGCACAAAAAGTGCTTTTTCCCCCATAGAGGAAAAAATGATCAATTGGACTACGTTGGAATTAAGGCCATCTCCCACCAAAAGACACCAGTGAGAGTGAAGAAGAGAGGAGATCGTACATACACGTCAGTACTTATTGTGAATATGTCAAGAGCATCCACAAATCAATAAGAAAAAGGCAAACTATCAGTAGATCGAACAGGCCCTTCACTAAAGAGGCTCTCCTCCTGGCCAATCAGCATAGGAAAAGAAGCCTAACTTCTTAGCAGAGAATTGCAGATTACGACCACAGCAGACCCCCAGGGTGGGAGAGGGTGCAGAGCAGCGGGAGCCGCCAGATGCTTGCTGGAGACAGTGTAGATTTTGAAAATTTCCCTTGGAAAGCTGTCTGCTGTGTCACCTGAAGCTTAAGATTTGCCTTCCCCAGGACCCGGCGGTTCCACCCAAATAAATATTCAGTAGAAACACATCTGTGTGCTCACCAAAAGGCGTGGTCGGGCATGTTTATTCGAGCCCCATCTGTAGTCGCCAAGAGCTGGAGACAGCGCTAGTGTCCGTTAACAACAGGAGGGGTAAATAAGTGCTGGGAGGGTCTGCAGCAGCGAGGATGAAGGACAGACGAGGATACACAGGAGTGAGTCTCCCAAACGCGATGTGGAGCGGGGAGCCAGACGCGGAGGAGTTGGTGTCGGGTCCTGTGGAAAGTCAGCAGCAGGCCACGTGGTGGGCGGTGCTGGAGATCAGGGGGTGACTGTTGTGTGGAAGGAGGCCAGCTGGTGACTGGAAGGGTCGGGGTGAGGGGCTTGGCGGATGCCGATGCTCATCCCTGGTGCACTTTTTGGGACCAGAAGTAAGATTGGTAAGTCAGATTAAATTAAAATTAGAAATTTGTGTTCACCAAAAGGTACAATTATAGAAGCAGAAGGCAGGGCCAGCCCAGTGACCTAGTGGTTAAGTTCAGCACACTCCACTTAGGCGGCCCGGGTTTGGTTCCCAGGCGTGGGCCCACACCACCTGTCTGTCAGTGGCCATGCTGTGACAGCAGCTCACATACCAAAGAGAGGAAGATTAGCACAGATGTTAGCTCAGGGCGGATCTTCCTCAGCAAAAAGAAAACAAAAAGGCAAACTCAGAGTGGGAGAAGATATTTGCAAGACATTTAACTGACAACAAGGCTCGTATTCAGAATATATAAAGAGCTCTTACAGAACAATAAGAGACCACCCAATAGAAAAACGTGAAGAGGGGCCGGCCCCGTGGCTTGGTGGTTAAGTGAGCGCGCTCCACTGCTGGTGGCCCGGGTTCCGATCCTGGGCGCGCACCGACGCACCACTTCTCCAGCCATGCTGAGGCCACGTCCCACATACAGCAACTAGAAGGATGTGCAGCTATGACATACAACTATCTACTGGGGCTTTGGGGGGAAAAATATAAATAAATAAAATTATAAAAAAAAAGAAAAACGTGAAGAGACTTGAACAAGAACTTCTCCAAAGGGAGCCAGCCCCATGGCGTAGCGGTTAAGTGCTTGCGCTCCGCTGCGGCGGCCCGGGGTTCTGATCCTGGGTACGCACAGATGCACCACTTGTCAAGCCATGCTGTGGCGGCGTCCCACATAGAGTGGAGGAAGATGGGCACGGATGTTAGCCCAGGGCCAGTCTTCCTCAGCAAAAAAAGAAGGATTGGTGACATGTTAGCTCAGGGCTGATCTTCCTCACACAAAAAAAACTTCTCCAAAGAAGTAGCCAGTGCTTGACGGTGAATGAAGGAGACACAGGCTAGAAGCACAAGAGGCAACCGCTGTTCATTGAACAGAATGGCTGAGGCTCGTGACCGACACCGCCCCGTGTTGGCAGAGCTGTGGAGCGGTGGAACTCGCAGCCCATGCTGGTGCCATGTGAGTCAGTACAGCCACCGTGGAAGCCGGCAGTGTCTACTCGAGTTCCACAGACACCCTGTGACCCAACATCTCCACTTTGAAATGCACGTGTAAGGACGTTCACAGCTTTACTCGTAACAGCTCACGTGTGCACCTCCCATGCGCTGGGCAAGACCGCGAGCTGCCTGCTCTCCTAGTGGACGCCCAGGCGGCAGCGGGAGTGCGTGACCGCCATTGCCTGCAAGGACGCGCGTGACCCATGGGAGCAGAGCAAGGAGGCCCTCTGCGGTCCACACACGCAGCCTGGGGAGTCCCCCCGGGGTTGCAGGTTGGGATGATGAGGCGAACAGAGCAGGCGGTGTCGGAGGGAGTTTTCTGAGAAACTGGCTGTTAGTCGGTGTGTTCATTTTTTGGTAATTCATCCAGTTGTACTAGACTTGTTGCACTTTTCTGGGTATAGTTAAATAATGTTTAAAAATAAAGAGAAAAGGGAAAAGTGCCCATAAAAAACGTGAGAAGTATACTAATATGTCAGCCGTGGTTGAGAGTCCCTGGGTAGGGCTACTGGCAATCTTTTTCCTGCGCTTTCATATTTTCAGATTTTCTACATGTATTCGTTTTTTTGAAAAGAAAATAATTTTTTTTTTTTGAAAGAACAAACGTGAGGTCCTAAAACCTCAGTTTTTAAAGCAGGATGATCTGCTTTGAGAGTGGCCACTTATTTGGAAGGGCCTTGGCTGTTTCCCCAGGTCCTCTTCACCTGCTGCGGCAGCCCCTTCCCATTTTCCCGGGTCTGACAGGCTGGGGAGGGACATAGGGGAGGCCCCCCTGGGGCTCTGTGCTCTGGCTGCTGGGGGTGGGGGTCCTGGGGGGGGCGTGGCTTCACGCTGAGTGAAACGCACATGCTTGTACCTCTTACCTCCTCCCACCTTGTGGCCACAGTTTTGTTTTTCTAAATCTTGGCCAAATGCCTGGTGACCAGCAAGGTGCCCCAGTGGGGGGTGGGGGGGACATCATCAGGCAAGATGTTATTCTGTAGAGCAACAGCTGCCACCAAAAACACGTTTTCTTTCTTCCCTGTGGTCCAGGCAAATTTGAACCACCGTTGTTCCACCCAAACGTGTACCCTTCAGGCACAGTGTGCCTGTCCATCCTCGAGGAAGACAAGGACTGGCGGCCAGCCATCACGATTAAGCAGGTACGCAGCGGGAGGCGCTGGCCTCGATTTTCCTGCAGGAGCAGAGAGCTGTGGTCCTTCGTGGTAGCTGAGGCCGACGTCCCAGAACAGTTTGCCCCTCACACCACTGACCTCCGCGTGCTTGTTTCTGTCTTTCATACAGATCTTACTAGGAATACAGGAACTTCTAAATGAACCAAATATCCAAGATCCAGCTCAAGCAGAGGCCTACACGATTTACTGGTTAGTAGCGGTCTGGTTCTGCTTGCTGCAATCTCTCGTTGGCTTGCACGGCCTTGCCTGGAAGGCTGCCCGTAAGAAGGGGAACGGCAGGCGAGCTGTGGGTTGGGGGACAGTCCTTGCTGCTCCCAGAAGCCTGGGAGGGAGGGAGGCCCTGAGACACAAGCTCACATGGGTGGCAGCCAGGTCAGCACCGCAAAGGGGAGGCCCTGTCAGCAGTGGGAGCTGTGTGTGCAGAGGGCCTGTGGTGGCAGGAACGGGTGGTCAGAGCTGGTGTGGCACAAGTGTCGTGGGGGACAGTGCAGGAGGCGCAGAGGTCAGGTGACATGGGCTCCTGTTGGCCACTTTGCCCTCATGAGCTGTGGCCAGGCACACCCTGTCTCAGGGAGCCCTGGTCCAGCGCAGCGAAAGGCCCCTGGGGGTGGGTGTGAAGGAGGCGTGTCCAACAGTGCAGCTCTCCCAGGGACCCCAGACCTCCCGCCTCCTCTCTCCTGCTCCTGCCCTGGGCGTGGTGCCTCCCATGGGCATGGTACAGTAGGGAAGTAGCACTCCAGCTTGCTCTTGGCCACCCAGCTGCTGTGACGTCCCCACCGGGGAACTGGGCACCCCCTTCACGTCGCAGCCCTTCCGTGCGTGGCGCTGCGATGGCCAGATGAGTCTCGTGGTCTGTCCACCATCTGTGCTGAGGGAGGATGGCCTGGTGTGACTTAGGCGAGTGCTAGTTAAACCCAGCACTGTGGGCCTGGCCGAGTGGACAGTGGGGGACCCTGGCCCTGTGGCCAGCCTCCTGGGCTGGGCTGGTTGGGGCCTTACACCAGGTTGGGAGCTCTGACCCCCGCCCTGCTCTATCTGCCCACATTCAGAAACCTGGGACCCAAGGGGCTGACCCACAGGGGAGAGGGCGGCTGGGCCTATTCCTTCCAGGAGGGTTGTTTCTGGAGTTGGAGCTGGTCAGAGGGTAAGAGCTGAGGCTGGAACCATCCAGCCTCGGGCCGCTCTGAGCAGCTGGCCCGCAAAGTGTCCCAGTTCTGTCTGAGAGAAGTGCCAGGTTGTAGGAGGCACATTCCCCCCTGCCACCAAAATGGCTTGGGGTCCCTGGGCCCACCCCAGGTGTCAGTCAGGTTCCCCCTAGTGGCCAAGAGCGGCAGGACGCTCCTGGACAGGGGCGGAGGTTCCTGTTCCCACACCCTGGGCACCCCCAGTGAGCCCCACCTTCTGCCTGGCTGCCCCTACTCCAGGCTTCAGTCCCCTGTGCGAGCCGCCAGCCAGCGGGGGTGGCTGTCCGTGAGTCTGGTGGAGCTCAGCTTGAGTCCACGTGTGTCCCGTTGGCCGCTGCGCACCACCGACTCCCTGAGATGCATCCTCCCTTCTTGACCCTCGGGCTGGTTTTCACCGCGACATCTGTCTGCAGTGGCCCTGTTGGCCCACGCGGCTTTGTAAATAAGGCCGCTGGGTACACGCTGTCTGAGCTGAGCCATTGGGACAGAGTGTGAGGCCCCCAAAGCCAAAAGCATCCCCTCTCTGGCCTTCAGAGAGAGCGCTGGCCCCGGTGTGTCTCTGGCGCGGACACGATGCCCTCGTGCCCTTATCCTGAGTTCCCGGGGGTTTGATGGCGTGCCTGTGGCACTGTGGTCCCGCCTGTCAGTTGTGTAGCTCCAGGCTCACTTGGGTTGGGGAGCATCTTCCCATGAACTCGGGGATCCTCGCCTGCGATGGCATCATGCCGTGGTCTTCTCATGAACGAGGTGTTCTTTCTTCCACAAGCGTCCACGTTAAAAGCACCTTTTGTGAACCATGCTTGAAGATTTCAGATCTCTTTTTTCCTTGCGTTTCTGGAAGGTCACAGGCTGTGTTCCCCCCTGCCGGGTGCCCCCAGCACCCCAGAGGCAGCCCTGTGCCCGGGCCTCACTTGGTAAATGGCAGAGCTGCACTTGGCTGCCTCTGCTGTTCCTTCCAGCTCCTTCCAGAGCCCTCCCAGCCAACTGCCTCCACCCTTTTCCTCGTGGCCTGACACAGCCCCTTCCAGAAGCCTCCCCTCACAGGGAGCTGGGGTTGCACATGCCGGCCAGGCCCTTGGCCAAGGTGGGAGCACAGACTGCCTGCAGCACGGCCAGGTGGTAGACGCTGCTCCTGTGGCCTTCGCTCCCCAGCTCCTGTGAGCCGGGCATCCCGCTGACGCTGGCCTTCCGGGACTGGCGTGTGCCGTGGCGCCATGCCAGCACGGGGCAGGCTCGGGCAGGTTTCTGCCTCTCCTGGTGCTGGCACAGCCTTTCCCCAGAGGGGAGGGCTCTGGGCACCAGAGCCTATCATCCGCGCTGGGCAGAGCTGAGGGAAGGCCTCACGGTGGCGCTTTGTCCCTCATCTCCTGGCCTGGGCCGCAGGTGACGGCTGCACCCAGGGCTGGGAGCAGCGCTCAAAGAGGCTGTGCTTCTTGAGTGCCAGGGCTCTGAGGAGGGTCCCACAGCAGCCCCGAGGTGCTGGCTGAGACCTCTGACACCCGTGCAGCAGGGAGCCCTGTCCGTAAACGTCATCGTGTCCCATGGGCCTCGGTCACCTCTATTCCCCAGATGGCATGTTTGCTGCCCTCCCATCTGCCTGTTTCACCCCAGCCTGGGCAGCGCACGCCTTCCCTTCAGCCCCCTTTTCCTGGGCGGCACTTCTCACGCTGGAATCCCAGCCGAGGTCCTGCCCGACCTCCACACCCCGGCCCTCGGGATTGAGAGCCCTATGGGGAAACCAGCAGAAGTTGGTGTCTGCTCTTGAAGCAAAGAATAGTGCTGAGCAATGGGTTTTCTCTCCCAAGGGATGAAGCTGTTTCAAACTTAAAAAGGAAACTGCTGGTCCCTGGTTAGACATGTGGACCCTGGCCCAGGCTGCATCCTCATGGCGCCCCACGGCACAGGCCGGTCTCTGGCCCTCCTGAGCCAAGGCGCCGCCCAGCGGGCCAGCCTGTCCTCCGCTCTGTGCCCTGCGACCGGTGCCCCAGGTTGGGGTGGCCCCGTCTCGCTGCAGGCTTCCGGGGTGCCAGCCTCTGTGGGCGGCTGCACCTTCTAACGTGTCTCTTTCTTGACCCCTCAGCCAAAACAGAGTGGAATACGAGAAGAGAGTTCGAGCACAGGCCAAGAAGTTTGCACCCTCATAAGCAGCAACCTTGGGGCATCTAAAAGGAAGGGATTGGTTTGGCAAGAACTTGTTTACAACCTTTTTGCAAATCTAACGTTGCTCTGTACAATTACTAGTCACCTGGGGAGGGTTGGACGGGCGCCATTTTCCATTTCCGCCACTGGTACACAGTTCTCGACTCGCTGAATTGCCCAGTTTTTCACACAGGGTCTCTTCCTTCAGTCTTTTGTATTTTTGATTGTTATGTAAAACTTGCTTTTATTTTAATATTGATGTCAGTATTTCAACTGCTGTAAAATTATAAACTTTTATACTTCGATGAGCCCCCAGAGCTCGATCCCTCGCTCACAGATGCGGCATGCTTCTCCCAGTCAGAGCTGCGCGTGGCCTCAGCTGGCTGCATGAGAAAGGAAGTCCGCCTGCCCTTCCCGCCGCACTGTTCTCTCTCCGCAGAACCTGGGTTGTGTTGCTTACGAGCCCCAGATCCAAAGTCGGCCAGCACCTCGTCTCCGCATCACTTCCTTTGTGTTTATATGGCGTTTTGTCTGTGTTGCTGTTTAGAGTAAATAAACTGTTTATATAAAGGTTTTTGTTGCGTTATCGTCATTAAGTGTGAGCAGGCGGCCTCAGGGTGCCTGGCTCCCCCACTCAGCCACAGGCCCCTCGGAGCACCAGCCTCAGCCTGAGCACAACTCACTGTCTGCGCTTTGGGTGCGCCCGGGCCCCGCGTGGCGCTCGTCCTGGTCCTTTGTAAATAGTGATGTGTACAGAGACGGTGTGTGTCCGGGGTTTCTGTCCCCCACCCGGGTCTTTGGGGTATAGGGCGCTGGAGAGTTCAGATCTGGTCAGGTTGGAATTGGCATCAAGAGCCTTCCGAAGCGCGCACCAGCCAGGCGTTGGAGGATGAGATGCCTGACTCCAGGCTGGGGCCGAGCCCAGAGGACCACGTGCAAGCAGGTCGCCCTCCTCCGTGGCCAGCGCAGGCCCCTGAGGGTGGCTGGGCCACGGCGATGGAGCCTTGCCCGTGGATGGGGCGTGCCGCCTCCTCCAGTCCGGTGCTGCATTGCGTGCCCAGGCCTCGGTCGCTGCCCTCGGGCCTCTGCATGTAGCACCCCCAGCCCTCCACGTTCGCCACGTCAGCCCCCACCCCTGGCGCAGGGGTCCCTGGCACCAGGACGCCCTGAGAGAGCAGCTGTGAGGGCCGCTATCCGCGGACTCCTACTTTTCCTGGAGTGTTCTGAACCTGATGCCTGAGGAGGCCGCTGTCCTCAGAAAGCCCTGGATCCTCAGCCTGCTGCAGAGCTTCCGGGAGCCGGCTGGCTGCTCTGGCGGGAAGCGGGCCTGGGACTCGGCTCAGCAGGGAGGTGCCATGTGTGGAGACAGGAAGTGGCAGAGGGTCAGGCCCAATGTCCTGCACTCCAGCATTGGTGGGGTGGGTCCCTGGCCTTGAGGTACCAGCAAGCACAGTGCTGACCAGACTGGAGGCCCGGAGCCGGCCCTGTACCAGCTGGCCTCCCCCCCAACCCTGAGGACCCTCACTGTCAGAACCGGGTGGCCTGTGGCTCCTATGCCCAGACCGAGGAGGGTGGTGATCCCCAAAGGGGCGGGGAGAGTGGTCGTCCTGGCCCTCTGTCAGGAAGGGGCTCCTCGGCTCAACCCAGGAATCTGCGGCCCTTAGCTGACAGCACCTGGTGGCCCCGAGGTCCTTGTGCCTTGGTCCTTGCTCAGCGGGACGTGTTGGGTGCTGAGCTCTTGGGTGGATGTCTGTGTTTATTTTTAACGCAGAGGGCCTTATGGGGTTCAGCTGGGGTGTGTGTTTGTACCCTTTCCCAGAATGTCTTATTTTGTAACGACTGAACTGCACTTGGGAAGAGCGACACATGTATGTGGTTAATATATATGGAAATTCAATATATTTTCTAGGTAAAGCATTCAAAAGTAATTGATGTTTCTAGCAAATTGTTGTGACTTTGGCTAATGAAATGTCCTTTTGTGCCACAGTCCTTGGCTTAACAATGATGTGATCTTGTAACGTGAGAACTCTGAAGTGTGGTCATCCTGTTGCTGCTGTAAGGGAAGAGAGTGCTCCCAGCATGAGGCGCCTAATAATCAGTAAGGAATTGTGGGCAGTAGATTAACCACTGTATCTACGAATCCTCTAATTAAAACATTTCCACAAGCTGCCGCCTGCAGGTGTGTCCTTCTCCTGCCCTGTCCCACCGGGCCGCCCCCCTGCTCCGCCGTCCTGCCCAGAGGAGCCCACGTGGCCGGTCCTGTGTGCCTCCCAGGGGGCTCCCCAGTCTCAGACCCACGGTGGCCTGCAGGGGTTGGGAGGGTGATGGCCCCTCGAGCCAAGGTCAGATTCCGCCCCGCCACTGTCCCCTCTGAGACCAAGCATGGGCAGCCGAGGCCGGGCGCACATCCTGTGCTGGCTGCCAGCCCTGTCTCGCATCTTGCCTACACCTTCCTAGTCTGCTGGAGCAGGGTCGACGACTTGGGGACCTGGGGCTGTTCTCGCCACCGGGGTAGGCCTCTGCGGGGACCAGGGACACCATCCTCATGGTGCCGAGGTGCACATGAGCCCTTAGTTCAGACCCTGACGTGGCCCCTGGGATGGTGTGTCCAGGATAGGCTGGGAGACCTTGGCTTCCAACTCTCAAGGAACCACTGCCCAGAGCTCCCAGAGTCAGCTCCTGCCCAGACTGTGGGACCCCTTGGGGCCCCCTGGTCTCCCTGGACTGTCCCACCCAGGCCAACACCACGTCCGCATGCCTGTCAGCCTGCATGAGACCACCTTGTGCCCTGATCGGCCAGCCCAAGGCCTTTCTGCTGCGCATCAGGCTCTGCGCTGGGCAGCCTCCAGTTTGAGGTTGCCATGACAACAAGTTGCTGGGTTGGAGGGCCCAGCATTGACTTGGGCTGGCTCGAACCGGTCTGAGCTGGCTCCAGCAGAGAGGAGCCCAAGGAGGACGGGTCGGGGATTTGTCCCCAGCTGACCCTGCTGCTGAGTCTGGGGGTGTCCTTCTGCAGGGGCCCAGGAGCTCATCTGGAGGCCACACGCTGTGACCCCGTCTGCAGAGGCCGTGGGGCCGATGGAGGGGGCTAGCTTTGGACCATGGGGCCGGTTGGGGCTGGAGTGCTGAGTCCCATCCACCGTGCTGTCCCTAGTCCTGGTTTTTCCCTGAGCTCCCTCAGCGAAAGAATGCCGCAGGGCTTGGGCTAGTTCTTCTCCCCCACCCTTCCACCGGGGCCTCTGCCCTTCCAGGTGACCATCCTTCCAGGTCGCCTTCCTGAAGTTCATGCTGCCCACCCCTCCCGGGGGGTCTTGCCTTTGAGGAAAGAATCTGGAGCCCCTAGTTGTGCAGCGTGATGCTGGTGGAGGAGCCAGGCGCTCAGCCCACTCCCAGCTCTGCCTCCTGATGATGCCGGCGACCTTTGCCCCCCTGTCCCCTGGCAAAGGGGTGAGTGCAGGAGGTGCCCTTGCTGAGAGGTGCCCTTGGCACACTCACCCTGAGCCAGAAGTTGCTGGGAAGGCCCAGTGGACAGACAACAGATGGCGCTCTGTGGCCAGGTGGCCCCAGGCCTCACGGAGACCTGCAAAGCCCTGTCTGGGCCTGCTGCTCTGCCCACACCCCCAGGGACCCACACAGACCTGAGGCCCGAGAGCACCCCAGCCTGGCACAGTCCCTACCTGTCAGGTGCTAGCAGGACCGCCACTGAGCTTCCCACTGCACCCCAGGAGCCAGCATCTCGGGCCAGGGGCCAGACCTGGGCCAGACCCTCTCCCCCCCCCCCGGAGCCACCTCTGCCAGCAGAACCACGCAGGATGGTGAAAGTCATGGGACAGGATCCTGCAGTCCTCAGGGGCCTCCAGCCCAGGGCAGGCAGGAACCCTGGCCAGAGTCCCAGGGCTCTGCCCCCACAAGTCCGTGGCCCGCCCCCTTCCCTGGCTCTGACCTCAACAGGTGCTGGGGGGTCGGAGGGTGGTGGGAGGAGCCCACCTGCTAGGAGGCTGTGCCTGCAATTCCAAGGGCTGCCACGAGGGGGCATGGGCTCATGAGTTATTAAAACCGGGGACGGCCACATGGGCTTCACTGAGATGCCCTCACACCTCCTGTGGGCCTTGCCTCCCTGCTCTTCAGCAGCCATGGCACTGTTTATCCAGAGCCTGGTGTTTTCCTCAGACCCTAAGGAGGAAAAGCCACTCCCCCTGCCTGCCAGACCCTTTCCTGCCTGAAGCCCCAAACTGTGGACCCCACCTCCCGCCGGCCAGCCCTGAACCCCTCTAGGCAGGGTGTCTTGTGCCCTATCCCATTGTGACACGGGCGGCCCGTGCTGCCCCCTCACTGCCCCCGAGCACGGTGCCACCTGCTGTTGGGGTCTGGGGCAGAGGGCCAGGATCCTTCAGAGCCAGGTCTGGGCCGCAGGCACCGGCGTGGGGCGCCTGCCTCCCTCCCGGCTGTGGGATCACGAGGATGGGCTTCCACCCCCAGCCTATGGAGGCGGAAACAGTCCCTGAAGGAAAGAGGCCGTCCCCAGGCCCCCGGAGGTCAACGTGGATGGGAGGCCGCAGTTCCCACCCCCCGTGGACCAGAGGAGCGTGCAGCTGACACTACCCTGCACCGGCCCCACCCGCTGAGGGGTGGGCACTGCTGCTATCTCCATTTTACCACTGAGGGAAACTGAGGCCCAGGCAGCGCAGGGGTGGGCCCAACTTCAGTCTCAGAACAGGTCGAGAGGATGAAGGGGTCGGGCATGAATGGGACCATCACTCCCTCCCCAGGAAGTGTTTGTGGAGGAAAGTCCTGAGGATTATCCTTTCCTGGGGAAACTGAGGCCCAAGGCTGGGTCCTGGACAAGCCCTTCTCCTGATCTGGGCCTCAGTTTCCTTATCTGTAAGAGAGGGTGGTGAAATCTCAGGAGGTTTCTGTCCTGACAGCCTTCGGTATTAGTCTGAGGGCTGGTGCCTCTGTGTGATGCCACTGCCCCAGCCCCTCGGCTCTGGCAGGACATGGGACAGGGGTGCGAACAGAGGCCCCCTCCCCTGAAGCTGCCCCTCCTAACTTCCTGTTTACAGCAGCTGCACAATCTCATCTTTCACCCCAAAGCCATTATGATCACCATGGCAACCAGGCCCGTGTTTGTTCCAACAGGTTGGCAGAACCTGACGCAAGACTGCAGGGCTGGGGGTATCAGCTCTGAGATCCCAGCTCAGGGCCTGAGGCCCCCGCCCCAATTCCCATCCCCTGCAGAAAGAAGCCAGGGGGCAGCTGTGGCTCGGGGTCCAGGCCCCCTCCCCTGCTCACCTGACCCATCTCTGTCCTGAGCATTTGATGCCTTTCCTGATGCCCCCGCCCCCATCTGCCTGGCTGTGCCAGCTCAGGATGGCAGCAGGGTCTGGGGCCGGAGCTTCTAGCAGGACCCACCCTGTGGTGCTGCACTTCCGTCTCCCACCCTGCATGCTGTCCCCCCACCGTGCAGGCTGTCCCCTGACCCTACATTCTGTCCCCCGGCCCTGCAGGCTGTCCCCCCACCCTGCACTTCTGTCCCCCACCCTACATTCTGTCCCCAACCCTGCAGGCTGTCCCCCCACCCCGCACTTCTGTCCCCCCATGCTGCACTTCTGTCCCCCACCCTACATTCTCTCCCCTGGCCCTGCCGCCTGTCCCCCCACTGCACTTCTGTCCCCCCATGCTGCACTTCTGTCCTCCACCCTACATTCTGCCCCCCGGCCCTGCAGGCTGTCCCCCCACCCTGCACTTCTGTCCCCCCATGCTGCACTTCTGTCCTCCACCCTACATTCTGTCCCCCAACCCTGCAGGCTGTCCTCCCCATCTTAGGGCAAGGGGAGGAGCACCTGGTTCTCCCTGGGCTGGGGAAGCCCAGCCATGCTCTCCCCACTGCCCTCCCCACCCATCCCCACCCCCGCAGTGCTGGGAAATGAAAGGTGCAGTTGCTTACGGATGGGCTGCCTCCCTGAATGGAGCTGTTCTGGGACCCCACTCCTCCAGCCTTTAGCCCTCCCCTCAGCTCAGCTGACCCCTGGCCTCCCCAGAGTGAACCGTCCTTGTCTCTGGGCCTGAGCTGGAGTGGGTTCCAGGCCTTTCTGTTCCCCACACTGCCTGGAGCCCCACCATTAGAGACGAGGTCCTTTGGGGTGAAAACTCCAGATCATGGTCTGATCCCCCAAGTACAAGGTGCTCTGAGGGTCCAGCAGGATCGGCCAAAGGCAGGGCCAGGATCCAAGGACCCTGCGCACCTCAGGTCCAGAACCTCAGAGCTGCCCCCACGGTTCTGCAAGTATGGTCCCAGGACCCCCAGCCCCTACAGGAGCTTGTTAGAAATGCAGATGGTCAGCCTCAGCCCAGACTCAGCGGTCTGGGGCAGCCCAGCAATGTTTTAAGAAGCTCTCCGGGTGACCAAGTTGCAGTGCACAGCTGGAGTTTCAGAACGATGCATGGGGACTGAGGGGGCGCTGGCCCAGAGAAGGGGCCTAGGGTGGGGTGGCAAAAGCCCAGGTCCTGGGAGTTCCAGCTGGCTGTGTGGCCTGGCACATGGCCCAGACTGGGCATTGGGGGCCTCACCTGGGCCTTGGGGACAGTCACCCCAACAGGTGGTCAGGGTTGTCTGGAGCGTCCTGGGTTGATGCCTGCAGAAGCCCCTCGCCCAGGTATGGACTGTCTGTCCCCTCTGAGAAGACAAAGTTAGGCTCGAGTTGGCGGAGTCCCCAGACCCAGGCCAGCTGCAGGTTGATGCTGGGGACAGCGCTGGGCTGGGAGAGCAACACCAGAGGTGGCTGTGCAGCCCTTCCAGAAAAGTCTGTGCTGTGTGTCGGGCATGTCTTGTTTGGTTTCGGGGACTCTGGCTTCCCTGGGGCCCCGGGGAGGGGGTCCTGATGCAGAGCAGAGCCTGCTCCTCCCCTGGCACCCAGCTGTGGGTTGACTGACAGCTCCGCGCCCCACTCCTCGGGGGAGGGGGCTCCCTGGCCAGGCACCGGGGACGCCGGGACCCTAGCCTGGCCCCCGGCGGTGGGGACGCGGGGGTGGGGGGGCGGAGAGGGGCGGAGCGAGCAGCCCAGGCCCCGCCCCCGCGGCACTCGGCCCCCAGCGCTCAGTCGTCGGCGGGCGCGGCTGCCAGCGGTAGGGCTGCCTCGGTGTCCGCGGAGCCGGTGCCGAGCGCGGCGCCCGCAGGAGCCCGGTCCCCGCGCCCCGCGGCCCGGCCCACGGTGAGTGCCGCCTCTCGCCCCGCGCCGTCGAAGCTCTGCCCGGGCCGCCCCCTTCGGCCGCCTCCGCCTCGCGCCGGGTCGGGTCCTGCGCCGCGCTCGCTGCGGGCCCCCCGGGGGGCGCGGGGAGGCCCCCGAGGCAGAGGGCGGCAGGAGGTCGCTAAGACGCGCCCTCGGTCCCGGGGAAACTGAGGCCGGCATGTGCTCGGAGGAGCGGCTCTGGGGGCGTTGCTCTTCCTGCCCGCGTCCCCTAGGAGCGCAGGAGCGGGCGAAGAACGGGACAGGGGCTGATCTCCCTGCCGCGGGGGCGCGGGACGCCAGCGACCACTGCCCCCCGCTGCCCGGGCCGCCGAGCGCGTCCAGAGCAGGCCCAGGGATGCGCAGGGTGACCCCGCTCCGACCGCAGTGTCTCTACCCCCGCGGAGGCCGCAGGTGGGGCGGGGCCGAGGACCCCAGGGCAACTCGCGGGGAGGAAGACGCCCCCGGCGTCCGGTCCCTCCCACCCTCCGGCCGGTGCTCGCAGGACCCCAGCCTCCCGGCAGTCCCCGGTAGTGCAAGCCCCGCACCTCCCCTTCACCTGTCGGGTGGGGGGGAGGTGTAAAAAATACACACTCACCGGACCGCCTTCCAAACTGTCCCCGGACCACCCGCCCGCCGATGGGGGAAAGACCCCGACAGAACGGGGGGTGGGGGCGACGAGGCTCATTGAGGAGAGGGGGCGGGAGGGAGGGGCGAGAGGATGTCGCGGTGGAGACTGGTGAGTGAGGCAGGTAAGAGGGGGCCGAGCTGGCGGGAGGGAGGGGGCCTCAGAGGAAGAACTTACAGGGGGAATTTCCTTTTTTCTGCGTTCCTTCTAGAAGCATCTGGCTAGCCCTTTACAGCTGGTCTCAGGCTTCACAGAGCTGTAGGTTGGCCCACAGAGCTGGTTGAAACGAAGATTCCTGACCCTTGCCAGGGGCGAGCCCCCAGTGAGCAGCGTTTGTAATGGGCACTGCTGCTGCACTGTGTGCAGGGAGCACTGTCTGGGGAGTCAGTGAGGCACGGAGATGAGAGCCAGAAACCCAGGAGGAGAGTGAGGTGGGCCGTGTAGGGGTGCGGGGCAGCATGGAGGGCCAGCAGGTGGGCTACTCACCATGACCGGGGCAGCACCAGTGAACCCCTACCCCCAGATCTCCAGGGACTGATACCCGTAGGAAGGACCCCAGTGCTCTGAAGGTGTCTGTTCACTCTGGCAGTGGCCAGCCAGCTGCTGGGGACACTGACAAGGGAGACACATCTGGCTCTCCCTTTCAGCTCTGCTGCCCCCAGACTCACCTGCCTCAGTGTCACCTGAGCCCCCAAGTAGGCTGGCAGGAAATAGCTTGGCTTAGAGCCCGGGGTTCGAGTCCTGACTCTGGGAAGGTCCCCCCAGCCCTGGGCTGTGAAATGGGCCAGTAACAGCCGCTTTGCAGAACTGTCATTTCCCATTCAACCCAGGCCTTGGGGACAGCCCGGGAAGGAGGCAGGCCTGTCAATTTCTGCTTGGCCCCAGTGCTCCTGGCATTCTGCTCCCTGGCCGACCTCACTTTGCTGGTTGGACAAATGGGAGCTGTGATTCTGGCCCTGGAAGCCGGGTGTGAGCAGGGATGTGGGCACATTCTGCTCTGTGCTGCTTTCTGGGCCCAGGAGGGATGGAGACAGAGAGACTCAGGAAGGAGTCCCATCGGGGCCCGTCAGACAGATGGGGGGGTCCTGCATCCCTGCACCCGGGTCGTTCCTGCCCTATACAGGCGGAGGGCCCCTGGCAGCCAGTGACTGCTCCCTGGGGGCCGGCCACATGCCCGCTGTTGATGACAGCCCTGGGGGGGCCAGGCTGTCGGTGCAATGAGGTCATCAGCTGCCCCAGGCCCAGGGTGTCCAGGGAACCAGAGTTTCCGGGCACCCAGGATGAGCCATCTCTCCCGGGCACCTGTGCCCAGTGCCACTGCTGCCCCCATTCTGGCAACAGGCTGAGGGAGGGAGCAAGAAGGTACTGCTCAGCAGAGGGGAGGCCAGCCCACCTGGACCCCAGGACTCGGGACGTGCCAGGGGCTTAGCGATTGGACACCAGAGCAGCAAGGCCTGGACTTCATCCAGGCCGCCTGCTGGCTCTGTGGCCTTGGGCAGGTTCCTAACCCCATGGCTCAGTTTCCTCGTCTAGATGAGGGGAGCGGAGCAGCACCCCCTCTCCAGGGCTGGTCTGAGGATTATCAGGTGAGGGGTGCCCACCCTAAACGTTTTGTTCTCACAAACCCCCCACCCCAGTGCCTGCAGCTCAGGCCACTTGGCTGCTGCGTCACATTTGTCTCTGGGACTGTGAGCCCCCGTAGCACCTGTCACACGCAGACGCAGCTGGCAGTTGCCCTGGCAACAGCTCAAGTGGCGGCTGCTCCCCTGGCTTTGGGGGGCTGCGGCAGGAGCAGGCTCTTCCGCTCAGCTATGGAGGGAAAGGGGGCCTGTGACGCCTGGCCCCCTGGGACCTCAGGGCTGGCCATAGGGGCACCAGCTTCCGGAAGCACACGCCTAAGCTGCAGAGCACTCCATCTTTGGGGGGAGGCTCCCGGGGAGAGGCACTGATAGGTGTGAGGCGGGAGGCCTCATTGCTGGCGTCTCGAGCACTGCCCCCATGGGGGAACGAGCCACTTGCCCTTCCTGTCCCCAGCCGTCTGGCCAGTTGAGACCCTCTGAGCCCAGTGTCCATGGGGCTCCACAGGACCAGGGTTGTAGGCAGGGTGAGGTGCTGTCTGGGGGTGGTGGCCTGAGCTGGTGGGGGGGTACAGACCAGGGCCAGCAGCCCGGGACCACCGAGAGACGGAAGGACAGACACAGCTGGGAGCAGGGATCTGGTTTGCTTAACAAAGTCTATTTAGGACCATGAGGTGCCAGGCGTGCCCCAGCCCCAGCTCTCCCAGTGGAGCCTAAGGTTGAGGCAGCAGCGGTTAAATGGAGACTTGCCCAAACACAGGCGTGATCTCTGACCAGCAGGCACGGCCTGGGCAGCTGGCCTGGGGACACAGGCCAGAGGTGGGTCTAGCCTGGCCCTCCCACTGCTAACTGCCCGGGATACCCGGGGCAAGTATAATTGGATCTGGCTGAGTCCCCATTTCCTATTTTGTCAAATGAAGGTGACAGTGCCCTCTGCTCAGGCTGATGTACCTGGCCTGGAGGCGCCCTCCCTAAGTGGGCAAGTGAGCGTCAGCCAAGAAGGGGCACCCGAGTGCAGAGGCCCCCATGGTGCACTGCAGGGAGCACGGTGCGTCCTGTAGCCCAGAGGCTGGCAAGCATGGGGCAGGAACCCGGGGGCAGCAGCAAGCAGCTGAGGTACACTGTCCCTGGTGGTTTTCACCGGGGGAGCAAGGAGACCACGCGGGGTCTTGGAGGAGGCGCAGGGCTGGAGGTTGTTGCATGGCGCAGGGAGAAGTAGGTCCGGGCTGGGTCACGTGGTGGTAGAGGTGAGTGCGAGGGCCTGTAGCCGCTTAATTGTCAGTCTGCCCTTCCTTCTGGGGTCTGCAGGGGACACTGAGCCCCCCAGAGGAGGCGTGCAGGTGTGACAACCAGCAGGCCTCCCTCCCTGACGCAGGCTGGCTGGGCCAGGGGGGACTGGAGATGGCCATGAGTAAGAGCCAAGAGATTCCCAGGGCCCTGCCACCTGGATAGGAAGGTGCCGTTACTCAGAGGTGCCCACTGCTGGGGTCACTGGCTCCAGCCCCTCCCAGGGCTGTAGACTTGCTCAGTCCGAACCCTACCCGCTGCGCACACAGATTCTGGCCACACAGCAGAATCACCAGGACTGAGCTGGCTTCAGGAGGTGCGTGGGCAGGAGACTGCTGGGCCCAAGCTCCATTCCTCCCTCGGCAGAGGGCCCTTCTGTCCCAGCCATGACATCTGGGCTGCTCCAAGCCCACATCTGTGGCTCAGTTGCCATGGCAACATGGGGCCCTGGGAGCTGGAGCCCCCACCCCAGCGCTTTCCAGAAGGGCAGGACTTGCTCTGTGGCTCATCTCTACTGATTACGGGGAGCAGGCTCTGCTCGGGGGGCAGCCCAAGGGGTGAGGATGGGGTATTGACCTGACTGTGCTTGGAGAGTGAGGACCCCCCCCCCCAACAAGCCCTCCATCTTGGCCATGTGTGCTGAAGGCCTGGTTGCAGGGAAGGCCCCGGGCATGGTGGCCGCAGCTCCACTGGCTATGCCCACTGGCCTCTTCTCGCTTGGGCTCTTCTGCAGGATGGGTCTCTGGGGGTCCTGGCCAGGGTCGGCATCTTGCAAGTCTTTGCCTTCCCTGGCCCCAGAGTGGGCCGTGGGGGCTGGGTAAGACGGGCTCCCTCACATCTTGGTCCCTCCAGTGAATCCCCCAGGAGACAGACACTTCCTGTCGCACTGTCCTAGGATCCCAGGGACACGGCCAGGGTCTCAGCCCTGGTTAAGTGGGAGTGGGAGTGTGGCAGAACTGCCCCCTCCCCAGTGAAATCCAGCAGCTCCCAGTGATGGAGCACAGACTGTGCCCGGCACTACTGTCACTTCTTACAGCCTCGTCCCATCCCCAGAGCCACCCTGCTGGGGTCTCCCATTTTGCAGATGGGGACACGAAGGCTTAGAGAGACCAAGTGACTTGCCCAGGTCACCGGCAGGAGTCCTCATGGCCTCCTGGGTGCCCAGCACAATCCAGGGTGTGGGGTGGGCCCCAGGCCCTCTGCCGTCCCCACCCCCGCCTCTGGTGGCCTTGATGGTACCAGGTGCCCTCCACCAGCCACTGCTCCCCTGGAGGTGCCCCTCCTCCTACCCCATAGGCAGTCCCATCAGGAGGCTGTTCCCAGCCGTCAGGAACGTAGCTCCTCCTGTGGGTTTTTGGTTAATTCAGTAATTGCTCTATGGAGCACCTGACGTGACTGTTGGGGACAGTGTGGCAGTGCCGCTGACTGAATGAACGAGTGGACACCAGAGGCCACAGCCATGCTCTCTGCCCGTAGGTCACCCACCATGTCCACCCTGCTGGACATCAAGAGCAGCGTGCTCAGGCAGGTGCAGGTGTGCCCATCCTTCCGCCGGAGGACCGAGGAGGAGCCGGGGAGCGCCAGCACCGACCCGCAGGAGGCCGCCACGGAGGCCTGGTGGGTGCCCACAACTCCATCTCACAGTCACCCTCACTGGACCTCGCACGCCAGCGGCCCCAGCATGGGCCCCCAGGGGAGCCCAGAAGGGTCTGAACCCCAGGCTGCGGGGCGCGCCGTGGCCGTCACACTGCACCCCGGCCGTGCAGAGACCTGGGCGGCCCCCTTGGTGTGGGCTGGTTGCTGGTCCCGGGCGGGGACCCCCCAAGCTCAAGCCGTGAGCCATGAGCTTCTGGGAGGGTCTGCTGACCTCCAGCCTAGCCTTTCCCGCAGGAAACCTGGGGACGGCGTGGAGTTCTTCGCCCAGATGCGCCTCATCCTGAAGAAGGGGGAAGGCAGACAGGGCCTGCCGTGCCCCGAGGTGAGGATAGGGCTTGGGCACTGCTGCCCAGCATGGGGGCGCCATGCCAGGCCTCCCCGCCTGCTCCTCCACATCTGGCCTCCACCCCTTGACTCCCTCCCTCCCTGGAGCACCCCCCGCCCAGCTGGCTGCGAATCCTAGGGGCGCAGCCAGGATCCCTACCCTTGGAAGCCCTCACCCCAGTACCCCCTTCACAGGTCCTCTTGCGCAGCGGCTCACCAGCCCCTGCTGAGCCCGTGGACCCCAGCCGTGGCCTGAGAGCCCTGACCCAGGAGGAGGTAAGGGGCACAGGGTCTACTGTGTGCCGGGCCCAGGGTCTGGGACAGGTGGACAGCAAAGGTGGCAGGAGTGGGTGGGCCAGGCCTCCCCTGGAAGCGAATAAGGAGCAGAGGTCAGAAGTGAAGAGGGGCCCCCAGTGGAGGGCATGACAGGTGTAAAGGCACTGAGGCAGACGCTGGGCTCTGCCAGTGGGAGGAGCTGCTAAGGGCTGGGGGCTGGGCATGCAGGGGGTGAACACCAGTAGCCTGAGGCCCCCTCTGTGGCCAGGGCTGAGGGGTGACAGGGGCGGGGTGGCCTGGACTCAGGCATGCTCCCCGCCGGACCCACAGGTGGAGATGCTCTATGAGGAAGCCTTGTACACGGTCCTTCACCGCGCAGGGACCATGGGCCCTGACCAGGTGGACGACCAGGAGGCCCTACTGAGCTACCTTCAGCAGGTGAGCCCCATCGGTCCCGCCCACCCTGCTGGCCTGGCCCTGCCCTGCTCTGGGGAGGATTGAGACCACTGCCCACCCCTGACCCGCTCCCCCCCACTGATGTCACCATTACCTGAACAACACACACACACGTGTGCACAGGCAGACACACACACACTGGCTGACAGGCACGCCCAGAAGGATGGAGCAATGGACAGACACACACACACACACACACACAGAGAAGGGTAGAAAGAAGAATGAACCAGCGGATGGACACTCAGGAGGATGCACGGATGGACACATCTTTCCTCCTCACCTGTGTGTGCTCCCCCCACCCGAGAGGTTTGCGGACAGACATCCCTGGCTGGGGCCATGCCTGAGGTCCCCAGGATGATGGCCAGCCCCGCTTCAGCGGTCACCTGGGCCCTCACACCTGCTCGCCCCCTGCAGGTGTTCAGCACCAGCCCTGAGGAGCACGCCGAGGCGGTTGAGCACGTGAAGAAGGCCAAGGTGAGGCTGCTGCCCGCCTAGGCAGACGCTAACCAGCTGCAGTGCCCTTGTGCAGGGACTCGGGTGGAGGAGGCACAGGGCAGGGCCCTGTCATGTCGATGCTGAGCCCCTAGAGGCCCCTCAGCACCCCTCTGCCCGCAGGCCCCCACGTACGCCCTGAAAGTCTCCGTCATGCGTGCCAAGAACCTGCTGGCCAAAGACCCCAATGGTGAGTGGGGACTAGCCAGGACCTTGGCCGCACCCAGGCCCGGTGCCCGTGGCGGGGTGGAGAGCCTGGGTCAGGGGCTGAGGCGCTCGCCGTGTCCCAGGCTTCAGTGACCCGTACTGCATGCTGGGCATCCTGCCGGCCTCGGGGGCCCCGCGGGAGCAGGGCTCACACAAGGAGCAGCGCTTCAGCTTCCGCAAGGGCAGCAAGCGTGGCGGCCCGCTGCCGGCCAAGTGCATCCAGGTCACCGAGGTCAAGAGCAGCACCCTGAACCCCGTCTGGAACGAGCACTTCCTCTTGTAAGGCCCCTCACCCAGCTGGGTGGCAGAGTGGTCGGGCATCTGCAGGGCCAGAGCCGGTCCTGGGGATGCATGCAGGCAGCTGTGACCTGAGAGTGACAGCTCACAGTTGTCCATGCTCTCAGTGCCTGCCCCAGGGAACTGAGGGGGGCTGGTCATGCCCACTTTCCAAAGGAGGAAACTGAGGCTCAGAGAGGGGCATCATGCCCTCGTGGCCACACAGTCAGGATTCAAACCCAGGTAGCCCGTCTTGAAAGCTGGAGCTCATGGACCCCTCCTCGTGGCTCCTGAAGTTATCCCTGCCCTGGGCCGAGGATCACCCCAAACCCTCACGGGGACGTCTCTGTTCTCCTTATAGTGAGATCGAGGATGTCAGCACTGACCAGCTGCACCTGGACATCTGGTATCGGCCCCTGTGCCCTGTAGGGCAGGGGGTGTGGGGCGCCTCTGGTCTGGGGGGAGCAGGAGCGGGCACTCAGGGACGGGCTGGGCTCCAGACAAGCCAGGACCCCCCTTGCCCCACCCCCAGGGACCATGACGACGATGTGTCCCTGGTGGAAGCATGCAGGAAGCTGAATGAAGTCATTGGCCTGAAGGGCATGAGCAGGTACGGCAGGTGGGACCGTTGTGCCCCTCAGATGCTGCACTGGCAGTGTGACCACAGGGGCCCCAGGGACACAGATATGACCCTGCCTACCCCGCTGTGCCCAGGTATTTCAAACAGATTGTCAAGTCAGCCCGCGCGAATGGGACAGCAGGGCCCACGGAGGACCACACCGATGACTTCCTTGGGTGCCTCAACATACCCGTCAGGGTGAGTGGGCACAGGGGCTTCACTCATGCAATACTCTGCTGGGGGACTGCCCATGGCTATGTTCTGTGGTCCCCCAAGAGTGTCTCATCCTTCTAGGGCTGGGGGGGCTCCGTGCTGGGGCAGGACGGCCTTGGGGCCTCTTGTGTCCAGGCACCCCTGAGCGCTCACTGTGTGCTAGCCACACGTGTTTAATGGGAAGCAGAGGCCTGTGTTCTCCCCAGGCCCCACAGAGTCTGGGAGGAAGAGGGAGCTTCCTCCCTCTTACCAGTCTGAACCCCCCTCCTCCAGGAGGTGCCTGTGGCTGGCGAGGACAGCTGGTTCAAGCTGGAACCGCGCTCCAGCGCCTCCCGCGTGCAGGGAGACTGCCAGCTGGTCCTCAAGCTGATCACCACACAGGTGGGGAGCCGTGGGGACCCCTGCCCTGCACCCACACCCGCGGGATTGGGCAGAGCTAGTGATGGGTGGTCTCTGCGTTCCAGAGGGACACAGGCATGAGCCAGCGTGGGCGGTCAGGCTTCCTGTCCTACCTGCTGCTGCTCAGCCGTCTGCTGCAGTTCGAGCACCGAGCGGAGGAGGTAGCGGTGCCCTAGGGACCCTGGGGGTACCAGGCGTGGTCTGGGGAGAGGCCAGGGAGGGGAGGCTCGGGGTCTCCTACCTCCACCCACCTTCGGCCTCTTCCCTAGCCCAACTCGAGCAGCTGGCGCGGCGAGCTCAGCGCGCCTGCGGCCACCGTGCTCTGCCTGCACGGGGCGCAGAGCAACCTGTCTGTGCTGCAGCTGGCGGTGCTGTGAGTGGGTCGGGCTAGGAGGGGCGGGGCGTGGGAAGAGGTGGTGCTGTGAGTGGGCGGGGTCCGGGAGGGGAGGGGCCCGGGAAGATGTGGGGCGGTGAGTGGGCGGGGCTCTTGAAGGGCGGGGCATGCGGAGTCACTTGAGGGACAGGGTCCTTTGGGGTCCGGACCTGACGCCGCTGTCCCCACCGTGGGCCGAGCCCCCACAGACACTGGCAGGTCAGCAGCCGCCATCATCAGACCCGCACCCTGGACTACGCCTACCTGCTGGGGCTGCTGGAGGACATGCAGGCGCACTGGGAGGAGGCGGCCTCGCTGCCCCAGGAGCAGGTGGGCTCTGCCGCGTTGCTGAAAATGCTGTTCCTGGAGAGCGTGCTGTGGGCCTGCTGGGGCTAGGCAGACAGTGAAGGGTCGAGTCCAGCCCTCGCAGGAGCAAGGCCTGAGGGGAGGGAAGGGGTTAAACTGACAAACTGCATGACTAGGGAAGAGCCAAGTGCCTGCCGACCGACAAGACATGGAGGATGTGTTGGAGTCCGCCGGGGGGGGGGGGGGGGGGGGGGGGCGGGGCGGGAGGCTGTGCACTTGGGCCGGCAGAGCAACAGAGGGAGTGGCGTAGAGGGAACAGCTGTGGTGCAAAGGGCAGAGGCTTGAGGACCGGCTGCCCCGCCAGGGGAGGACACTGAGCGGTCAGCTCTGAAGGGCCCTGTCCCACAGGAGGAGAGCCTGGCTGACAGCTTCTCCGCCTTCTCCGAGTTCGGGCTGCGGCTGCTGCGCCAGCTCCGAGACTACTTCCCTGCCACCAACAGCACAGCTGTCTACCGCCTGGAGCTGCTGCTTAAGTGGGTGCAGCCGGGCGTGGGTTGGGGGTGGGAATCAGGCGAGGCAGCCCCCAGTCAGCGGGTGGCCCCTCACCCAGGTGTCTCGGCAAGCTGCAGCTCTTCCAGCCTGCCTTTGAGATCTGCCCTTTCGAGACGGAGCTCAACATGGACATCGCTGCTGCCCTGAAGGTGCGGCCCAGAGCCTGGTCTAGGCTAACTGTCCAGCCCCTGCCCTGCCCCACCCAGCCCCTGCCCTGCCCAGCCCTGGACCTGCTGTACTGCAAGACTCCACTGTCCAGCCCCTGCCCTGCCCAGCCCTGGACCTGCTGTACTGCAAGACTCCATTGCCCTTCTTCTCTCCCATCTACCCACCGACACGCCATCCTGGTGGCTTCCGTTGCAGAGAGGCAACCGCGAATGGTACGACAGACTCCTGAACACCAAGAGTCCTCGAGAGCAGGTGCAGCTCAGGGACATGGTTGCAGGGGAGCGGGGGCGGTGCGGCAGGTGGGTACAGGCCAAAAGATCAGTGTGAACGGGGCTTTCTTGCAGCCGGGGCCACAGCGCCTCGTGGGGCTGGTGGCGCTGGCTGACACCGTCTATGAAGACCTGCAGTCCTGCTACGGCATCTACGCCAGCCTGTTCCACAGGTGGGGCCTGGGGCTCTTCCTGCTGCCCCTGCACCAAGCTCCTCAAGTGCTGCCTTGGGGCGGGGATGGGGACGAGCAGGTGTCTGAGGTGTCTCCTTTGCAGCATTGTCAAGGTCGACTTCTTCACCCTCACCTTCCGGCAGCTGGAGCGCCTGGTGAGGAGGGGCAGTGGGGAGAGGCCCCCTGGCTGGGAAGAGGCCTGGGTTTCCTTGTTGGTGGCAGCCTGACTCCATCCTTCTGGGCAGGTGGCCGAGGAGGCGTGGGTGCTGACGGAGGAGCTGAGCCCCAAGATGACCCTGGAGGTGGCCTCAGGGCTGTTTGAGCTTTACCTGACCCTAGCGGACATCCAGCGCTTCTGGAGCAGCATCCCGGGCCGGTGGGTACCCTGTCCCACCTATCTCCGCAACCTGCCCCTTCCCCCGCCTGTCTCCCTCCCCTGCTGCCCCCCTGTCCCATCTGTCCCCTTCTCCCCCTGTCCTCCTGCACCATCTGTTTCCTTCCTTCCACCTGTTTTCCTCCCCTACTTGTCCCCCTTCCCCACCTGTCCTCCAGCGTCCTCTAGGAGGGCCCTTTGAGGGAGGCTCTCCCGGGTGCCCCTAGTCCAGGAACCTGGGACACGCTGGCTCGAGGTGTCTGGGTCTGAAGGAGCCCTGACTGGCCTCCTGTCACAGGGACAGCCGCTCCCTCGCCCTGGCTGGCATCCATGCCCCGTTCCTGCCCGCTGTGAAGCTTTGGCTGCAGGTGCTGCGGGATCAGACCAAGTGGAGGCTTCAGGGAGCCGTGGACGTGGACACGGTGAGTGAGCACCCAGGCCTGAGGATGCTGGGCTCATCCGGGGCCTCCCCGCAACCCAGGCCTCCTCCTGCCTTTCCAGCTGGAGCCTATGGATGCCTCCTCCAAACACAGCAGCTCTGCAGCCACTGCAAGCCTCTGCTTCAGCCACACCCAAGAGCTGTGGGCCCGCCTGGCATGGCCAGACCCTGCCCAGGCCCAGGTGCTGGGCACCCAGCTTGGCCAGGTGTGTTGGCTGTAGTGGTGGGGAGTATAGCCCTGGGAGGAGATCGGGATCCTGAGGGGCAGCAGGGCCAGTGGAGGCAGCCCATAGCTCCTGATCCCCATCTCCCACCCCAGGACCTGTGTGAGGCTGCCCTCTTCTACACCCAGCTGCTGCGGAAGAAGGTGGATGCTCAGCCTGGGGCCACGGGCGAGGCAGTGAGCGAGCCGGTGAGCAGGCTGGTGGGCTGGTGGGCAGGCGGGAGGGTGCAGGAGGCCACCACAGGACTGTGGACCCACCCGCGTCTGGCACACCTCCCCAGCTCTGCGTGGTCCTCAACAACGTGGAGCTCCTGCGCAAGGCTGCCGGGCAGGCACTGCGGGGTCTGGCGTGGCCAGAGCGGGCTGCAGGGCTCGAGGGAGTGCTCCCACGCCCCCTGCTCAGCTGCACACAGGCCCTGGATGAGGACCTGCAGCAGGAGGCCCACACCGTGACGGCGCACCTGACCTCCAAGGTGGGCAGGGAGGGCGGCGGGGGGGACCTGGCTGCCGCCGCACCCCCGTGGTGCTCAGCGCTGCCCTCCCTCAGATGGTGGGGGACATCAGGAAGTACGTGCAGCACATCAGTCTCTCGCCTGACTCCATCCAGAACGACGAGGTGAGCGCCTGGCCAGCGAGGGCACAGCGCGGTGGGGAGTGTCTGTGTGGGGTGGGGGCCCAGGCGCACTCTGGCCCTGAGGACTCTGCCCGCAGGCCGTGGCCCCGCTCATGAAGTACCTGGATGAGAAGCTAGCCCTGCTGAACGCCTCGCTGGTGAAGGAGAACCTGAGCAGGTATGGTCCGGGCCGGGTGGAGCAGGGCCTGCCTGCGGTCCACGCACAGACGCTGCGTGTCCCGCAGGGTGCTGGAGGCCCTCTGGGAGCTGCTCCTGCAGGTCATCCTGCAGGCGCTGGGCGCAAACCGCGACGTCTCTGCCGACTTCTACGGCCGCTTCCACTTCACGCTGGAGGTAGGGCCGCGTGGAGGAGCCCTCCCTGCCCAAGCTCCCCTTTGCCCTGCTGCCCGTCTGCCTGGACACCCAGCCTTCCTGGACAGCTCCTCCTCTGGGAACCACCCCCCCACGCCGGGCAGCATTTCCTCCCCACCAGCCCATTGTGTCAGCAGCACCTGGGCCTCCTGTTAAAACAGCTGCCTGGCCTCGGGCCCTGGCATTTTCCCAAGCTTCCTGGGGGTTTCTGATGTGCCCCAGGTGTGACAAGTGGCTCCGCCCTGGGCTCCTGAGAGCCAGGGGCCACTCAAGGCTCCGTCTCCGCCCACTGTCCCCACCCACGCCCCTGACATCGCTCCCTTCTGCCACTGCCCCAGGCCCTGGTCAGTGTTTTCCACGCTGAGGGACAGGGTCTGCCCCTGGAGAGCCTGAGAGATGGAAGCTACAAGGTGAGGCCTGGCCCAGGGGGTCTCTGACGTGGTGGGGGAGGCGGCGGAGGGGCGTGGACACTGGGACCGGAGTTCAGCTGCTGGTCATGTATGACATGGGGCGTAAGGAGTGCGCTGCCTCCTTCCCTGCCCCCACAGAGGCTGGCGGAGGAGCTGCGCCTGCACAGGTGCTCCACCCGCGAGTGTATAGAGCAGTATTACCTGGACAAGCTCAAGCAGGTAGTGTGGCCGCGGTGGGCATGCGGCCTGGCCCCCACGAGCCCCGGCCCCCGGAAGCCCCAGCCCCGCTCACCGGCCCACGGGCCTTCCCGCAGAAGTCCCTGGAGCAGAACCGGTTCGGGCGCCTGAGTGTCCGCTGCCACTACGAGGCGGCCGAGCAACGGTT
The DNA here is from genome assembly GCF_057802395.1 of Ceratotherium simum simum. Lineage (NCBI taxonomy): Eukaryota > Metazoa > Chordata > Mammalia > Perissodactyla > Rhinocerotidae > Ceratotherium > Ceratotherium simum. The sequence goes on from NC_141925.1 coordinate 1,308,972, forward strand.
GGTGGTGGAGGTGCTGCACGCTGCAGACCTGCTCCCGCTGGACGCCAACGGTGAGGTGGAGGGGGGCAGTGGGGCGGGGGCCGGCGGTGCAGTCTGCTCACTGGCACTGCTGGGTCCCCCAGGCCTGAGCGACCCCTTTGTGATCGTGGAGCTGGGCCCTCCACACTTCTTCCCGCTGGTCCGCAGCCAGAGGACCCAGGTCAAGAGCCGGACGCTGCACCCCGTGTACGACGAGCTCTTCTACTTGTGAGTGTCCCACCCCCGCCCCGCCCACCCCGAGCAGGGAGCAGGGCTCCAGGTGACTGCCCTCCGCCCACAGCTCCGTGCCAGCAGAGGCGTGCCGCCGCCGTGGCGCCTGCGTATTGTTCACGGTCATGGACCACGACTGGCTGTCCACCAACGACTTCGCGGGGGAGGCAGCCCTCGGCCTGGGCAGCATTGGTGGCGTCGCGCGGCCCCAGGTGGGAGGGAGTGCGAGGGCTGGGCAGCCCATCACCCTGCACCTGCGCCGGCCCAGAGCCCAGGGTGAGTGACCCTCTGGGGGTGGTGGGGCCGCCAGCTGGCCAGGCCTGATGCTGGCCCCACCCTCTCGCAGTGAGGTCTGCACTGAGGATGCTGGAGGGCCGCGCCAACAAGGAGGCACAGGAGTTTGTCAAGAGACTCAAGGAACTTGAGAAGTGCATGGAGGCGGACCCTTGAGCCCCCTGCAGCTACCAGCCTCTGGCCCTCACCAAGTCACCATGGTGTCGTCTTGCCCTGTGGTCAGCTTTGTGCAGCCCTGCTGCGTGGCATGCATGCTATGGCTGGGCACCCCGGCCCGTCTGCCTGGCTGTGTCCCTGTGGCGTGTGCTGTGAATCCCTTGTGCCCAACAAGCCCCGCCCCACCCTGGATCTGGGCAGTCAACTTGGTGGGGCTTGGCCAGCAGCTGCCCCCCTGGACGCAGAGCAGAGTGGGCCTGGCCACCAGGTGAGCTGTCCCACCTGGTCCCTTGGGTTCCAGACATGGCGCGAGGGTGCTGGTCTCAGAGCAACATTCTCAGTGGGGTGGCTCTGCCCCCCAGCGGACCTTAGACCATGCCTGGAGACACCTTTGGTGGTCACTACTAGAAGTGAAGGCAGTGCTACTGGCGCCAGCGGGTAGAGGCCAGGGATGCTGTCTGACATCCTGCAGTCAACCACCAAGCACCCTCCCCCCAACAAAGAATGGTCTAGCCCCAGTGTCACCAGTGCCACAGAGAGCCTGTCCTAAACGAAGCTCTGTCCTTTCTCTCTCCTGGGGGCGGACAAGGCTTCACTAGGCAGAGAGGCAGGAAGGCCTGGGTTTGAGTCTGGACAACTCAAGCTTTGGAGGGAAACAGCTCCCAGAGCCCCAGGTGGACGGAAAAGATGAGTGTCCGCAGCGTCCTCACCCTCTCCTGGCTCCAGAATCCTCCACCCAGAGCACATGCTGAGGGAGATTTGCTAAGAACTACATCAGTCTCCAGTCCTTACCTGGCTCTTAGGCACAGAAGAGGGTCCCCTGGGGTCACTGTGAGACTGAGGACGCCACCCAAGGCTGACGCATCAGTGTAAGGGACTAGGTACCAACCGGCTGGCTGTACAACTTCTGTCACGTACACACGTGCCCCCACGAGACCTACTCCACGGCCTGCCGTCCCCACGGCCCAGAGCCTTCCAGGCAGGATCTCCCTCACTAGAGGCTGAGTCCCCTCAAACACCCAGGCCAAGTGCAAAGAAACAGGCTCACACAGGGGTCTCCTTGGCCTGAAGCTTCACTGGGAGGGCTCCAAGTGCGGGCCCAGAGCCAGCCGCTGTTAGAAGAGCTGGAAAGAACCTGGATGGGGTCCAGTCCTGCTGGCAGCTGCGAGGGGCTGAGGCCACCAGGCCCGCCTGTGTTCCCACAAGCTCCGCTGCCTTCTAGGTTTCCTCATCACTCCGCCTCAAGAAATATATGTGTCTGCAACCTTTAGTCTCTCTGCCGTTTCTTGATTCCTTTCCAAACGTCTGTGGCGACCCAGGCCTCAGCCCCCTGTTCTGCAGTCTCCTCCTCGGAGCAGCTGCTGCCTCCCCCGTCCTCAGGATCAGGCCTGTGCTCCTCAGACTCGTCCTCACTGTCACTGTCACCACTGTCCGTGGGCAGCCTGGGAGAGAGGGCTGTGTTCACTAAAGGCACCCTCCCTGCCACCCTCACCCAGGAAAGCCCCCAAGCTGAGGAAAGATTCCTCCCATTCTGTGTACTCTCAAAACCAAGGCCTCTCCAGTGGGACGTGCCTGTTCCCTTTTTCACAGTCAGAAAACCACTGTGGTGGTGCTTAGAACACTGCCTCCAGGCAGCAGGAGGGGCTGGGGCTGGAGGCCGAGGAGATCCCTGGGTCTGGGCAGTCATGAAACTGGGAAGCTCAAGGACCTACCGGGTGCCAGCCATGGGCCTGTTGGGGTTGGCAAACTCTCGCCCGGAATCCACGTCAAAGGGATCTGAACGGAGGGAGCAAAGAGGAAAGTGACCTGTAGGTGAGCTTACAGCAGAACTGAGTTGTGGCAGGAAGACCCCACCACCACCCCAGCTTCTCAGAAAGAGGTGGCAGGCCTGGAGGGTCCTGACTCCCACCCAGGGGCTCGCCTCCATGCTGGGCCTCACCCATTTCCTCCTCCTCCTCGGGGTGCTCCCTGGCGTGGACCAGGAACTCCTGCTCTGCCTGCAGCACCTCCTCGGGGCCGCTGCAGGCTGCGTACTTGTCCAGGAGCTGGCGGTTCAGGTCTAGGAAGCCCTTGCCCCACTTGAACTTCCGCAGCAAGATGACAGCAAGGTCTGAGAAGCCTGTTGGTGCGGGAACAGGAAACCCTCTCTCCCGTCACCCTTGCTGCTGGGAGGTGCTGCTGTCCCAGGAACTGACTCCCCACCAGACACCATTCTACAGTCCAGACAGCCCACACCTGCACACCAGCCTCTGCGGCCCACTAAGTCCCTCTCCCCAAGTCTCACGGGATGGCCCATGGGGGCGTCCACGTGAACCATAAATTCTGAGAATGAGTTGAGGGGTGACAGAGGGCTCTCAGGGCAGTGGTGCCGTGACAGTGAGGAGCCAAACAAGAGCACTTGTGGGCCGCTATTCATTCTGCCTCCACCTCAACCTCACGGGGTGAGGACTTCAGTGGGAGTTGGGATTGAAACCCCAGCCTGTCCATCTTGACCACTTCCCCGCACACCTCATATACTCCCGGGACTTGCCAGCAGAAAACACACTGCCGGGAGCACAGCCCGACCTCCAGGCTGCCAGGCCCCGACACTCACCCAGGATGCAGAAGGTGGCGGCAAAGGCCTCCACACACGACAGCTTGCAGGGCCGGCCATAGTTCACAGGGTTGGCGGCCACCAGGTGGGGCAGCAGCCGCAAGTGGCTCCCCCGCATCTTCCCAAATGGTGTCTCGTCTAGTCTAGCCCAGGAGCAGTCGATGACAGCGACTCCGGACTGCGCCACCAGCTGTCTGCCAGGAGCAGCACAGGGCTAGGTTCTGGGGACCAGCACCACCTTGGTGCTGGCCCCCAGGGCAGGTATGTCCTTGGAGACTGGCCTCATTGGGGATACAAGGACATCATTTCTCTACCCCCAAATACCCCTCAAGGGCCCAACTTCAGAGGCAGCTGGGCGGGGGGAGGTGTTCCCGGAGCAGGCTCATTTACCCACTCAACAGTTTATTGAGGTCTGCTATATCCTGGGCTCTGCGCTAGGCAATGGGGGCAAACTAGACAGACAGGTACAAACAGGTGAGCCCTAAAAAAAGTGATGCACTACAGCCGGGCTTATTAAGACGAGAGCGTCCACGCAGGCACCCCGCCCCCTCCACCCGCGCCCCAGCCTCTCGCACCTACCTGTCTGCGGGAGACACATACTGGGAGGCCATGGGGCTGAGCACGAGGCCGCCGAACCTGTGGCCCAGGCGCAGGCAGCGCACCAGGCCCAGACGGGCCAGCTTGCGGCCGGTGCAGCGCCGGGGGTCGCAGTGGCCCAGCTCCCACATGGCCAGCGCGCAGGGCAGCCGCCCCGGGCCATCCTCGTCCTCGGTCGCCTCTGGCTCCACGGCCGCTGCACCGGGGCAGAGAAGGGCACCCGGCCTCAGGCGTGGCCCCGCAGGCTGGCCCCGGACCTCCGACCCCCAACCCGGCCCCGACCCCCAGTCACGCTCCACTCACCGCGCAGCGCGGCGCCCACCTCCTCCGCGAAGGCCTCCAGCGAGCGGCCCGCGGGACGCCGAGCACGGCCGCCTTCGGCTCCGGGCCGGCTCGCCATCTTCCTGCGGCCCATGGCCGGGTCCCGGGTACCCTCCGCCAGCAGCCGGGGCGTGCGCGCGCCTACGCCTGCGCCGGGAGCCACTTCCGGTTCCGGTGTTCGCTCACGTGACTGGCCGTCGCTCACGTGACCGCGCGCCGTGCCGGCGGCGGAGCGATGGCGGCGAGGCTTGTGCTCTTCCTGCAGCTGCTGTTGCTGCTGCTGCTGCTCGGGCCCCCGGCGCACGGTGAGCGTCCCGGCCGTCCGCGCCCCGCCCCGCCCCGCCCATCCCGGCCCCTGCGGCCCAGAGCCCCTCCCGACCCGTCCTCGCGCCCCGGGATGCCCGCCCGCCCTTCCTCACCGCCCGCTCCCGCAGGTCCCGCGCCCGCAGGCGCCGCCAAGATGAAGGTGGTGGAGGAGCCCAACACGTTCGGGTGAGCGGCCGCGGGGCGCGCGGGGCGGCCGAGGGCGGCCCGGGGCCCGCCTCCCCCTGACCCTACCGCCTCCCGCAGGCTCAACAACCCGTTTCTGCCGCAGACCAGTCGCCTCCAGCCCAAGAGGGATCCTTCACCCGTGTCTGGTGAGTGCGGGATCCTGGCCGCGGACCTGGTGGGGCTGGGAGGGAGCTGGCCTGGCTTCCCGACCGGGGTGTACCGGGTCAGCGACTGGGAACCTGCTCGAGGGGGGCCGGGGAGAGAAGGGCGGCCTCGGATGAGGGGCCCTGGAGGTTAGAGCCTGGAAGCTCGTGCGTTCGTTTGTCAGCCTTTTAAAATAATTTTTAAGTGCCAGATAATTTTTCAGGCCGTCTTTATACCAAGTTAAATAGTTGCCACCTAGCTCAGTCGTTTGTTTCTTTCTCTAGAAGTGATCTCTGTTAACAGTTTGCTAGTCTGTCTTTCCAGACCCTTTTTATGCTTTTACGTGCATAAGCATACAAGTAAAAAAGGTCTAGAAATTTGTGATCTTTGTCGCCTTTGTTTTAATAGTGTTAATACACAGATCTGCTGATTTGTAGTTGTCGCTCACTCTGTGTCTTGAAGTCTTCACGGTGGGGGATGTAGATCTTCATTCTTTTCACTGGATGCTTGGTAGATGGCTCTGCATTCCTTTATCGTGAAACATTGTGGTGTTTACAGTTTGGGCCCATTAGAAACAGTGCTGTGGAGAGCATCCCTCATACTGCCTCTTTCTGTGCCTGTGTGACTGGTTTCCTAAGGCAGGATCCCAGAAGTGGAATTGCTGGGTCATTAAATGAGTATTAAATATAACAAAAATCTAAGAATTTTTCTGTTGAATTCTGCTGTGTTAGGGTCTGTGCTGGGGATGCAGAAATGAACAAAACATACAGTGCTTGTCCTCGCTGAGCTCAAGGTCTAATGGGGGTTGGGGGGGGTAGGTAAAATGCGGAATGCTTGATGATGTCCAATGCTCTGTAGGTGTGGAAAGCAGAGAAGAGGGGAGGGGAGTGTGGTTTAGGGTGTCAGGAAAAGACTAGAGCGGTCTTCTGGTCAGAACCTGTAGGAGGAGGGAGGAAGGGATATGGATGTCTGGGGCCAGAGGAGCCGTGCCCAGGGAGTGGCCAGGTAAAGGCCTGAGCAAGGAGGCTGGGCATGGGGGCTGGGAGATGGTGAGGTCAGAGACAGAGGGGACAGGTGTGAGCTTTCACTCTCTGCAGATTGTTCCAGCTGTTTATCATGAAGAGTACTGAATAGGAAATGGGAGGTATGGGACAGTGACTAGCAGAGTCTCTGCCTCAGGACCACAGCTGACGTTTTGCATGCATGCTTCATCTTCCTCTGTTTTCATTCTGAAAAAAGCGAGCTTTCGTTTTCTGAGCCATTTGAAAGTTGGTTACAGACATCATGACACTTTATCCCTAAATACTTCCAGTATGGATCTCTCACCCAAGAAACTTTGCCAGAATTCTATAATACAACCATTCAGCATCCACATCCCCCAGTTGTCTCAAGAATGCCGTCTGCAGCTGTCCCACCCGCCCCACCCAGGGCTCAGTCAGGGGTCACACATGTGTGTGGTTAATTGTGTGTCTTTAGTCTAAATTTGGAACTGGTTTCTCCACCCCCGTCCCTGTTCAAAAAGTTTTTCATGACGTTGACTTTTGGAATAGTTCAGGTCAGTTGTCTTACAGGGTATTGGATGCCCTGGATTTGTCTGCTTCAGGACGTCATATAGCTTGTTCTGACATCCCCAGTATGTTCCATAAATGGGAAGATAGACCTGGAAGCTTGATCACAGTCAGGGTGAGCAGTTTGACACGAGTCCTTCATGGGGAGGCAGTGGACTTCCTACGGCATCATGTCGGGGCTACATTTGACTGCAGCCAAGCGCTGCCAGGGTCTGTCCATTGAGGAGGCGGGTCCAGCCTCTGCTCTCAGCACGCTGCCTGCCAGCCGCCCTTTGGCTCTGAGTGAGTGTGCTGTCTCCAGTGGCCTCCCACTGCAGGCTGATGGGGGTGGGAAGGTGCTGGTGTTCTACTTCTCCTATGTCTTCTGCATTTCTTAGCTGATGATCTCTGGTAAAGAAGAGCATTTTTTTCCCCTCCTTTCTCTCTCTCTTCTTTGTGAATATCATTATTGGCTCAAATTTAAACCGTATTTTTATTGAGACATGATTGACGCGTTCAGTTTGGTGAAGTCTGACAGTAGAGCACATCCATGCAATTGCCACCCAACACAAGATACAGAACATTTCCATCACCCAGAAGATTCCTGTGTGTCGCTTTCCAAATCCACCCCCCATCGCTTTCTGGTGTCTGTCACTATAGATTAGTCTTAGCTGTGCTCGGACTTCAGCTCAGTGGAGTCATTTAACACACACTCCTGTGTCTGGCTTCTTTCTGAGCGTCATGTTTTGGGGATTCATCTATGTTGTTGCGTGTTTCACTGGTTTTTTTCTATTGCTGAGTATATACAGAAACTATGAAATCTGTGTGTGGTCTGTAGTCTGGCGGATTGCATGGTGCCAATGTCAGTTTCCTAGTTTTGGTGATGTACTGACGTTACATAAGGTGTTGGCATGGGAGGAGGCTGTGTGATGGTATGTGGACCTCTCTGAGTTTTGCAACATCTTTTAAGTCTATAATTATTTCAAGATAAAAAGCATACCCACACCATACATGTATATGTATTTATGCTGGAGGAATAGATAAAATCCATGTGATTTTAAGTTTGCAATTGAAATGTAATATTACAGGATTTTTTTTATTTTCTACCGTTTCTTTTTCTCTAACACTGTAAAGGTGGGTTCCTTAATCACATAAATATATTTACTGGCTTTCTCCTATAATTCACATAAGATAGTTTCAGAATTATAGTAACAATATTACTGCTAACCATAAAAATGACTGAGTGAGGTTTGAGATTTTTTGCAGTTCATTTTAGAATGTGTCCAGCCAGGGTGGTGGTCCGAGCCCTGGGGCTGAAAGCTGACCCACCATTCCTTCTGTCTTCAATCTGACTTACAGTTCGGTGCATGTGTTTCTGCTAGTGCTCACTAGAAGTGCTTGCTATACGTATTTTTCAGTTTTTATTCTTCCTTAAATTTAAAAGTGTTTGTGTTGTGGATAATTTGAAGCGTGTGTGACAGTGGAGGAAGGGTGTGTGGAGGCCCAGGCAGCTCAGCCAGCTCCACCTCGCCCTGCCTCTCTCTGCCACTTGCTGCTTTGAAACATGTTGCTCACAGCTTACTTCATTTGTAAATATTTTGTGTCTTCTAAGGGCATAGCCACAGTATCATCGTCACACTTAAACAGGCAATAATTGCTGACAGATCAACAAAAATCCCCTCAGTGTTTTCGATTCCTCTGATCATCTCATACATTTTCATTTTTTATTATGAGGAAGATCAGCCCTGAGCTAACATTCGATGCCAATCGTCCTCTTTTTGCTTAGGAAGACTGGCCCTGGGGTAACATCCATGCCCATCTTCCTCTACTTTATGTGGGTCACCGCCACAGCATGGCTTGACAAGCAGTGCGTTGGTGCGCATCCGGGATCCGAACCGGCGAACCCCGGGCCGCTGAAGCGGAGTGCGTGCACTTAACCGCTGCGCCACCAGGCCAGCCCCTCATCTCATACATTTTTAATGGCTGAGTTTGTCGGAGTCAGCGTCTAAGGTCTCCGTGCTGCGTGTGCTTGGTCCCCTTGCATCTGCAGATCCTCCCTCTGTTGCCTTGCAGTTTATTTATTAAAGAAGCTGGGTCGTCTGTTTCCCACACTCTGGATTTTGTTCATTGCTTTCCCACAGGGTTTAACGTTTCTCCTTCATCTGTCAGCTGGAATAAAGGCACTTCTGTTTTTTCCTTTCCAGCCTGTGTGCCTTTTCTGTCTTTTTCTTGCCTGCTGCACTGGCCAGGCCTCCTGTGTTGAAGAGGAGTGGGGAGAGCAGGCATCCCTACTTTGCTCTCATCCAGTGTCCCACCTCAGTCGGCTCAGGGGTCGCCTGAGGGTTGTCTGTCTGGCCCTTGTTGGGAGAGCAAGGTCCGTGTTCCTGGGTGCTAAGTTTGTACCGTGAGTGGGTGCTGGATTCTGACAGATGCTTTTTCTGCACCTGTTGAGATGCTCATAGGGTTTTTCTTTTTCAGGCTGTTTATATTAGCAGATAGCATTGGTTTTTGAATGTTGAGCCAAGGCTGTATTCTTGGACTAAACCCCACTTGGTCATGAGTAATACATATATATTTTATATATTCCTGGATTTAAAGATTTTTATTTATTTATTTTTCCCCCCAAAGCCCCAGTAGATAGTTGTATGTCATGGCTGCATGTCCTTCTAGTTGCTGTACGTGTGACGCGGCCTCAGCATGGCCGGAGAAGCGGTGCGTCAGTGCGCGCCCAGGATCCCGGGATCCGAACCCGGGCCGCCAGCAGCGGAGCGCGCGCACCCAACCGCTAAGCCACGGGGCCGGCCCAATATATTCCTGGATTTAATGTGCTAATTTTTTATTAACTTTTTTCATTTCTAGAATTTCTTCTGTTTTTTTTTTCTAATTTCTGTTTATCTGCTGAGATTTCCTGTCTGTTCCCTCATTATATTTACTTTACGCCCTTGAACATAGTTGTAATAGCTGCTTTAAAATCCTTTTCTACTTCCAGTGTCTGTGCTGTGTGAGGTTGATCTCCAGTGGCTACGTCTTCTCTCGGGGTTGGGTCACACTGGCCTGCTCTGTCATCTCTCTGATCACATTCTCCGTGAGGGCTCTGTCGTCCTCTGCAGAGTGGCGTTTGTTCAGGCAGTTGGCTCAGCTGAACTCACATGCTGACTGCCTGGGGTGGGGGCAGCCCCGTCCCTGCTGGCTCTTTCGCACCCTCTCTGGCGGCATGTCTTCCCCAGGCGAGTGTGTGCAGGGCTCAGCAGGGGTCCCCATGGAGTTCATTGCAGAGTTTGGGGACCTCCCATGGCACACTCCTTTGTGATATTTCCCCCAGTCTTCCAGCTGCAGGATCATCTCCCCTCTGTCCCCGTTCCTCGGCCAGTGGGACTGGGGTGGGTTCTGTCTAGTCTTAGCCACCTATGGTGCCAGCAGGGGCCTGCTCTTAGGCGGAAGCCACACATACAGGGAAGTTGGTGCTGTTCTGTCCTCCAGGCAGTGGCCCCTCCACTCCCGTCCCCGCTCCGTCAGGCATCCAGACATCAGGTGTGCAGACGTGTGCTCCAGGGGTATCCTTCCTGCCTGAGCAGGCTGGTCTGATGTCGGCTGACGTGGCTCCTGACATCATTCAGTCATTTGCTTTGTTCCCAGTATACGCATAATGGTTTCAGAACTGGGATATGGCATTACTACTGTTAAAACTCATTCAAGGGGCCGGCCCGGTGGCGCAAGCGGTTAAGTGTGCACACTCCGCTGCGGCGGCCCAGGGTTCGCCGGTTCAGATCCCAGGCACACACTGACGCACTACTTGGCAAGCCATGCTGTGGCAGCGTCCCATATAAAGTGGAGGAAGATCTGCATGGATGTTAGCCCATGGCCAGTCTTCCTCAGCAAAAAAAAAAAAAAAAAAAAAAAAGAGGAGGATTGGCACATGTTAGCTCAGGGCTGATCTTCCTCACCAAAAAAAAAAAAAAAACTCATTCAAGTGCATGTTCTTAAATTGCTAAGAATGATTCTTTTCCCTGTGAGGTGCTGTGACTGTGCATTCGGTTCACTTGCTTTGATTTCAGCTGTAGGGACTTACATTGACCTTTTAATTTTACCTTTGAACATGTAAAGCCATTCACATGGTTCACACGTGAAGCTGTAGAGACAGGGATGCTCAGAGCTCTCCTTCCTCCTGTCTGTTCCGCTGTGCTCCCTGTGAGGGGCCCTCTGTTGTTTTTATTGAGGTGTAATTGACACATAACATTACATTAGTTTCAGATGTTCAACATAATGATTCAATATTTGTGTATATTGTGAAATGATCACCACAATAAGTCTAGTTAACATGATACCTCACATAGTTACAAAAAAATTTTTTTTCCTCTGATGAGGACTTTGAAGATCTCTTCTTTTAACAAGTTTCAAAGATACAATACAGTATTATTAACTGTAGTCACCATGCGGTACCTCACACCCCAGGACTTATTTGTAATTGGAAGTTGATGCCTTTGACCTCCTTCATCCACGTCATTGTCCCCCGCATCCCCCGTCTCTGGCAACCACCAATCTGTTCTCTGTATCTGTGAGCTTAGTTGTTTTGTTTTTTAAAACTCCATATATAAGTGAAATCATATAGTATTTATCTTTGTCTGATTTCACTTAGTATAATATTCTTAAGGTCCATCTATGTTGTCCCAAATAGCAAGATGTCATTTTTTTAATGGCGGAATAATATTCCATTGTGTGTGTCTGTGTGTGTGTGTATACACCACAATTTCTTTATCCATTCTTCTTTGGAGAAATGTCTATTCAGATCCTGTGCCCATTTTTTAATCAAATTGTTTTTTTGCTATTGAGTTACATGAGTTGTTTATATATTTTTGATATTAACCCCTAATCACATAGATGATTTACACATATTTTCTCCCATTCAGTAGGTTGCCATTTCATTTTGTGGATGGTTTCTTCGCTGTGCAGAAGCTTTTCAGTGATGTGGTCCCACTTGTTGATTTTTGCTTTTGTTACCTTTGCTTTTGGAGCCAAATCCAAAAAATCATTGCCAAGACTGTCCAAGAGTGTGCTGCCTATGTTTTCTTGCAGGGTTTTATGGTTTCAGGCCTTACATTCAAGTCTTTAATCCATTTTGAATTGATTTTTGTGTTTGGTGTAAGATAGTGTCCAGTTTCATTCTTTGGCATGTGTCTGTCCAGTTTTCCCAACACCGTTTATTGAAGACACTGTCCTTTCCCCATTGTATGCTCTTGCCTCCTTTGTCGTAAATTAACTGGCCATATATGTGTGGGTTCATTTCTGGGCTCTCTATTCTGTCCCATTGGTCTACGTGTCTGTTTTTAATGCCAGTACCAAACTGTTTTGATTCTGTTTGCGGTTATTTTATGATTTAGCCTTCTGGTGTTTCTTTTTGTAAGTGTAAGAAGATATGAATTCCCCCCTTTTATTGTGGCAAAACATACATAAAACTTACCGTTTTAATCATTTTTAGATGTCCAGTTCAGAGGCATTGAGCACATTCACATTGTTGTCTGACCATCGCCACCATCTGTCTCCAGAACTCTATTCATCTTCCCAAACTGAACCTCTGTCCCCATGAAACAGTAACTCCCCACCCCCACCCCAGCCCCTGGCACCCACCTTTCTACTTTCTATCTCTAAGAGTTTGACTACTCTAGATAGATGCTGTGGTCTGAATGTGTCCCCCCAAAATTCATATTGAAATCCTAAATGACTGTATTAGGAGGTGGGGTCTTCGGGAGGTGCTTACGTCGTGAGGTGGAGCCCTGGAGAATGGGATTAGCCCCTTAGGAGGAGGCTCCAGAGAGCTGCCCAGCCCCTTCCCCTGGGTGAGGACACAGTGAGACGGTGCCTTCTGTGAGCCAGGACTCAGCCTTGCTGGTGCCCAGACCTTGGCCTTCCAGCCTCCAGAACAGTGAGAAATAAATTGCTGTAGTTTATAAACTATCCAGTCTGCAGTATTTTGTTATAGCAGCTTGAATGGACTGAGACAGTACCTTCTATAAGTGGAATTATGTAATATTTCTCCTTTTGTGACTGGTTGCATTTATTTTTATTTTTTTAAATATTTATTTATTTAGTGTGTGTGTGCTGTGCGTGCGTGCGCACACGCACGAGGAAGATCAGCCCTGAGCTAACATCCATGCCAATCCTCCTCTTTTTTTTGCTGAGGGAAGACTGGCCCTGGGCTAACATCCGTGCCCATCTTCCTCCACTTTATATGGGACGCCACCACAGCATGGCCTGACAAGCGGTGCGTCGGTGCGCGCCCGGGATCCGAATCCTGGGCCACCAGCAGCGGAGCGCATGCACTTAACCGCTACGCCACGGGGCCGGCCCCAAGTCTGGTTGCACTTAGCATAATGTCTTGAAGGTTCATCCATGTTGTAGCATGTGTCAGAATTTCCTTCCTTTTTAAGGCTGAATAACACTCCATTGTTCATACGTATATTTTATCTATTCATCTGGTGACAGATGCTCGGGCTGTTTCCACCTTCTGGCTACTGTGAATAATGCTGCTGTGAATGTGGATGTCCAGTATCTGTCTGAGTCCCCACTTTCAATTCCTTTTTGATATATACTCAGGAGCCATTGTGCCTAATTATATAATTTTATATTTAACTTTTTGAGGAACTGCCAGACTGTTTTCAACAGTGGCTGCACCATTTTACAGTCCCACCAGCAGTACACAAGGGTTCCAGTTTCTCCATGTCCTCAGCAACAATTGTTATTTTCTGTTTTTTGATAATGACCATCCTAATGGGCGTGAGGCAATATCTCAGTGATATGAGCATCTTTTCATGCGCGTATGGCTGTTTGCTATGGCTTCTCCAGTGAAATGTCATTCAGTCCTTTGTCCGTCTTTTAATCGGGCTGTTTGGGTTTTTCTGTTGTTATAGGAGTTCTTTGTACATTCCGGATATTACCCTTCTTATATACATGATTTGAAAATATTTTCGCTTTCTGTGGGTTGTCTTTTCACTCTGTTGACAGTGTCCTTTGAGGCACAAGTTTCCCATGTTGACAAAGCCCAATTAGTCTTTTTCCTTTTGGTGCCTGCGCCTTTGGTGTCATATCCAGGAAATCGTCGCCACAGCCAACGTCGTGAAGACTTTCCCGTTGTTTTCTAGTGAGAGTCTTGTAGTCTTAGCCTCTGTTCTGCTTTGAGCTGATTTATGTGTACGGTGCAGCGTAGGGGGCCAGCTTCATTCTCCTGCGTGTGGAGGTCCGGTTTCCCAGCACCGTTGATTGAAGGCTGTCCTTCCCCCACTAGATGGCCTTGGCCCCCTTGTCAGATCGTTTGAATATGTATTCAAGTCTTTATTTCTGGCTGTCTATTCTGTTCCATTGGCCTATAGGTCTGTCTTTATGCCAGTACTACACTGGTTAAATTACTGTAGCTTTGAAGTAAGTTTTGAAATCAGCAAGTGCAAGTCTTTCCACTTTGTTATTTTTCAAGATAGTTTTGGCTATTTGGTCCTTTGAGAATCCATTTTATTTTTTAGATGGGTTTTTCTATTTTTGCAAAAAATGTCATTGGGATTTTGGTATGGATTGCATTGAACCATCACTTTAGATAGTTTTGACTTATTAATATGAAATTTTCTAATCCATCAACATAGGGTATCTTTCCAATTATTTATATGTTTTTAATTTCTTTCAACAATATCTTATAGTTTTCAGTGTACAAGTGTTTTGCCTCCTTGGTTTTTATTCCTAAATATTGTTTTCTTTTTGATGCTATTGTAAATGGAATTCTTTTCTTAAATTTCCTTTTTGGAGTGTATAGAAACACAACTAGTTTTTGAGCGTCAATTTTGTATCCTGCAGCTTTGCTGAATTTGTTAGCTCTAACAGATTTTTGTGGAATCTTTAGGGTTTTCTACATATATGATCATGTCATCTGCAGACATGATAGTATAATTTTACTTAATCCTTTCCAACGTGGATGCCTTTTCTTTCTTTTTTTTGCCTAATTCCTCTGGCTAGAGCTTCCAGTGGGATGATGAACAGTGACTGGCAGTGCTGAGAGCATGTGTCCTGGTCCTGATCTTGGCAGGAAGCTCTCAGCACTCAGCATGGCGTCAGCTGTGGGTATGTGCAGATGCCCTTTATTGTGTTGACCAAGTTTCTTTCTAGTCCTCCTTTGTTGAGTGTTTTTACCAGGAAAGGGTGTTGAATTTTGTCAAGTGCTTTTTTCTGCATCAATTGAGGTGATCGTGTGTTTTTCTTCCCCCTTCCTTCAGTTAATGGGGTGTATTACATTGGTCCATTTTTGTATTTTGAACCATCCTTACATTCCAGGAATAAACCCCACTTGGTCCTGGTGAAGAATCTCTTTAATGTGCTATTGAATTCAGCTTGCTAGCATTTTGTGGAGGATTTTTGCATTAATGCTCATAAGGGACATTGGTCTGTAGTTTTCTTGTGGCCTTTTTGGCTTTGGTATCAGGGTGATGCTGGCCTCAGAAGGAGTCAGGAAGTGTTCCCCCTCTTCAGTTTGTTTTAGAAGACTTTGAGAAGGGTTGGTTGGTTGTGTGTTTCTAGGAATTTGTCCATTTCATCTAGGTTCTCAGTTTGTTGGTACATAGTTCATAGTATTCTCTCATAACCCTTTTTATTTCTGTAAAATTGGTAGTAATGTCCCCACGTTCATTTCTGATTCTAGTAATTTGAGTCTTTTTTTCCTAGTCCATTTAGCTAAAGCCTTGTCAGTTTTGTTGATCTTTTCAAAAAACCAGCTTTGGTTTTACCAGTTTTTCTTGGTCTCTGCTTAGCCTTTATTATTTTCTTCCTTCTGCTAGCTCTGGGTTTAGGTTGCTCTTCATTTTCCAGCTCCTTACAGTGTGAAAGTTAGGTTGATTTGAGATCTTATTTTGAGTGTGTTTACAGCTGTACATTCCCTCTTAGCACAGCTTCCACTGTGTCCCAGATAAGTTTTGGTACCTTATATTTTTGTTTTTCTCTCAAATATTTTCTAAATTCTCTTGTGATTTTGGCCTAGTAATTAAGTGAATTAATTAAATTCACTTTCACTTCTGTTTGTGTGTGTGTGAGGAAGACTGGCCCTGAGCTAACATCCATTGCCAATCCTCCTCTTTTTGCTGAGGAATATTGGCCCTGGGCTAACATCCATGCCCATCTTCCTCTACTTTATGTGGGACGCCGCCACAGCATGGCTTCACAAGCAGTGCAGCGGTCCACGCCCAGGATCCGAACCTGCCAACCCCAGGCTGCTGAAGCAGAGCGCAAGTAATTAACCACTACACCACCAGGCCAGCTGCTGCTTCTGCTATTTATTTCTGGTTTCATTCCATTGTGATCAGAAAAGAAACTGTATGATTTCAATCTTTTTCAGATTATTAAGAACTAGTTTTGTTGCCTAACATATGGTCTGTCCTGGAGAATGTTCCATGTGCACTTGAAAAAAATGTATATTCTGCTGTGGGGTGGAGTCTGCTAGTCTGCTAGGTCCAGCTGGTTTATAGGTTTCCTTAGAAGTGGGGTATTGAAGTGTCCAGGTACTGTAGAATTGTAGAACTATTTCTCCCTTCAGTTCTCTCAGTGTTGCTTCATATATTTTTGAGCTCTGATATTGGGTGCACATGTTTATAATGGTTGTGACAGTCTATTTTTGGTGTGCACTAGTGTAGCCGCCCCAGCTCTTTGGTTATAATGTGCATGGCATATCTTTCTCCATCCTCTCACTTTCAGCCTGGTTGTGTCTTTACAACTACAGTGAGTCTCTTATAGGCAGTATACAGTTGGATCGTGTTTTCTTATCCATTCAGCCAGTCTGTGCCTTTTGCATGGAGAGTTTAATCCACTTACATTTACGTAAGTATTGATAAGCAAGGACTTACAGGAAACACACAGCAGAAGCACGTCTTGTCGCTGGTTTGTCCCTGTTTCCTCCATTACTTTGTGTTGATATTTTCTGGGTGACATGTTTTGATTTCCTTTTCCTTTGTGTACATTCTACATAGCTATGTTCTCTGTGCTTACCATGGGGATTACATAACATCCTGAAGTTATTCAAGTCTAATTTGAATTTATGCCAGCTTTACTTCAGTCACATGCAAAAACTGTTCTCATACAGCTCCGTGCTCCCAGCATTACTGCTTTCACAGATTATGTCTTTAAAGTCAGGTACCTGCTAACACAGATTTAGAATTATTTCTTATGCACCTGTCTTAAATCCTGTAGATTTACAAATCAAGATTACAGTGGTGCTGGCTGTGATTTGCCCATGTATTTACCTTCACTGGAGCCTCTTATAGCCCTTTCATGTCAACTTGAAGGACTCGCGTCAGCATCTCTTGTAGGGCAAGTCTGTTAACAAACTTCCTCAGCTTTTGTTTTTCTAGGAGTGTCTTAATTTCACCCGTGTTTTTGAGGATAGTCTTCTTGGATGTGGAATCTTCTTTCTTTCATCTCACATCATCCCACTGCTTTCTGGCCTCCAAGGTTTCTGCAGAGAAGTCAGCTGGGAATCTTACTGAGGATCCCTTGACGTGACGAGTCACTACTTGCTTTTAGGACTTGGTTTATGACATTTTTCTTATGAGTCTTGGTGTGGGTCTGAGTTATCACACTTGGAGTCCAGTGAGCTTCTTGGATTTGTAGGTTCATGTCTTGTATCAGATTGGGAAGTTTCTGACAATCATTTCCTCACATCATCTCTCTGCCCCTTTCTCTCTCTCCTCCTTCTGAGACGCCCATAATGTGGCCCCCAGGTCCCTCAGGCTGTGATCACTGCTGCTGCTTCTGTCTGCTCATATCTCTTGAACCCCTCTTGTGAACCCTCCATTTCAGTTGTTGTATTTTTTAGCTCCGCAATTTCTTTTTGGTTCCTTTCTATAACTTTTCTCTTTGCCCGCATTGTTTTCCTGATGTCTTTTAGTTCTCTGTGTTTCCTTTGGCTCTGTGAGCACAGTGAAGACAGTTGTTTTAAAAGTCTTGACTATGTCCAGTGTCTGGGCTTCTCCTAAGATTCTGTTAGTTTTTTCCTTTGAACAAGCCATGTTTTCCTGTTTGTGTGTCTTGTGATTTTTTGTTGTTGTTGTTGAAAAACTGGGCCTTTGAGAAAACAGACACCTCTGCCAGTCTTTGCTGACTGGCTCTGTGCTGGGGCCGTCCTTCACCACTTATCTGGGCGTCTGCTGAGCCTAGGGAACAGCCTGAGGTGCATCTTGCCTGGCATTCTCAATTCTGTGTCCACGGCTGCTCTTGAATGTTTTCATTTCCCAGAGTCTCACCCCAGCCCGTCTCACTTTGGGGCCTTAGATGGTCTGTTGTGTGTCCACCCATAATCTCTCAGCCCAGACTTCTGCGAGTTTCTAGGCCTCCTGCAGCTTCTATGAGCAGTGCCCACTTTTCCCACCTGAGAACATAAGTTAGGCAGAATGGAGTCCAGTCCTCCCAGCAGCCAGGTTGCCACGTTGCAGCTAAGGCCGGCTGCCTCCTGACTATGCTGGGAGTGGTGGCACACGGCAGGGGAACGTCCCCCAGAACTCGTCCCACCAGCTTGAAGGTGGCTTTCTGTGGCTTGTTTTTTACTTGGTTGCTGTCAGCCTGTTTTCCAGAACTCCTGTAGGGTCAGTTCAGCCAGTTCCAGGTTGCCCTTTCGATGCTTTCACAGGGACACAGGCCTGGAGCTTCCTAGCCTGGCGTTCTGCTGACATCACTCAAGCTCTCGTGCTCCATTTTTTAAAGTTTTTTTTTTTTTAAAGATTTTATTTATTCCCCCCCCCCCCCCAAAGCCCCAGTAGATAGTTGTATGTCATAGCTGCACATCCTTCCAGTTGCTGTATGTGGGACACGGCCTTAGCATAGCCGGAGAAGCGGTGCGTCAGTGCGCGCCTGGGATCCGAACCCGGGCTGCCAGCAGCGGAGCACGCACACTTAACTGCTAAGCCAAGCCACGGGGCCGGCCCTGATTTTTTAAACTAACCTGACTTTTTCCTAAATGGCTTATAATTTTGTTGGTTGTCATTTTTTTCTGCCCAGTCTGCATTCCCGCACACGTGCTCTTTGCGCTGGACTCAGCGTGGCGCACTCTCTTCTAGGGCCTGCACATCTCCTTAGACTTGCTGGCAAGTGCTTCAGCCTGGTGGAGTCCACGTGAGTGAGGGTAGGGGCTGGCGTGGGTGGGGGCTGGGACCCCCCCCTGACGGCGGTTGTGCCCCCAGGTACAAGTATGAGTTCTGCCCGTTCCACAACGTGACCCAGCATGAGCAGACCTTCCGCTGGAACGCATACAGCGGGATCCTTGGGTGAGCTGGGGGACGGGCAGGTGGCTACAGGCTCCTGGGGTGGGGCCCTCCCCCTGCCTCATGTGCTCTGTTCCTCTCCAGAATCTGGCATGAGTGGGAAATTGCCAACAACACCTTCAGGGGCATGTGGATGAGGGACGGCGACTCCTGCCACTCCCGGAGCCGGCAGAGCAAGGTGGGGCCGTGCGAGAGGGGGCCTAGAAAGGATGGGGCCCCAGCTTCCCCCACCACCTACCACCCACCAAGGTTTCCCCCCAGGTGGAGCTTACCTGTGGAAAAAGCAACCGACTGGCCCACGTGTTTGAGCCGAGCACCTGTGTCTACGCGCTAACATTTGAGACTCCCCTTGTCTGCCACCCCCACTCCTTGTTAGGTAGGACGCTGACGCCAGCTGGGGTGGGGCTGGGGGGTGGGGCAGAGGGGCTCAGCTAAGTCCCGTCTCTGTTGGATTCCTAGTGTACCCGGCCCTGCCCACGGCCCTGCAGCAGAGATGGGACCAGGTGGAGCAGGACCTGGCTGATGAGCTGATCACATCCCAGGTGAGGTGCTGGGCAGGCACCCCCTTGGCTGGGGGCAGTGCAGCCAGGAGCTGGGTGTGCCCTCTTCTTCCTTGACCTTCAGGGCTATGAGAAATTGCTCAGGACACTTTTTGAGGATGCTGGCTACTTAAAGACCCCAGAAGAAAGTGAATCCGCACAGCAGGAAGGAGGGGCTAAGGGCCTGGTGTTTGAGACCTTAGAGAACTGCAATAAGGTACAGATGTGGGCAGGGGTCTCCCTGGACACAAGACATCCTCCCACCGAGGGGCCCGACTTTTCCCTTTTAACTTTTCTCTTCTAGGCACATAAAGAACTGTCAAAGGAGATTAAAAGGCTGAAAAGTGTGCTGACCCAGCATGGCATCCCCTACATGAAGCCTGTAGGTGAGCCATGTCTGGGTGAAGGGGCCAGGCCCAACTGGGGACCTGCTCCCTGTGGGCCAGGTCCTGACCTGCTGCCTCCTGGTGTTCAGTAGAAACTTCCAGCTCTGAGCACTTGGGCGCCAGGACACCCACAGACAGGACAGCAGAGCAGCTACGAGGCGACCCAGGACTGCGTGGGAATACCTTGTGACCTGGGACGGGGCTGGAGGACAGACCCAGACTGTGGCGTCCTGTAGCAGGAAGGGGAACCAGGCCGGGACCACGGTGCCGAGGGAGGTCTCGGGCAAGCACACTACAGCCAGAGGATGCGCTTCCTCTGTGCCTTCCGGGCCAGGTCGCTCGCAGGGTTGTGCTCAAAGATGTAGACAAAATAAAGATTCAGAGTTTTAATTAATTCCCATACTGATAAAAATAATTCCATGAATTCTGTAAACCATTGCATAATTGCTATAGTGTAAAAAAACTTGTGTTAACAACTTGAAACAATTCACTACAAGTAAATGACTATGCATCATAAATACTACCTTCTGGGTTAAACTCCATCCCAATAACATTCTCATCTAAGTACTCAAAACAAATATATAGATTGGGGCTTCCATAAATTAATCCACATGAAGCGTCCACACTGAGTTGGTCTTCTGCTGACCACCTACACGAACAGCCTGACAGCATCACTGCTAGGATCGAACACGAGAGCCGAGGGGCCACAGCAGCACCACACCCAGCAATCCCTTGGTCACCCGCGTGTGGGATGGTGAAACCCCGAGACGCCTAGCATGGCCCCAGCTCGGCCTGGGAGGCCTGCACAGGGTGGCTGCCACAGAAGGCCAGGGCCCCCCCACAAGCACCCCCCCCACCCCGGTACCCCAGGCGTTCCATCCACTCAGGGTGGTTCTTTGGTCTTCCCCACCAAACATCTGTCCTTGGAGCCATCCCGATCCCAGGAGCGCGAGCACCTGGGATGCGCCTCCAGCCTGGGCACCCCGTGAGCACAGCACCTCCCATCTCCCCAACTCCACAGAAAGAACTGACCAGCGTAGCTTATAAATAGACCTAAACCTTAATTGTTTATAATTTGAAAATGTCTAGGCTAGATATCAATGATAAACATTGTCCTGGTTCCCAAAAAAGACCAAAGGCCTGAAATGGGAAACAAGTGCATAAATATTAATAAAAATAAGGGATTTTAAACAGTGATAACAGTAGCACAAAATATACGTAATTTCTAAGAGCTAATAAATCACTAGAATTAGAAACAAAGTAGATTTGCTAAAACCAGGTCGGTAATTACCGTTAGTAGCGGACTAGCTGCGGAATGTCATGGATCCACCTTGAAATGACAGAACTGTTCTATCAGTTTGTCTGACGTTAAAAAATGTTTTAAACCTCTTACTATAGTGAATACATTCTAATTTGGTCACTGATAAAAATTTTTACTTAGTCATTTTGCACTTTAAAAAACGCTATTAAAAGTCTTTGGCAAAGCCACAAGTGGGGAGAAATGCGTGTTTACTTCCAATGGCAGAGTCTGGAAAGGTTTTCTTACAGCAGTCCACATCTGCTTCTCGGAGAGCAAAGTTTAAGTCAACTACAGACGTCTTTTACTTCTTCCCAGATTTCTAGGAAAAATGACCAATGCAGACCCGAGAAGATTTCAAGTTAGAACTAAAATCAGACCCTCTCTCAGCAGCATTTCTGCTGTACCCTGAAGCCAGGCTGCCACTCAGGGTAGAGGGACCTGCGGCAGAGCCCGGTCCCTGGGGCAGCCTCCCCCCCGCAGAGCAACCTGTGGTCACGGGAATTACTGATGACAACTGGACGCACAGACCAGGTGACAGTGTCAGCTGGAAGTGTTGCCTGGAGTCTAGACCACCCCACAGCTTGGCGAGCCAGTCCCAGGTGGTGGGAGTCCCTATGGTCCCAGGTGTGGGGAGTGACATCACCCATGGGGGAGCCAGGAGGCCCACCAGTCAGCTCTGAGAAGGTGGAGAGCATAGCTGCCCATTCCAGATGCTAGGACACGGCTCTATAGAAGTAATGTAGAGGACCCCCCCAGTCGGGGCCCCTCTGCTGCACTTTTCACTAGGACCCAATTCTTACAGAGTTTCAAGGGAGGAAATAAAACCCAATGAACCGTTTCCTTCACTTCGGCAAGGCACAGGCACTTAGACAAAGTGGCCAAGGGTCATGTGACGTGTGATTGAGCATTCAGCGTCACTTTACAATGGTGGAATATAAAACTCCAGTTAATGTGCGCATGCACATGTTTAGGAAGAGTTCCTTTCCTAAAATTAAAAACATCTAAATGTATATGTGTCTTTCAATAATCATTCTGCTATAAATACTATTTGCACTTAATTTGAAAACTGTAAAAATCCTAGGCATTTCTTACTACTAGATAAATGCTCATTGCATAAGTACTAACTTCAGAATATGAAATCTAATATATTTACCATACTATGAATTAATAAACTGATATGAAATATTTTAAGTTCACAGTACACATATAAAGCTTCATATTATCGCATATTAAAAAAAACATGAACCTAGAAAGCAGCTTATAGCAACTCATCACATCTATCTAAGTTCCTTGGTTTACAAAGTGCTGTTTGGGGACCTGAACTCCCAGGGATCTGGTCACAGTAGTGTCAGGACCGCAAACCCCGCATGACGACCAGGCCCAGGACGCTGGGCCCCAGAAGGTTCTGTGGGTTTGCCTTTAAGGTTTGGGAGAATACCATGAAACCATGGGCAGGCTACTCAGGGCCCGGGCCCCGCCGTTGGTGGCACCAGGAAATGAGCGAAGACGTGGCGCTGTCACCATGGGAGGGGCTGGCCCTCGCAGTAGGGGCACTCAGGTGCGCTGGCTGCACACGGCTCACAGAGCACGCGGTGCTGGCAGGGCCGCAGGACAGCGCCGCGGGCCCGCTCCCCGCACACCACGCACTGCTGGGCCCGGAGCTGGAAGATCACCTGCGAGGAGAGACAATGCAGTAGGCAGGGGCCTCCCCACCACCATCGGCTGCCCACAGAAGCAAAGCCCAGGGGCCCAGGGTCTGGCAGAGAAGCGGGGGGCATGTAAGGATGACAGAGCCCCTGCTACAGGTGCAGGCTCAGGGAGACGGGCAGGGCAGGAACGAAGAGACGGGGTGGGAGACGCTTCACGTCAGACCCTGGGGCGGAGGACTGGCGCCGGGGCGGAGCCGGGGGCAAGGAGCAGTCATGCAGGTGGCCACAGGGAAGGGCCAGGCCGGGATGGAGGCCCACGACCTGCAGCTGGTGGGCATCAGGATTTGAGCTTATTGGGACCCCGACTCAGGACCCAGCCCTCCTGAGAGAGCAGCCAAAGCCTGGGAGACAGCGCCTTGGAGGCAAAGCGATCAGAGGTATGCACTGCAACCTGGCTGTGGTCAGTGGACGAGGAAGAGTGTGAGAGGCAGGGCCATGGAACCTTCCAGATGCTCCAAGTTCTAACAAAACGCCCTGGTATGAAAGGAGTTTCTAGCTGAGCTGAGGGCAGTGGGCTTTATGCCACGCGAGAAAAGACAAGCAATGAGAGCAAGCAAGGAGGTAACCGGTGACCCTGGAGGATGACCTCAGTGAAGGGCCCCAGACACACGCATGCCATGGTTCCAAATGCGTGGGGTGGGAGGGACGTCCACCTTGTCCATGGAGGGCACAGCTGGCAGGATGGGGGGCAGGGGAGGGGGCAAAGGTGGACGACTCCAGGAAGGAAGGGCAGGGGCCAGCCTGGCAGGAGAGGAGGAGTACACTGTCCTGGGAGCAGAGCCCCGTGGGGTGCGCCACCCAGGAGTCAGGGCGAGGCAGGGGCCAGACGGAGGAACGGGTAGCAGCACTGGGCCGGGTACCCCTCCTCCCTCTGTGCCGAGGACACTCTGCCAGGGACAGGCCTCAGCTACCTCCAAAACCAACACCAGGACTCACCCCATCCACTGCTTCCAAATCCAGGCGCAGCTGACTCTGCAGGGAATGCAGCTTGGGCAGAGGAATGGCACCAATGTCGCCGCAGCTCCGCAGCCCGGGGAGTGAGGAGGACGCGCCCCGGCCCTCCAGCTCCTCCCGCAGCCGCCTGAACTGGGCCTCCACCTCCTCCTTCTTCTGCAGCGCCAGCTGCCGGGCGCTGTCGGCCGCGAGTGCACGCTCCTTCGCCGCCTTTGCCTCCCGCTGCCACGCGTCGCAGGCCTGAAACCCAGGGGGCTGCAGTGCTGGCGCCCGGGAGGGCGGCCCCTGCTGGGTGCACCCCTCCCGCCCGTGCGCGGCCCTGCCCGGCGCTCACCTGCTTCACCTGCTGCCAGGACTCCTCCCACTGCCTGATCTTCCTCTTGGCCTCGTCCAGCTGCCGCCGGACACGTGCCAGCTCGGCGCTGCTCGGACTCGTGCTTGAAGAGGACGCGGGGCCGGCGTTCAGGATAGGGGACGGGCTGGGAGAGAAGCTGCCGGAAACAAAGTCCCAGATGTTCCCGGGGACGCCGTTCAAACCTGAGTGTGGAGGGGACAAGAGATGTCAGCCCCGGCCTCGCTGAGGCAGCACAGGTGTCTCCCCAGCAGGCTCTGGGGACCTCTGGGGCTCCACGGACACCACTGTCCACCTGAGCTTTGTACCAGGCCCCCTTCCCAAACACCTGTGGTGTTCAAACAGAAAGAGACATAACTTCAAAGTTTCTGTGACTGCAACGTGGGGAGCAGCATTCTCAAACTCTGGTCCCAAGAACCCACTGCACTCCTTGAATCTTGAGAACCCCAAAGAGCTTTTGTTTACGTGGGTGACAGGGTGACAGCTATTGATATATACACATATGGCATTAGAAATTAAACGGAATTTACAAATGTTCTTTTAAAATATAACAAATTACATACGATAAAGAACATTTTCCAATGAAAAAACAACTTAAAACAAGAAATGGCACTGTTTCCTGTCTTTGCAAATCTGTCTGCTTCTACGTTGGGTCTCTGGTGACCTCACTCATCCGGCAGCCTCAGAAACCACCGCACGTGGGGGAGTGAGAGGCGGGTCACACTGTGGTGTCGTCGGCACAGGGTCTCGGGGTCCTGGCCACACTGAGAACCTGACAGAGGTTTGCACACTACCCCGACTCCAAACCAGCAGAGACATGGACACGGGGGCGCCTGGGACAAGAGCCAACGCCCACGTGGCGGGAGCGTGCGGGGTGGCGTGGAGGAGCCCCTGAAAGCGGCAGCGCCCCCTCGTGGGGCCCACTGCTCCATGCCTCAGTTTACTCTGCTGTACAGTGTCCCTCGGAGGGGCGGGCCCCTCCCCGCTGGACACGGCTCACCTAAGGAGTTGTAGGCCGAAGGGCCCAGCGTTCCGGGCTCCGATGTGAGGGGCGGCGGCTGCTGGGGGGGCGTCATGGCTGAGGAGACGAGTGGCCCCGACAGGGACTGGGAGAGCGAGCTGAGCGGGGAGGTGGACAGTGATGACAAGGAGTGCAGGGACGGGGAGCGGGGCAGGCAGCCCGGGATGCTGACGGGCGCCGAGCCTCCCGGAGACCTCCGACCTGCACAGAGCAGAGGGGGCCAAGTTAGCGAGAGGCTGCAGCAGTGACCACAAGGGCCAGACGCAGCGGGAGCCCTCCGAGCTGGGGGGAGCAGCCACAGTAGGTAGACACTAGTGGGTAGATGCTGGGGGGACCCTGAGAGTAGGGGGCAACTGGGGGACTCGGGGGACCCCGAGTGGTGGATGCTGGGGGGATCCAGGAGGACCCTGAGAGCAGGGGACATGGGGGGACCAGGCCCACAGGCGCCAGGTGGAGGTGCAGTGCCAGAGCCGTGTCCCCCTACACTGATGTGGTCACGCCTCTCACCACTCAGACACTCGGCATGTTAACAGGGCCAGGGGTTCAGTGGGGAGTTGAGTGGGGGTCCCAGCATAGGCCAGGTGCCCACTAGACGCTGCTCGACTGACCTATCCACTGGCATGGTGGTCCCAGTATTTTAGGGCCCCCCAGAAATGGTTTACTTTCTTTTAATATCAGAAAAAAAAGATGAACTTTTAGGTAGAAGAAGATATTTCAGCATACAATGTTAGTATCTTCATCTTTATGCCAATGCAGCGGTTAAAACATGTCCCCAGGAAGTGACTGGAAGGCCATGTCCCCCACGTCTGCAGGGGCTGCTTTGCTAAGATGGAGGTCAACTGAGGAAGAGGCGGGAAGCTGATCCCATTCGCGCTGCAGTGGGGAGGGGGCCTGGGACCCTCCTGCCCTAGGACCATCTAAAGATTCTTGAAAGATCAAGCAAGGCTGGCAGCGCCCGCACCTGGGGGCCCGGGGTCACCGCCGTCCTGCTCTTCCAGCTCTCTGTCCAGAGACGCGAGACTTACATCACTGAGATGCAGGTCTAAAGCTGAGCCTACGGAACAAAACACCGAGTCACCACAGAACCCCACAGGGAAACCGCAGAGCCTCAGCTGGGGGGACCAGGACCCTCCGGCTGCAGGCGGAGCCCAGGCTCCAGCGCTGCACCCCGACGTCAGAGACTCACTGCCCCCTCCCCAAAGCCAGTGCCTTCAGGCCGACGGCCCATCGTGCGGCCCCAGCAGCACCGCCCTCATCTCGTGATGTTTGCTCCTCCTAAGTTTAAATTTCTAATCATTTGGTAAAATTTGACCAAGAAAACACCTGACTAGTGAAAAAAAAATTTTCCAGGAGGACGAAGTCCATGAGAACGGGGTTCCGGGACAGCTTGGTGAGGCTGCACCTGTGCTGACGTCCTAGCAGGGTCACAGCAGAGCCTCCTGGTCTCCACACACACCCCCACCCCCAGGCACTGAGCGGGGTCCCACCATGGGGCACAGCCATTTTCCATCCTGCAGGCGGAAGCTGCGCTCACCCCGTCCCCTCCGACACTTCCTCCTAGGGCCCTGCCCTTGCGCAGCATGGGGGCTCCTGCCCTCCCCAGCCCCTGGGGACCTGGCAAGGAGCAGGAAGCTGTGTTGGGGCAGCTGAGGTCAGGCCCACCAGCCCCCAAAGCAGGAGCCTGTCTCCTAGGTTGCCTCGGCCACACAGGGTCAGCTCAGGGAAGGTGTGGCCGGAGGACCCAGAGCGCACACCATCCCCTGAGAGGCAGAGGAGGGGCTGCAGGGGCTCCTGGGACGCACGCACCCTGTGGCCTTCCCAGCCCCACGTCACGGCCAGGTCTGCAGCAGAGGCCCAGCACACGAGTTCTGCCACACTCGGCACTTTTCTTCTTTGCCCCACCTCAGGGGTCCCACGCTCTGCCCTTGCACCCCCTCCCAGAGGCAGCTAGGCGTCTCCTGTGTGGGCGAGCCCTGTTCCCCCTCTGCTGGCTGCAGGCCCTCAGCCCCCCATGACACTTGGTCAGAAGCACCAAGTTCCACCTGAAGAGACCACAAAGACATTCCTTTCCCCAGCCCCTGGGGACAGACCCTCTCTCCACAGCCCAGGGGATGCACCACGGGACCCTGGTCAGACCTGCCGGCTCTGGATCAGTGAGCCAGGCTTCTGGAGCCTTCCACCTCTGCCCCACCCCCAGCTGCCTAGCGCCAAGCGTCACAGAGTCCCCTAGATGGCACCTGATGGGTGACATCAAGTCAAAAGAGCCCAGGGACAGGAGCCACTGCTCAACTCTGACCACATCCCGCCCTTGGCTCTGCCCAGACTCCCGGTCACACCTGGAAGCAAAGGGCGCAGCAGCAACTGAGGCTGCAGGAAGGGGCAGCCGGGCTGAGCTTGTTTCAACCGACTGCGTTCGACCCAAGAGTTGAGTGAAAGCAGTGGGTGCCAGGGCACAGGGACGAAGGAGAGGCCTGCGGACAGAGGAGCCCACCTGCGGCTAGGGGAGGGGCTGCTGCCTTTTTAAATGCAAGAGCGTTTACCATCAGTAGCGGGAAATACAGCATAAGAGACTAAGGCCCAGGCACACATGGATTCCTTAGGAGCGTCTGAGGGGCACATGCAGAGCGGGCTTGGGTCCAGCCCCAGCCGCAGCCCCGGCTGCACCAGCCCGTCCCGGGGACTGGTCGGCAGCACTCAGCCTGTGTGGGGACCCTGAGAGCCAACCACGAGGAGGGCTCCTCGCCTGATGGTGGGCACTCAGCAGACCACTCACAGGCGGCCAAATGCTGCCTCCTGGACACGAGGAGAGTGCGGACGCATATCCTCGATCCATTGCTCAGGGCTCACGGTGTGTGGGAGGGGCCTCATGTCCCGGAGCGGCACCGCTGGGTGAGGCTCGGGTCTTGCGTTTGCTTCCTTCCTTACTTCAGCCCTGCTGCCTGTGGACACGACCCCGCCTGGGCCCCACTTGGCAGCTGCGGCCAGGAGCAGAGTGAGGATCGTACTCCATCGGCCTAGAGGGGGACGTTGGGGGACACTCTGAAGGCTTCCACCCCCGGAGCACAACTCTGTGACCCCAGCCCTCATTCAGATTCTAGCCTTGAGGGGAATCTTCTGGGCACCAAGGTCAGGCAGTGAAACCACCCGGAGACCACTGTCCTTTCCACGCCATCACCAAGAGCATGGGGGAGGCACCAGGGCCCCGCCCACGCCCCAGGGAAAACCATTCCAACCAAGGTTTAAGGACTTTTGGTCTTATGCGAGAAGGAGGTAAACATGTAGGATGGTAGCTGGGCCAGGGTGCCCCTCCAGAGTCCAGAAGCCCGCCCAGCCTCCCCCTCCCCAGCCCCCAGATACTATCCCGTTGCTCTGAAGTGTGACACTGGGCCCTGCAGAACCCTGACCCTGTGAGGACATTTTTCAGGGAACAGAGGGCAGGCCCCAGGCTGGCAGCACCCCAAGCTCTTCAGTCCTTGGGAAAGCGATGAGAAGACAACGAACATTCCTCACGGTGGCGCCCCGACTGTCACACCAGCAGCACCTGCACAGCCAGACCGGCTCCTTCAACAGGTCCAAGTTAGGCACCTGACGGCCGCAGCCAGGGACAGGGTGACGTGAAAACGGCCTGACGCAAGAGTCGTGACAAGAAAGAAAGACAGACCGAGTCCCTCAAGGAGACACTGGGGCACAGGGACCACCAGGGGCAGCACCCACCCCTGGCCTGTATAGGCTCTTTCCTCCTGGGGGGCTCCCCTTGTGGATGTCCCTCCCCCCAAGCTGTGCCCGCTCGACGGACAGCTTCTTCCTAACATCTGGGTGCACAGAGGCACTTGTGCCCTGGGCTGAAACCAGGCACCACGCACGGGGCAGCTTCAAACAACACAAATTCATCCCTTCACAGTCCGCAGGCCAGAAGTCGAGACCAAGGGGACACCAGGGCGTCACAGGGCCGAGCTCCCTCTGGAGGCTCCTTCCTGCCTCTTCCAGCCTCTGGTGTTGCCAGCACTCCTTGGCCCTCCTTGGCTTGTGGCCACATCTCCCCAGTCTCAGCCTCCACTGTCACATGGTTGTCTCTCCCGTTTCTGTGTCCGATTGTGTTCTTGTAAGGACACCAGCTGTGTTGGATTATGGCCCATCCTAATGACCTCATTTACCTTGAGTACATCTGCAAAGACTGTTTCCAAACACACTCACATTCACAGGTGGGGGCAGTTAGGACTGAGACATATCTTTCTGGGTGACATAATCCAACCCACAACAAGGGGGACCACTTGGAGACACCCCTCAGTCCTCTCCAAGTCGGGGGCTGGGGCTCCAATAGGCACCTCCAGGCCTGTTCCCCCCAACAGACCTGTCTCCTACAACTGTGAATTCCACTCTCACCGGCTCACCAGGACATGACCGCAGGCCCCGCAGGCCCTCACCCAAGTCCACGCCTTCTCGCCGACCCCAGTGTGAAAATTAATAAAGGAAAACCTCACTTAAAACGGAGTCAGGAGGCCAGAAGAGGGAGGTCCCAGGGAGAACCACTGAGGTCAATTACAGGAAGACGGTCAATTACAAACACCAACAAGAAGAATCCTCAACAGGAAAGATGTCCATGTCACCTCCTGGAGGAAATCAACCACCCCAGCAACTCAGCCAATGAGAACCCGTCATCCCCCGAACTCTCGCTCTCCTCCAACGGACTTTCATTGAAAACAACATCTCCCAACCTCCTCCTCCTCCTCTCTAAAATAACACTCCTCTCCTTGGCTTGCTGGACTTGCCCATGGCTCCTGCCATGGCACGCAAGTTCCAAATTGCAATTCTTTGGTTTTTCCTGGATAAAGCTGTTTTGCTAGTAAAATAACTGACTATTTATTTTCAAGGTTGACAGCAGTTTCCATCTCACTCTTCAACTTGCTGCCAAGGCCTTGCCCTGAAACCCCTCTGGTCAAAGGCGGCCCTCCCACAACCCTGCCCCCTGCCCTCGAGCCCGGCAGCCCCTCCTGTGCCTGCTCCACACCCGGACACCCATGGCTTCTGCAGACCTAACCCCAGATGCCCCAGGACTTGCCCCACACGGCCGCACCGCCTCCTCCTACCAGGGAGAGGCTGCCAGGGTGGCACCCGCACCTTCTGAAACTCTGCACACAGGTGCCTCCCTCGAGCTGGTGCACCGGGGCCCACTCACTGAGCAGAAGCAGGGAAGGAGCCCTCAGCTTCTTCCTCGACCCACACAGTTAGGGCCCCAAGCTCCAGCGGTCTCTGCAGGCTGCCCCCTCACCCGAACTGCACTGTCCTAGGAGTGACCTTTGTATGATGCCAACTCTGTCATGCCACGAGTCCTGCCTCCCAGAAAGAACATAGTCCTTGGAGGCTGGTCCACACTGCCTGGCTGGACCATGCCTCACCCCGCCCCCGCCCCACCCCCACTCCCCCGCTCCTCCTTTGTCCATGAAGAAAAATAACCCATTGTGGAAATTAATAAAGGAAATCTCAACTAAACTGCAGTCAGGAAGGCCTGTAGGGGAGCTCTCACCCCTATCACACATCCTCAATTACTCCAAACACGAAGACAGGGTAGGTCACTTGCATCTCCCACAGGAAGTACAACCACTTTACTACTGAAGGAAGATTTCTCTGCCCGCCCAGCAACAGCCCAGCCAATCAGACAATGCCGCAGCTCAGCCAACGAGAAATGCTGCAGCTCAGCCAATGAGAAGCCGTTGCTACCCTGATATGTTACTTTCCCCCAATGGACTTTCCTTTAGAACAGCCCCTCCTCGGGCCAGCCAAGGCTTAGCACTTAAGTGCGCATGCTCCGCTGCTGGCGGCCGGCAGCCGGGGGTTCGCATCCCGGGGCACACCGAAGCACCGCTTGTCAGGTCATGCTGTGGCAGCGTCCCACATAAAGTGGAGAAAGATGGGCACGGATGTTAGCTCAGGGCCAGTCTTCTCAGCAAAAAGAGGACTGACATGGACGTTAGCTCAGGGCTGATCTTCCTCACACACACACACAAAAGAACAGCTCCTCCCTACTCCCCCTTTTCTCCACAAAAGCAGCTCCTTCCTTTGTTTTCTGGATTTGCCTATGGTTTGCCATACCATGCACATCCCGAATTGCAATTCTTTTGGCTATTCCCAAATAACTCATTTTGAGGCTTTTCAAATCAACACTGCTGCAGGCTGCAGCCTGCCACAGCTTCCATTAGCCTCCATTAGTCCTGGGAGAACTCCTGTTCAGCCTCCAAAACCCTTCTCAGAACGACCCCCTGCTGTTCTGCATGTTGGCCCACACCGTGCTGGTGCACCTTGACCAGTGCTGGCCAATGTGCAGACTCACTCTGAGAGCAAGCATCCTCCACTGCACGCCTACCCTGCCCCCACCTCTTCACGAAACCTGTGCTGCAGCCAAAAGAATGCGGGCCCAAACCCACCCTTCATGTGCTGGCCTGGAGCATCTGCTCAGCCCGGGGTCCCAAGTCCCAGACACGCTGGGTCAGTCGGGCCTGACAACATGGACTTGGCCCTCAGCACCTGCAGTCCTGGGATTAGGTTAGCAGCGTCTGCTTCAAAGCTGGCAGACTTCCAGAAACAGTTTTTGAGTAACAAAGGCACCAACGGATGGATGCAGGAAACAGACTGGATGTGCAGGAGCCTTTACTCGCCTTGAAGTGATTTAGCTCATCACTCTCCCCCCATGACTCAGCACAGGTGTGTGACCTGCCCTCTCATACGCAGAGGGGGCACAAGAGGCGCCAACCCTCACTGACAACCACAGATGCATCCAGCTTATAAGGAGGCAGCTGCTCCCAGGGTGCATGCCTGCCCATTTCATCAGCAGGGTTTCTCTGGTCATACTACCGTGCGCTGTTCCCCGGGGCTGACCCAGGTCTTCTGATATACGCTCTTACAAGAAAAACTGACTTTTAAAAAGACTTTAAAACTCAAAATCTAGATGACCCAAGTTACATAAACTGTGCCATCTGACCCAGAACCAGCCTTGCCAAACTACCAGGAAGCACCCAGATGTTAATGAGAAATTAGTCGAAAGCTGCTGAGTAATGGCCCTGGCAAAGCCCCGTTCCCGACGTGACACAGCACGTTCAAGAGGCGCCGCCGTCCCCCCGGGTCAGGGGACACACGGGAACAATGCACACAGGGCACAGAATTAATGGTCAGAATAGGGAACCCCCGACGCTGGGGGTGCTCCCCCGCACCCACCCGGGCCAGGAGCCCCCCGGCTGGCCGTCCTCCCCTAACTACAGGATGGAGAAGCACCTGGCAACCCGCTCACCCGCCGGTCTGAGTTTCCGACAGTGCGGACGGTGATTCGCAGCAGGACAAGGCAGGAACCCCGTCCTCGCCAGGGAGAAAAGCCCCACCTCCTCCAGGTGATGCAGACTCCCCTGGAGAAGGCCGGCTCGCGCCCACGCAGGGAAGCGGCGAGCGCCTCCGCAGAGCAGGTTCCAAAACGGGGACGTTTGCATGCACCTCATTCCGCAGCCCCCAAGAAACCTGGTACCGACGGCTGTCACACCTGGCCCGGGGCGAGGGCACTACGGACCGGTGCGAGGAGCACCTGGAGGGGAGGCGCACCTGGGGAGGAAGGTGCAGGGGCGGGAGACGCACCTCACCTGTGGGGAAAGCCCACCTGGGGAGGGGGGGGTTGGCGCATCTGTAGGGGAAGAGGCGCACCGGGGAGGGAGGCGCACCTCACCTGGGCGGCGGCGCACTGCCCGTTCCGTCGCTCCGCTTATCGACGACCCGCACCCTGACGGCGCGGGACTGACGATGCTGACTCACCGTCCGCCGCCGCCGCCGCCGCCGATTCAAACACGGCCGGCGCCCCGCCCGCCCGCGCTGGCCACGCCCCCTGGCGACGTAAGCCTTAGACGCGCCGAGGCCCCGCCCCCGATGACGCAAGCCTCAGGCGCCCTCGGCCCCGCCGTCTGGCGACGCAAGCCTTAGAGTGCTCCGCCCCCACCGCACCTGGCTGGGGCCCGGCGGGCAGGTGCTGGTGGACCGGCTTAGTCGCTCCGTGTCCTCCCGTCCCCGCGGCCGTGTGTGTGGGCCCCCGGCAGGGCGCGCCACCCCTCGCACCAGCACCTACCGCTCCCGCCGCTGCGAGGCGGTGTGCCGGGCCCTGGGCCCAGGTGGACGCGGGAACGCTAGCCGGGCAGGGCTGCTTTGTTCGGGCAAGGAGGGGTCTTCGCACGGAAGCCCCGGAGCCCGCCGCCGCCGGCCCCGCTGCTCCTGCCCTGCCCACCTGCAGGGCTCGTGGCCAGACCTTGCTCAGGTAAAAACACGCTCAACCCAACGACCCCCATGGCCCGGGGCCAGGCCGGGGCCAGAATGAACAGGCCGGGATGAACAGGCCGGGACTCCCGCCCTCGCAGGTCACTGAGTCAGCTGCCCACAGCCCCGAGACCAGTCCCTTCCGTCTCCGTCCACAGTCGATCTAGTCTCCTCGGAATGAAGGCTCCCACCGCCCTCTGCTGCCAGCCCCGCAGGCAATGAGCTCCGCTGGTCACTATTTTAATCTGAAACCTTGTTCCTGTGAGGTGGAAGGCAAAGAAAGTGAAATCTGTCAGGTGGCCCTGAAATGACGCCACCAGCTCCATTAAATGCAGACTTAGTCTGGAAACAGCACCTCTTTATTTTAGAGGTTACTCATTGTCTTTATGCAGTGCATTAGTGAGGACATGACCTGACTGAAAGGACTACTGGGAGAATCCAGTCACACCTGTCAGCCCCAAAGCAGGGGGCGGGCACTCTGGGTCTGGGTGTCCCTGAGTGCCTCCTGGGGCCAGAGGGCAGTTCTGAGGATTCCGTTACTTCCCATAACTGGGGCTTGGATTCCTGGGATATAACTTTACACGTGATCTCAGGAGAGTGATCAGAGAAAAAAGGGAGGATGCACTGACAGCAGAAGCTCATTTTAACAAAAAAAATGTATGATCTGTAAACAGAGGCAGTGTTGATCCTGAAAAAAATTCACCACTGGGTAGCTGGTTCAGGAAATATTTAAGTCAGTGAAGGAATGCACTACAGGATGGTCACAGATGCACTGAAACCGGCTGGGGCTGCCTCAGGTGTTAGATAACGGATGGAGAAACAACTACAAATATGCCAGCTCAGTCTTGAGTCGTCACACACCCAGTGAGGCCACTTTCAAAGCACAGGTGCCCCGAGTTCTGTTTTTCACTCAAGTGGGCAGAGTTGAATGTGGCCTCACCTGTTTGGAGGATGGGATTTCATTTTCCTAATTACCCTTCTGTTATGCTCAAATTTTACCATTACTATCTTTACATTGGGGAAAATAAACTTTATTTTAAAAAATTTTGTGCTTACCCATAAAACTATAAAATCATAAAATGTGCTATTCATCCCAATGGCTTTTTGGCTCATTTCCAAGTGGAAACAAAAGGAACTCCTGCACACACATGCCCCACACACCCATCAAGATCCCAGCGGTCCTTTAAAATGTATAAGTCAGCCAAACTCCTCACGTTTAACATTCTTTAGGGGAGCAGCTTAGAAATGCTCACCACTGAATGAGGTTCTTTAATAACTGCTCAGCTCCCTCGAGTAGGGGTAGAGAGCTGCGCGCAGGCCAGGACCCCGTGGGCTCTCCGCTGGCTGCCTGCTGGGTTCTTTTGGCCGTAAGTGCCAACTTCGACAAGTCGACCCCACGCCTCATCCCTGACCTCCGAATTTCTGACGAGAACGTGTGAGTTTGAGGGTGCCACTTAGCAAGACCCAGAGCCATGAATTATAAGGCCCATTTGCAATGTCGATTTCATATTAAAATGGGCATGTTTCATTCAGAGACCTCTGTGGTTCAAGAACAACTTGTCTGCCCCCAATTTCAGGTCAAGATAAAATACACGTGGGTCTGTTTTTGCTTAAAAGAAAACACACCCACCAAAACCACCCACAAAGTACATACGATTTGAAGAAACTTCCCTCTGAGGTAGAGCCCCAGTGAGTCAGTCTATGGAGGGAGGCTTTACATGACACAGACACACGGTACAACACCTCCTGGCGGGCGAGGGCAACCCTGGCAGCCTCGAGCCCACCCCCCTTCCCAGTCCCTGCCAAAAGAGAAGCAGGAGAGGAGGGGGTGAGCTCCAGGACCCCAAGAGCAAGGATGGGACTGTTCTAGAGCTGACCAGGCTGGCCTCCCATTGGAGCGGTTCTTCCAACCTGGGGACAGAGAACTTGAAAACTGCCCCAAGTCTCCCTCTACCAGGACAGAGATGCAGGCTCGGGTCAGCTCGGCGATGCAAAGCCATCCATAGGTGCAGCCAGGTGCCCTACCACCCA
Organism: Ceratotherium simum simum; assembly: GCF_057802395.1. Lineage (NCBI taxonomy): Eukaryota > Metazoa > Chordata > Mammalia > Perissodactyla > Rhinocerotidae > Ceratotherium > Ceratotherium simum. The sequence continues at coordinate 1,344,218 of NC_141925.1, forward strand.
GACGTGGCCCGAGGGGCCCAAGGGGACACACACAGCCCCTGGCACTGTCTCGCCCACCAGCTCTGCGCCCGTCCCCTGCACTTTCACAGTAGCCCCTCCCTGGGCTCCGTGCCCCTGTCCAGGCCTCCAGACAGGTCCCCCTCTCCCCGCCAGCTCCAATCATGTTGGTCATTAGTCCCCAAACCCTCAATGACTGCCAGCGGCTAAGGACCCCTCCACAGCTGGCAGCTGTGCCCACTGCCTTCCATCTCATCCCCATTCCCCTCCCACCCTTGCCACTGTCCCCACCTTCAGGTGCCCTCACTGCTCACGCCCTACTTTAATTTCTCTAAAGCCCCCCCTTCTTGATGGTCTCCAGACCAGGTGGCACCAGCCACTCTGCCTTGGCCTGGGGGGGCGTGCAGCTGCCCTGGCTCGAGGGCCCCTTGTCCCCTCTGCACCCCGAGGCCCCCAATGAGTTAGGCATTTCCACGACCACGTGCGATACAGCCAAAGTGACAAAGAACGCACTTTTTACAAAAACCAGCGTTCTGAAAGGCGTCCAGAAGTAGATCATTCCCGAAAGGCTACAACGTCCGTGCAGAGAGAAGTTAGGGAGATGAGAGGGAAGCTTTGGACTTACCTGGGACTGGCTCGATGGCGCTGCCGGTGGGGTCGAGTGGGTGGGCTCGGGCCGAGAGGGCGGGCAGGGCGGTGGGGGAGGAGCCGCCTGAGCCAGCGCTGGACGCCAGGCTGGACGCCACACTGGAGCTCACGCTGGGAGCGAGCGGGTGGACCATGGCAAACACCGCGAGGTGGGTCTGTGCAGAGACACACAAACGAGGTGAGGGGACGCCCCGCACGGAGCACAGCTGCGTGACTAGCACGGTCGCGGAGGACGCATGGGGAATCACGGACCCGATGGCTGGCCGACTTCTACCTCCAAAGCAAAACATGAAGAAAGCCAACTTTTCCAAATAGTCTATCATAACTTAGTTACGATACCGCGACAGGCGGAATCTAGCTGCTGATCACCCGAGGGCAGGAGGAAACGCTTCTAGAAAAGAGCTCGTGTAATGAACTGTTCTGCAGAAAACAGTTTTCAAAAGCAGACATACACCACTGAAAACAACCCAATAGAGAGCCAGCCCTGCTTCTGAAAACATGGTAAATGGTCCTATGACCTCACTTAAAGGCTTAAAAAATCGGGGCAATTCACATTATCTCTATTTGATTGATAACAGATTAAAGGAAAACGAACTAGCACAATCCTGGATAAACAGCCGGTGATGCGGAGGGCACTGTGCACAAGAAAAACACACAACAGAAATGAAACAGGATGAGTTGCAAGGCCCACCCTCAGGGCTCTTCACACAGTGCTCTGTCTCAGATGTGAACTCCGAGTCACTATGAAATCAGGAGTCAGAGCTACATTATGGGGAAACGGGATCATGTCTGGGTTTGCTTCAAAATAACAGGAAAAGCTAACCTTGCAGGGGGCGACAAGAAGATCAACTACAAGGGGGAGGATTTACCAGTTTGTCGGCTGAAGTGAAATTTCCCATAATAAAAAAGAATGTCACTGTACACTTTGTAAGAGAGAAATCTGGCACGGGATGGTTTCTCCGAGCGAATGTTTCTTGGCCCTGAGGCCTCTTCCTCCGTGTTCACGGCCTCCTCCGCCTCCACCAGGTTTGTCAAGAGAGGCCCCGATGACAGACCCCTGGGCCATAAGTGCACAGAGACCTTGGAACCATCGACATTGTACATTTGAGGGGAAGTTTTTAAAATAAGTCAAACTGCAGAAGTTTGGAGAGCAATGTCCCCCAACGCGCCCAGGGTCAGACTCAGAGGTTGGGCCACCGCCTCATCCACAACGGGGCTCTCCTGTCCCTCCAGCTGTGGGAGGTGTGACCACAGACCGCCAGTTCCCCTCTCCCTCCCGCAGCCTCTGCTGGGCTGTGTGCTGTCCCCAGGTGAGACAGGAGTGGCAGTAACCTGCCCGACAACACTGCAGACACCCCACAGTAAACCCAACACACTGAGCCCAGGCACCTGCTGTGACTTCACCCACCCAAAAAAGTCACACTGAGGGAGGACGTGCCCCTCGAAGACGGCAGGTGACACTTTACCCTAAAAACAGATGACAACATCCTCAACCACACTGGTTACAGACCTACCAGGACAGGTCAGGTGTGGGGCCCCCCCAACGAGCGAGTCAGACACGACACAGCAGGATGGGGCACCGAGTCCCCTTCTAGCACCAGCTTGGTCTGCCTGTTTCTTTCTTGTTTTTATTACGGTAAAATATACATAACAAAATTTATCATTCTAATGATTTTTAAGTGTACAGCTCCGTGGCATTAAGCACATTCACAATGTTGTGCAGCCATCACCACCATCCACCTCCATAACTTTTTCATCTTCCCAAACTGAAACTCTGTCCCCATTAAACACTAACTTCCCCTCCCCTAGCCCCTGGCACCACCACTTGACTTCCTGTCTCCATGGATGTGACTCTTCCAGGGACCTCACGGAAGTGGAATCAGACAATATGTGGTCCTTTCATAATGTCTTTGTTATGGACTGAATGTCTTGAGTCCCCCCAAAATCCAAGTGTTGATCCCCTAACCTGCAATCTGACTGCATCTGGAGATACGGCCCTTAGGGAGGTGATTAAGGTCAAATGAGGTCCTAGAAGCGAGGTCCTAATCTACAGGACTGGTGTCCCTACATGAAGAGGAAGAGACACCAGGGATGTGAGGACACAGCCAGACACCAGCGTCTGCAAGCCTAGGACAGAGGCCTCTGGGGAAACCCAGCCTGCCTACACTCGAATCTTGGACTCCTAGCCTCCAAAACTGTGAGAAAATACATTTCTGTTAGTTGAGCCAGCCAGTCTGTGGTCTTTGGTTATGGCAGCCTGAGCTAATAGTCTTCGAGGTTCGTCCATGTTGTAGCAGGTGTCAGAATTTCCTTCCTTTTTAAGGCTGAATAATATTCCACTGTATGTACAGACCACATCTTGCTTATCCATTCATCTGTCGATGGACACTTGGGTTGCTTCCACCTTTTGGCTCTTGTGAATAACATGGCTATGAACATGAGTGTACAAATATCTCTGAGACCCTATTTTCAATTCTTGTGGGTATATATACCCAGAGGTGGAATTGCTGGATCATATGAAATTCTATTTTTAATGTTTTGAGGAACTGCCAGACTGTTTTCCACAGCAGCTGCACCGTTTTACATTCCCACCAAGAGTGCACAGGGTTCCAACTTCTCTACATTCTCACCAACACTTGTTATTCTCTGTTTTTTGGGTTTTGCTTTTTCTTTGCAGGGAAAGATTCACCCTGAGCTAACATCTGCTGCCAATCTTCCTCTTTTTTTTTTTCCCTCCCCAAAGCCCCAGTATGTAGTTGTGTATAGTTGTAAGTTCTTCTGGTTCTTCTATGTGAGCCACCGCCACCGCATGGCTACTGACAGGTGGGTGGTGTGGTTCCGTGCCCGGGAACTGAACCTGGGCCACCAAAGTGGTGAGAGTGCCAAACTTTAACCACTAGGCCATCAGGGCTGGCTCTTGGTATTTTTTTTTTGATAGTAGCCATCCCGATGGGTGTGAGGTGACATCTCATTGTGGTTTTGATTTGCATTTCCCTGATGACCAGTCATGCTGAGCACCTTTTCGTGAGCCACTTGTGTCTCTTCTGTGGAGGAATGTCCACTACCTTTGGCCGATCTTTGAGTCGGGGTGTTTGTTTGGTGGACGTGAGTTGGAGGAGTTCTCTGTATGTGGGGACGTTAACCCCTTTTCAGATACATGATTTGCAGACATTTTTCTCCCATTCCGTGGGCTGCCTTTTTACTCTGTGGACAGTGTCCTTTGACACACACAAGTTGTTAATTATGATGAAGTCCAATCTATTTTCTCTTTTGTTGCCTCTGCTTTTGGTGTTATATCCAAGAAACCATCACCAATCCCAACTTCATGAAGCTTTTCCATCTTTTGAGTAACGAGCCGGAGGAAAACAACCTCTCCCAACAGAGAGACACGCTCGGCGTGCTACGGGAACCTTGCAGTGACTGGGGACTCTTAAAAGTGACAACAGTGAAAGCCTGGTGTTAGCTAAGAAACCAAGCCCCCCCGGGTGCTCAGAATCACGACTCTGCACCCGACTACACTGCTCTCACTGGGCCGTGCGCTCCAGGGCTGACGAGGTGACACACCAGGCAGCCTCTCGGGTGGGACCAGAGTGAGTCCTGGAGGACTGGAGTCTGGCGCACTGTGGGCAGCGTCTCCGTGGTGTTGGGAGCCTCGACAGAATGTCACCGAGGGCCACGAGGGACGCCTCAGCTCTGCAGGATGGTGGGGCCGCCAGTGTGAAAGCCGCTTTGCTCGGCACGTTCCAGCAGGTATTGCCCAGTGAGCGGAGCCGTCTGAGGAAGGGGCAGCCCAGGAAGGATGACAGAAACTAGGGAGTGGGCGGACGGACTAACCAGGGAACTGAACCGCCTCAGTTTATCAAAGAAAACTCTGGATGGAGAGATGCCCTGTCTCTCCACTCCAACCCAATGGCCGGGGCCTGGGGACACAGGGACCTGTAGCTGACGCAGAGGAGGAGATGGGAGGTCTCAGGATGGAGGGGCCAGCACTCTGTGGCTAGAGTGAACAGGCACCCACATGCAGGGAGGGGTCCACGGAGTAGCCATCCTAGTGTCATCTGCCCACGAGAGAGCCACCAGGCCAGCCTCAATGCCACGGTGTCCCCTCTGGCCTTTCAAACTGAGCGGGAACCTCTGGGGGTCCAGGAGAAACACTGCAAACCACTAACTTAGCCTAGGGACCCTCAGAGCTAGCTTTCTAATCCTGCTCCCACCTGGCACTCGCTGCCCCTGGAGCCCAGCTTTGGGACAAGACGGGACGAGGAGGTCCCTGGGTGCAGGGAGAGCTGGCTTGTTGATGAACTTGGCCAGTTTACCCACAGCACCTGAGGAATGGGGCCACTGTCACAACGTGACGATGCATCATGTCATGTCCCCAGGGCAGCCCACACACGGGAACTTGTCCCGGGGCCAGTGTGTGGGTCTCCTCCGGGTGCTCAGGAGTCTGCCCTCCCCGCTCCTTTCCAGGCCCTTCTTCCAGGCCCCTCCCTAAGATGAGGCTACATGCCCTGTCGGCTACAGTATTGCAAACATTTCATGTTTCAGATTCTTAGTGAACATCTTGTCGATTTTAATCTCTTTAATAAAACCATCACAAAATAACTAAGTTGCATTTTTTCTTTCAACTTTCCTTCTGCTGATTTCAAAAACATGCTTCAGAAGCTCCTAATGGAAAATAAGTGACTAAAGAACTTGCTCCATCTGCCCAGGCATGTGGGAGAAAAGTCCTCAGGGAGGGGCCCTCAGGTGGGGCCTCCCGACAGCCAGGAGCAGAGGAGGCGACACAGGCCTGGCTCACTTAGGATTCAGAATAAAGACCACAGCAGAGGCGAGTGACACTGGCTGAAGTCCTCGCCAGAGAGGGTGGACATCCACGGCCTGTCCACACCCGGCCCCAGGCCTTCCAGAACGCTAACGCTCTCTCTGGCTCCTTGCAGTGATGGAGGAAGACGAGTGTTCTTGAGTTGTCAGGGCATCAGCGTCCAGAAAAAAACTGTTTCTCAAAACAAACAACTTGGTTTGAACAAGCGTGTGGGGAGCTGGGTCCCACAGAACAGAGGGAAAGGCCTCAACTGGGCTGAAGCTTCAGGGCGAGGGGCACGGGGAAGCCCCCCAGGGCAGCTCACAGAGGAGGGGAACATCTATGGAACCTCAGAGAACATACTGATAATTATTTCAGACGTGAAAACACCTCTAGGCCGAGACGCAGGAAGGGGGGGCTCTGTTTCAGCTCCGGGAGAGACCGAGCTGGGCTCACCCAGGATGTGCCAAGGGCTGAATTGTGTCCCCAGAAACTGGCCTGTTGGAGTCCTGACCCCCAGAACCTCCAAACGTGACCTTACTTGGAAACAGGGTCTTTACCGAGGGAATTGAGTGAAGATGAGGCCAGTAGGGTGGGTCCTAGTCATTGTGACTGGTGTCCTTATAAAAATGGGAACCTTGGGGCCGGCCCGGTTAAGTGCGCGTGCTCCGCTGCGGCAGCCCAGGGTTCGCCGGTTCGGATCCCGGGCTCACACCGACGCACCGCTTGGCAAGCCATGCTGTGGCGGCATCCCATATAAGGTGGAGGAAGATGGGCACGGATGTTAGCCCAGGGCCAGTCTTCCTCAGAAAAAAAAGAGGAGGATTGGCAGATGTTAGCACAGGGCTCATCTCCTCACAAAAAAAAAAAAAAAAAGGGAACCTTGAAGACAGACACAGACACGGGGGAAGACGATGGGATGAGACAGGGAGAAGATGGCATCAACAGGCTGAGGACAGGCCTGGGACACATCCTCCATCACGGCCCTTAGAAGGAACTGACCCCGCTGGCACCTTGATCTGGGACATCCGGCCTCCAGACTGTGAGAGAATCAATTCCTGTTGTTTAAGCCCCTGTCTGTGGGGCTTTGTGACGGGGGCCCAGGACAGTGATGCTGACGGGCCGCCAAAGGCCCCTCTCATTTCCCGTGGAGGACACGGTCAGAGGTTTTGGTTTTGTTGTTTCCAAGGTATAACACAATGTTTTTAAACATTAAGACAAAGGACACGTGGAACAGACGAGTTTAAGAAGAACAGAAGTAAAGACATAGACCTATTACAAATGGACAGGAACCAGGCACTCTGCGTCCACTGAAGCATGACCGAGGATGTGCACAAGGTCACGACACAGTGCCGTCCAATCACAAAGACAGCGGGAAATTGCGCCGTGGGTGGTACCTGCTTACTGTCCTGCTCACTGGCTTTCTGGCCGCCGTCAGCAGGGGAATCTCTCCGCTTTGCCTGCAACAGAGAAAGCACTGGCATTAGAAGAAAAAAGCAGCAGATTAAAAATATATAGAGAGAGAGACCTGAGCTTTCCTCAGAATGTAGAAAGTGCCAGGTACCGAAGTCTCACATTCAAGTCCGCCACCTCTCGTCAGTTCTCCTGAATCCCATTTCCAACACCTGGACGTCATCTGTGACGTCTGGGCTAGTCTGTGAAGGCAAGTGCGGGCTCTGTGCACCCAGAACCCACAACGTCAGCAAAACCAAAGGCCCCGCTGCGAGCCCTGAAGGGTGGCCCAAGCCTGCGAGCCTCGCTCCCGCCTGTCTTCTCGAAGCTCAAATTCATTCCACTATTTGCTGAGGATGTCGCCCAGAAGGACTAGCCAACTTCGATGTCTTGGACCCCCAGAAGTCTTGGTATGTCACACTGAAGCATTTGCTAGAATCTTTTTAATGAACACTTCTTAGAGGATTTTAACTTCTCCCTCGATTTCCGCCCCAGGTCCTCAGGTCCACTTGAGTTCTAGCTCACGGAGGGACGATCACAGCCAAGTGGCTCAGAGCCGATTCCAGCCAGAGAACGATGGTGGCTGCACAGGCTGTGAAGGCACAAGATGCCACTGTACCCTTTAAAATGGTTACACTTATGTGGGTGAATCTCACCTCACGTTAACTGAGGACTTGGGAGGTGGGCGGCTCCAGGTGCAGCGCTGCCTGAAGCTGCCGTCCGGCCGGGGCCCCGAGCCCCCGGGCGCCCTGACATAACCAAGCGAGCCTGACCCCGGGGAAGAGCAGCCCGGCTCTTTGCCTTCCTGAGGGGATCCAACCCTGCCAGCCACGGGAGGCGGCTCTGCAGGAGGCTCTGTGAAGATCACGGCAGGGGACAAGGACAAGCTCCTGTTTCTCATTTATTCCACATGACCACCACTCATGACACGGCTGACACCAGGTGTGTGGGGTTTTCCCAACCAAGCAACTCCCTGACACCAGCTTGGTGTCCCACAATTCAGTTCCTCCTGTCGCTTCCACCCAGGGCCCGTGCAGCCCCACGAGACTGCCCCCACTCGAGACGCCACGTTGTCACCTGTGCTTCTGACCCATGGGCTATAAATCAGGGTTCCCAGGACCCCCTCCTCGGGTTCATCCATTTTCTAGAATAGCTCCCAGAACTCAGGGAAACACTTACATTTACTGGTTTCTTATGTAATAAAGGATGTGATAAAGGATGCAGATGAACAGCCAGATGAGGAGGCACATGGGGCAAGGTCTGAGAGGGTCCTGACCCAGGAGCTCCCGTCCCGTGGAGCTGGGGTGCCACTCTCCCGGCATGTGGATGTGCGCACCAACTCGGATGCTCTCTGAACCCCGTGCTTTAGGGATTCTTGTGGAGGCTTCATCACCTCGGCGTGATCCATCATTAACTCAATCTCCAGTACCCGCCCCTCCCCAGAAGATGGGGGTGAGTGGGGGGTAAGGCTGAAATTTCCAGACTTCTAATCACACTTGGTCTTTCCTGTGATCAGCCCCCATCAGGAGCCCACCAAGAGTCACCTCATTAGAACAGAAGACGCCCTGATCACTCAGAGAATCGCAAGGGTCCTGGAGCTCTGTGTCAGGAACTGGGGGCAGAGACCGATACACACATTTTCCATTATTTCCCAGCATGTTTCTGTCGGGGGACGCCAGCAGGTCCGTGTGAAGCGGCCAGCTCTGGGAACAAAGAGTGTGCTGGGCAGACGAAGCCGGCCTGCGGCTGATGCTCAGGGAACAAAGCAGGGAGCGTGTGGGGGAGCCGCTGCTTCCGAGCCCGCTCATGAATGAGGTATTCAAACCCAAGACAGACTCTCGAACCCAGGACTACACCCAATAAGCCCCAGGCGCTTCCCCTCAAGTGCGCACACCACGCTGAGGTCGGTGTGGATGGGCGTGTCTGAAAGGGAGGTGGTGTGAGGTGTGCGGCTTGTAGTTTAACCTCCGACACTTACCCAGACTCTCTACACTGAAAAAGGGAGGACACTCACTCTGCACGAGCCAGGATTCGGGATTTGCAATCGTCGTTACAAATGAGAACACTCGGATTAGGGGGAAAGACCAACCGGTAGTGAGTGAGAAGCCCTCTCCCACACAACGCCCACCTGGCAGGATCTTCTCCTCCAACCAGGGGTCCTGGGATCCACGGGGGTTGGTGACACTGCCACCACCCCACCTGGCTTCCCCGTGGGCAGGAGACCTGAGGGAGATAAAACCAGGGGCTCTAGGCTCAGTCAAAGCTGCCCAACACACAGCGAGAGCCACGTGCCAGGCGGGAGGACATGGCTGGGCTGTGAGGCTGTCTGTGCAGAGGGCCCAACGGTCAGAGCTGAGACCCCAGATGGACGTTTAATTCTTTTTTAGTTTTTTTTTTTTTTCTTTGCTGACAAGATTCACCCTGAGCTAACATCTGTGCCAACTGTCCTCTGTTTTGTACGTGGGTCGCCACCACAGCACGGCTGCCAATGACCGGTGTAGGTCTGTGCCCAGGATCCGAACCCACAAACCTGGGTCGCCAAAGCGGAGCACACCAGACTTCACCACCACGCCGAGGGGCCAGCCCCTAGTGTTTTCTTTTCTTAACTCAGGTGAAATTCACACAACGTAAGTGTAACCTTTTAAAAGTGAAGGATTCAGGGGGCCGACCCGGTGGCGCAGGCAGTTGAATGCACGCGCTCCGCTGTGGTGGCCTGGGATTTGCCGGTTCGGATCCTGGGCACGCACCGACGCACCGCTTGGCAAGCCATGCTGTGGTGGCGTCCCATATAAAGTGGAGGAAGATGGGCACAGATGTTGGCCCAGGGCCAGTCTTCCACAGCAAAAAAAAAAAAGGAGGATTGGCAGATGTTAGTGCAGGGCTGATCTTCCTCACAAAAAAAAAAAAAGTGAAAGATTCAGCGGCTTTTAGCACATGTACAGTGGTGTGGACCACCACCTCTACCCAGTTCCATGACACTTCCATCCCTGAAAAGAACCCTCCCACCAAGCTCTCTCCCCACCCCTCCCCCAGCCCTGGCACCCACCTTGCATTCCGGCAGGTTAACTTTTATTTATTTATTTTATATTTTTTTACTTGATGTTTTAATAGTTTACAACATTGTGAAATTTTGGGTTGTACATTTTTGTTTGTCCATCACCATATATACGTCTCCCTTCACCCCTGGTGCCCACCCCCTACCCCCACTGCCCCTGGTGACCACAATACAGTTTTCTCTGTCCATGTGTTGGTTTATATTCCACATGAGTGAGATCATACAGTGTTTGTCTTTCTCTTTCTGGCTTATTTCACTTAATATAATACCCTCCAGGCCCATTCATGTTGTTGCAAATGGGACGATTTTGTCTTTTTTATGGCTGAGTAGTATTCCATTGTATATATATACCACATCTTCTCGATCCATTCATCAGTCGAGAGACACTTAGGTTGCTTCTACTTCTTGGCTATAGTGAATAATGCTGCAATGAACACAGGGGTGCATAAGCCTCTTTGGATTGTTGATTTCAGGTTCATTGGATAGATTCCCAGTAGTGGGACAGCTGGATCATAGGGTATTTCTATTTTTAATTCTTTGAGGAATCTCCATACCGTTTTCCATAGAGGCTGCACCAGTTTGCATTCCCACCAGCTGTGTATGAGGGTTCCTGTTTCTCCACATCCTCTCCAACATTTGTTGTTTTTTGTTTTGGTGATTATAGCCATTCTAACGGGCATGAGGTGATATCTTAGTGTGGTTTTGATTTGCGTTTCCCTGATGATTAGTGATGTTGAACATCTTTTCATGTGCCTATTGTATATCTTCTTTGGAGAAGTGTCTGTTCATTTCCTCTGCCCATTTTTTGATCAGGTTGTTTGTTTTTTTGTTGTTCAGTTGTGTGAGTTCTTTATATATTATGGAGATTAACCCCTTGTCAGATATATGTTTTGCAAATATTTTCTCCCAGCTGGTGGGTTGTCTGTTCATCTTGATTCTGGTTTCATTTGTCTTGTAGAAGATCTTTAATCTGATAAAGTCCCACTTGCTTATTTTTTCTTTAGTTTCCCTAGTCTGGGTAGGCGTGTCATCCAAAAAGATTCGTTTATGACCAATGTCAAATAGTGTGTTGCCTATATTTTCTTCTATGAGTTTTATAGTTTCAGGTCTCGCTTTCAGGTTTTTGATCCATTTTTTTTTTAATAATTTATTTATTTTTCCCCCAAAGCCCCAGTAGATAGTTGTATGTCACAGTTGCACATCCTTCTAGTTGCTGTATGTGGGACACGGCCTCAGCATGGCCGCAGAAGCGGTGCGTCGGTGCGCGCCCAGGATCCAAACCCGGGCCGCCAGCAGCGGAGCGCATGCATTTAACCGCTAAGCCACGGGGCCGGCCCTGATCCATTTTGAATTAATTTTTGTGAATGGCGATAGCAGATGGTCCACTTTCATTCTTTTGCATGTGGCTGTCCAGTTTTCCCAACACCATTTATTGAAGAGACTTTCCTTTCTCCATTGTATGTTCTTAGCTCCTTTGTCGAAAATTAGCTGTCCGTATATGTGTGGTTTTATTTCTGGGCTTTCAATTCTGTTCCGTGGATCTCTGTGTCTCTTTTTGTACCAGTACCATGCTGTTTTGATTACTATTGCTTGTAGTATGGTTTTTTTTTTTATATAATTTTATTTATTTATTTATTTTTCCCCCAAAGCCCCAGTAGATAGTTGTATGTCATAGTTGCACATTCTTCTAGTTGCTGTATGTGGGACGCGGCCTCAGCACGGCCAGAGAAGCAGTGCATTGGTGCGCGCCCGGGATCCAAACCCGGGCCGCCAGCATCGGAGCGCACGCACTTAACCGCTAAGCCACAGGGCCGGCTCGTGTAGTATGTTTTGAAGTCAGGGATTGTGATGCCTCCAGCTTTGTTCTGTTTTCTTAGGATTGCTTTAGCTATTCGGGGTCTTTTGTTGCCCCATATGAATTTTAGTATTCTTTTTTCTATTTCCATGAAGAATGTCATTGGGATTGTCATTGGGATTGTCAATGTCAATTCTGATTAGGATTGCATTGAATCTGTAGACTGCTTTAGGTAATATAGACATTTCACCTATGTTTATTCTTCCAATCCACGTGCATGGGATGTCTTTCCATTTCATTATGTCATCATCAATTTCTTTCAATAATGTCTTGTAGGTTTGTCTTTCACCTCCTTTGCAAGATTTATTCCTAGATATTTTATTCTTTTTGATGCAATTGTAAATGGTATTATCTTTTTGAGCTCTCTTTCTGTTAGTTTGTTACTAGCATACAGAAATGCAACTGATTTTTGTAGACTGATTTTGTAGCCTGCGATTTTGCTGTAGTTGTTGATTATTTCTAATAGTTTTCCAATGGATTCTTCAGGGTTTTCTATATATAACATCATGTCATCTGCAAATAGTGAGAGTTTCACTTCTTCGTTGCCTATTTGGATTTCTTTTATTCCTTTTTCTTGCCTAATTGCTCTGGCCAAAACCTCCAGTACTATGTTGAATAGGAGTGGTGAGAGTGGGAAGCCCTGCCTCATTCCTATTCTCAGGGGAATGGCTTTCAGTCTTTCCCTGTTGAGTATGATGTTGGCTGTGGGTTTGTCATAAATAGCCTTTATTATGTTGAGGTATTTTCCTTCTATACCCATTTTGTTGAGAGTTTTTATCATAAATGGATGTTGGATCTTGTCAAATGCCTTCTGTGTGTCTATTGAGATGACCATGTGGTTTTTATTCTTTGTTTTGTTGAGGTGGTGTATCACATTGATTGATTTGCAGATGCTGAACCATTCCTGCATCCCTGGTATAAATCCCACTTGATCATGGTGTATGATCTTTTTAATGTATTGCTGTATTTGGTTTGCCAATATTTTGTTGAGGATTTTTGCATCTATGTTTATCAGTGATATTGGCCTGTAATTTTCCTTCTTTGTATTATCTTTGTCTGGCCTTGGTATCACGGTGATGTTGGCCTCATAGAATGAGTTAGGAAGTGTTCCATTTTCCTCTATTTTTTGGAATAGTTTGAGAAGGATGGGTATTAAATCTTTTTTGAATGTTTGGTAAAATTCACTGGAGAAGCCATCTGGTCCTGGACTTTTATTTTTTGGGAGGTTTTTGATTACTATTTCAATCGAGGTTTTTGATTACTATTTCAATCTCTTTACTTGTGATTAGTCTATTCAGATTCTCCATTTCTTCTTGGTTCAGTTTTGGGAGGTTGTATGAGTCTAAGAATTTATCCATTTCTTCTAGATTGTCCAATCTGTTGGCATATAATTTCTCATAGTATTCTCTTATAATCCTTTGTATTTCCGTGGTATCCATTGTAATTTCTCCTATTTCTTTTTTTTTTAAGATTTTATTTATTTTTGTTTTTTTCCCCCCAAAGCCCCAGTAGATAGTTGTATGTCATGGCTGCACATCCTTCTAGTTGCTGTATGTGGGACGCGGCCTCAGCAAGGCCGGAGAAGCGGTGCGTTGGTGCACGCCCGGGATCCCAACCCGGGCCGCCAGCGGCGGAGCGCGCACACTCAATCGCTAAGCCACGGGGCCGGCCCTCCTCTTTCATTTCCAATTTTATTTACTTGAGCCTTTTCTCTTTTTTTCTTAGTAAGTCTGGCTAAGGGTTTGTCAATTTTGTTTATCTTCTCAAAGAACCAACTCTTTGTTTCATTAGTCCTTTCTATTGTTTTTTTTGGTCTCAATTTCATTTATTTCTGCTCTGATTTTCATCATTTCTCTCCTTCTGCTGACTTTGGGCTTGGTTTGTTCTTCTTTGTCTAGTTCTGTTAGGTATAATTTAAGGTTGCTTATTTGGGCTTTTTCTTGTTTGCTAAGGTGGGCTTGTATCACTATGAGTTTCCCTCTCAGGACCGCTTTTGCTGAATCCCATATGATTTGGTATGGCATATTTTAATTTTCGTTTGCTTCCAGATATTTTTTTATTTCTCCTTTAATTTCATCAACGATCCATTGGTTGTTCAGTAGCATGTTGTTTAATCTTCACATTTTTGTCACTTTCCCAGTTTTTTTTTCGTGGTTGATTTCTAGTTTCATAGCATTATGGTCTGACAAGATGCTTGTTATGATTTCAATCTTCTTAAATTTATTGAGGCTTGCTTTGTTTCCCAATATATGGTCTATCCTTAAGAATGTTCCATGCACGCTTGAGAAGAATGTGTAGTCAGCTGTTTTTGGATGGAGTGCTCTGTATGCTGAGGTGGCGTCCCACATAGAGCAACTAGAAGGATGTGCAACTATGATATGCAACTATCTACTGGGGCTTTGGAGAAAAAGGGAAAAATAAGAGGAGGAGGATTGGCAATACATGTTAGCCCAGGGCGAGTCTTCCTCAGCGAAAAAAGAGGAGGATTGGCAGATGTTAGCACAGGGCTGATCTCCTCACACACACACACAAATTAATTAATTAATTAACTTAAAAAACTGCAAAATAACTAAAAGAACCTAAAAGATGCCTACCAGTATATCTCGGGGCAGTCGATGTAAAGCGACGACGTCTGCAGGCTGAGTGCACGGTTCTGGCACCATCCAGCAGCCGGGAGACGCTCCCTGCAGGCTCCCAGGTCATCCGCCCATACCCAGGTTGTCGCCTCGTCGGTACAGCACCCACAGAGGCCCCATCCACCCTGCACCCTCAGCGGGAGCCAAGCCCGTGACCCCGACTGCCACCTAAACCCATGACTGTCACGGCCCCAGCATGAGAGGGGGATGGCATCCTGCCGCGTCAAGGGCTTCTGCCCAGTCCCTGGAGGAAGCCTGGCCTGTGAGCAGAGGGACGACACCAGCTATGGGTGTGAAGGGGAGTTCAGGTGCACGGGACCCGGCCCAACGACAGGAGTGCGCAGTGAGGGGTGTTCGTGAGCTGTCAGGTGATGGGGGGTGAGGAGGAACCACGCCAGGCTCCACCTCTGTACTTCAGAGAGTTTTGGCGTCAGGCCTGCAGGACGGCGCAGCAGGGGAACCCGCCAAAGGAAGGACCGCAGGACCACTCTCTCGTCTGGGGACCAGAACTCCCTGAGAGGCGAGAGGGCGCAGCCACGTGCGGTGAGGCCCCTGAGGCCAGGACACCGCGCGCTGACCAGACAGTGATAAACTGCCCAACTGCTGGTGAGTTTCCTTGCCTTTCCTGTGCTCTTCTTTCCAAAAAACACCAAGCGAAGGAAAGACTGATGGACGGGAAGGACCAGCATTTCCAGTGCCTCACCAGCACCGACCCCGGGACCCTCGCCCAGTGACTCCAACACAACAAATGAAGTACACACAGCCAGGTGGCCCGCTCCCCCGAGGAGCCCACTACTGCCCCGAGCCAGAGGCCAGGCACAGTGTGAAGCCCCCACTCCACCGTGTCCTCCAGCCTCACGGACACAACAGTCCTAACCCATCAGGCTCCCAGGAGTGACTTCCCAGCCCTCACTGCCCAGGCCTGTGGACTACAGGGCCACCCAGACTGGGACCCGGGGGTCTGCCCTCATGGCCGCTGTGGTGGGGGCCTGCCCTGCCCTGCCCGGCGTCTCCCCTCCCATGGCCACCAGCCCTGAGAGGAGTCCGCCCAGATGTGGGGCCCTTCTTTATGGTCAGCCAGAGACTGCGCCTTCACACAGGCTCACATGTGTGTGTCTGGCAAACGGCGAGGCCAGGTCAGTTGGTCCCGGCCAGGACTCTTCTAGACTCTTCTAGAAGAAGCCACCAACCCCACAGGCAGACTGCCTTCAACACCATCACTTCCATCAGTGCCCCTAATCATTGCATTAAAACTGAACGACAGAGAGGCTGCCCGCAGGGCACCTCCTCAGGGCGCTGTCCACTTACGTTCCCAGCCTGGCTGCTACTGGTTGCGGAGCTGCTGGCGGAGGCGAGGTCTCGGCAGCCCCAGTCGTTGGCCATTCCCAGGCTCTCTGCCGAGAAAGGGGGGCAGCAGGCTTTGAGTGGTGCTGGCTGGCAACATAACTACATGCACAGAGTCTCAGGTGACAGGACCCCCCATAAATCAGGGAAAGAGGGTGCCCTGGTCTCGTGACAACAATCTTCCCAAGCGATGGGACAAGGTCAGCGAAACAGTGTCGTGACCATCCGGAGCAACGCCATGCTCCAGTCTTGAATGATTTGAACACCAGAAAACGATGTAAAATTTCAACAGGACTAGCCGCCCTCCCCATTCAGATGAAAAACAGAAGGTAACACCCAAGTTTGCAGACACACTCACAAACGAGGGCACCCAAACCCAAGGCCTGGGACCTGGAGGAAAGGCCACGTCTGTGGGCGTGCTCCCGTCCCAGATTCCTTTCTGCCTCTGGGAACTTTTATGGGGCTCTCCGGCCATCAGAATGGACGTAGGCTAGAGCCCGGCCACTGCGCCCTGGACCCCAGGACACTCTGGGCTCCGCAAGGCCCAGCCTGTGGTAGGCGGGAGGACGGGGCTGTCTCTGAACCGAAGCCTGGCCTGACGTGAGGCTCTGACCCTCCCACCCTTGGGACCCTAAAAGTCATGTCGGGTGCTCCCAGCCGCCCCCCACAATGCTGAGCTCCCGCCTGCTGCCCCAGTCCTCAGAGCCTGCTCCTGCTCCTGATCATGGAAAGTCTAGCGAGAGCCTGAGAGTCGTCTGCTCGGACGTGTCTACACTGGCGGCTGAGATGGAGCCTGCTGGGCGTCGTGTACTCACTTTCCACGTGTGCAAAGGCACAGAAAGGACCCCTTGGGCAGTAACCGGTTTGGCGCATATCGTTGCATTTTGTAGATTTGTAGATCTAGGAAACAAAAACAAGATAATAAAATTAAAGAGAGGCTGGATTGGAAATGGGTTTCTGTAGGAAGACCAGAGCTGGCTGTATCACGATGCAGACAACTGAGCCCCACATCATCATGGGGGTCTCCCGCAAAGAGGGATGGGGATACGGCCACCGTCCCCTGCATGCCCGTGGTCCTGGAATTCCCTCCTCTGTGCAGAGCCAGTCAGCCTGGGGAACAAGGTCCCGCCGGCCTGTCCCTGAAATCACACAGTCAGCTCCTCCACCTGACGTTTTCCAAAAGACGCACCTGATGCAGGGCCTGGTATACAGCAGATGCTCAAGAAATGCCTGTTAAATGAACACAGGCGTCTACTCCAGACCAGACCTGACGCCACGTCCTGACCGCCCGTGCAGGCCACAGGGCAGCTCTCCACCCCCAGAGCCTGCCACCTGGCCGGGCACTGACCACCCCACCCCACCCCTGTCTCCTGCTCTCCGGCTTGACCGTTCCACACCCCCACTCCCTCCCTGGCGGCCCCCTCACGGCCCCCTCCCGTTCAGCAAACGAGCCCGCCCTTAATCCACAGGGACCAGGGCGCAGGATCAGCACCTCTCACCTCTGTGGATGCATGCCCCCTCACCCCCGCCTGCCCGTCCTGGTAGGAAGCCTGAGGCCCCCCACAGCATGGCCCTGGCCCTCCACCCACCCTGGTCACTGTGCTCTCCTCTCCTGCTGTCTCAGGCTCTGAAGGGAGCTGGTTTGTGGGTTCATTTTAACACACGTCTGAGTGTGCTCTGATCAGCAACCATGCAGCAAAGGGTTAACTCAGCAGGCCTGGGCTGTCCACATCCCACACGTTCCAAAGGAAGGACTGGCCTTGACCAGCTCCCGGGAGGTGACCTCTGAGCCCCTGGAACCTCCTGCTCGGTAAGTGTCTCTGTTTACCTGGCTGTGGGCCATGCTGGACAGTAACAACGCAATTTACGGTGGGGTCCTGGGCCACGCGGCATCTGCTCAAGCCTGGAGGGGCTGGAGACTGAGGTCAGCCACGTGGACACAACTGACCCCCAATAAAAACGCTGGACAGCAAGGCTCGGGTGACCTCCCTGATTGGCAACGGTCTGTGTGTGTTGTCATACACAGTCACTGGGAGAGTGAGCACTGTCCACACGACCCACCGGGAGGGGACGGCTGGACCCATGGGGGACCCTGCCCTTGGCCTCTTTCAACATGCCCCCTTCCACATCATGAACCGTAACTGGACACGACGGCTTTTCTGAGTTCTGTGAGTCCTTCTGCTGAACCCCTGGACCTGAAGGTGCTCCTAGGGACCCCAAGCACAGCAAGGAGAGCTGCGAGGGACTCTAACCTGCTGGCCTGAGCCCCCACCCCTCGCATACCTCGGGGTGGAACTGCTGCTCCGTGCGGGAATGGCAGTACTGACAGCCGTCCCCACTCTCGCACCGCGAGGGCTCGCCCCACTCGTCACCATGCTTCACGCTGGGGCACGGAGTGGACCTGGGGGACAAGGAGGAGTCACTGAGGACCCGAGACGAGATGTCCTTCCCACGTGCCTCAGACGCCAGTCTGTCCACCGAGCGCTGGACTCAGCTCGCAGGCCGGCGCTCTCACACCGTGAGGGGCGGCGGGCAAATGGGCTTCCTTCCTCGTGAGGGCGGCACAAGCGGTGTCAGGACCCTCTGAGCCCAGAAGGCGCTCAGGAGCTCGCTTTTACTCTCCACAAAACGTACAGCAAGTCTGACTCAGAGCCTCCCACGCCGCCGTGAAGGCCTGTGGAGAAGAGCTGGCCCCCCGGCAGCCGGGAGGAGACGAGCCCGGGCCCACCACCCGGCCAGCACGTGGAGCGCTCACCTCTTCTCACAAGGCTGTTTCAAAATTAAGACTTTTGGTCCTACAATATGAAAATCCCAAGCAAATCCTCTATTCTCCACGTACTCTGGGCAGCTTTATTGTAACTTATTTGGATTTACAGAAAATATTATCACCAGTGGGAAATAAGACTGTTTTTTACAATTTTCTATCCCTTCAATATGTAGTTGATTCACTTTATCTTCTCAAGATGACATCTGGTGACTAAAACTTAGAGAACGCGGTTCTCTGTCCCTCGATTCTGAAGCGACTCAGAGAAAGAACCGTGAGCGTCATCAGCCACCCTCTCTCCATCTGAAGGACAGTTCCCTGGGGCAGCATCAGATGAACAGAGTGGCTCTTTGCTCCAAGAAAAGGCTGGACACAGAGCTCTGGCCTGACAGAGGACCGAGGGGGAGGCCCAGCTGCCGCGGCCAGGGCTCACCTGTACTGGAACCTCCTGGGGTTCCGCCGTCTGTCCCTGCTGTTGTGGAAGTGCGGACACGCGTAGCCCTGGCGGCACAGGCGCGGCGGCTTCGGGCACTGCTCGGTCTTGTAGCTGCCCAACACAAAGTTGGTGTCTGAAAAACAGGGGTCCACACAGAAACATGCACACTGTGCTCCCAGTACACGCGTGCCCGCAGCAGCACGAGACACAGAGCCAAGAGGAGGAACAGCCCAAGTGTCACCGACGGAGAACGGATAAACACGACACGGTCCATCCACACAGTGGGATGTTACTGAGCCATAAAACACAGGAGTGAAGGGCTGACACACGCTACAACCTGGACACACCCCAAAAACATGATGCTCAGTGATGAGGCCAGACACAAAAGACCACGCAGTGTGTGATTCCACTGATAGGAAATACCCAGAACAGGCAAATCCACAGACAGAAAGCAGACGGGTGGGTGTGAGGGCATGGGGGAGGGGAAGATGGGGAGTGACCGATGATGGGTTCAGGGTTTCCTTTTGGGAAACTAGATAGAGTTTTTAAACTAGATAAAGATGATGGTTGCACAACACTGTGACTATATTAAAAACCATGAAACATACACCTGAAAATGGCTTATTTTAACCTAACGTAAATGATGGACTTTTGGTGATAATGACGTATCAATGTAGGTTCACAAACATCCTGCTGTGCTGGGGGTGTTGTGTGTATGGAGGTGCAGGGTGTATGGGAAGTCTGTACTTTCACTCCAGTGAACCTAAGACTGCTCTAAAAAATAAAGTCTATTTTTTAAGTGGTTAATTCCATGTTATCGGAATTTTATCTCAAAGCAAAAACAAACAAAAACCCACCAGGGGTTATTTTAAAGCAGTAACTGATGAGAGGAGACTCCTAAAAACCATCTCCGTTCTTGGGCTGATTAATAATTGACACGTTATTTACCTACACTGTTTTTAGTGACACTTGCCTAGGGAGCTGACCATCAGTGCCCTGCAAGCGACAGAGGGAGGGACCAGTCACGCCCACATCCAGGGGGGCAGGCAACAGCAACTGCAACTCACAGGATAAGTCTCCAAGTCGAAATTTAACATTACCATACCATCCATCCACGCCCAATTCAACTTCAGATAATGTGTTAAATGACAAGAGATGTTAATCACACAGCAGGGCGCGCGGAGAGAACAAAGGGGTTTGGGGGACAAAAATGCCGATTTTAAGAAAACAAAAATTGTGAAACATTTGTTTACAAGGATCCACCGAGTGCCTCGAACAGATACAAGGTCCTGTGCTAAGTGACACAAAACGCACAGAAATAAGCTACACAGCCACGATCCTGACCACAGAAGCTTGCAGACGTCCTTTGGGAGGTGATGGATCAATTAATTGTGGTCCGCCTTGCGTGGATTATTACTCAGCACTAAAAAGAAATGCGCTAGCAAGCCACGAAAAGACACGCAGGAACCCTGACTGCATGTGACTAACGGAGAGAAGCCCGTCGGCAAAGGCCAAAACCTGGATGATTCCAGTGACGTGACAGCCTGGAAAAGGCACAACCACAGAGACAAAATAGTGGAGTAAAAGGTCGGTGGGCACCAGCGATGGGGCGCGGGCAGATGAGCAGGCGGAGTGCAGAGGGTTTTAGGGCACTACTGTGTGTGACACTATAATGGTGGATACGTGTCGTATACATTTGTCCAAACTTACAGAAGACACAGCACCAGGCGTGAGCCCTCGTGTCTGCTGTGGAGGTTAGATGACAATAAAATATCAGTCTTCATTCCTCGATTCTAACAATGTACCATCGATGCGACAGTTCACATGGCAACTGGAGCGGGTCTGGGAACTCTCTGTACTGTCTGTGCAAGTATTCTGTAAACCTAAAACTGCCCTAAAAAATAAAATCTACTAATTAAAAATCTAAATCACCCCCTATGGATGAAAAATGAATACATGGAAGCCACAGTCTGGAGGGGCTCTACTGAAGCAGGAGGCGGATTTCAGTGCCGCTGGTTTGATCTGGAACGCTTGGAACACGGAAGTCAAAGCTCCTAAACGGGGCATTTCCGACAGGAACCCAGGGCGCAGAGTTACCCCGAATGACCCAACCAAGCCCCTGTCCCGGCACCTCCTCCCTGCTTTCCTTCATCAGCCCACCCGACGGTGGCGTGGGGACCCTCACCCCCAAGCCATGGCCCAGAGCACTGGCTCACTGAGGTGGAGGTCGGGATCCTCCGACCAGGGAGGCCCGTGGGCTGCAAAATGAGAAACAAGAGGTTCTTGCAGGCGTTTTCCAGAATGACAAAAACCCTGGTAAAGCCCTTGTCCTTACTAAGGGCAGGCAAGCAGGAAGCCTCGGGCACACGGCCCTTCCTTTTCGGGGAGCCCCCGCCCCGAGCAGGGACATCGCAACGTGGGGATGAGCACGACAGCACACATGGGTGCCCCCTGAAACGTGGAGTGGGTGCCCTGGCCCTCCTCTACACCAGACGTGACCGACGGCCACGCTCCTCAGTGATGCCCCGGCTGGGGGCCCAGTCCAGAGTCCCAGCACCAGCCAGGCAGGTGCCACCCATGGTGCCGGGGCCAGAGCGGGGAGGCCACCGGGCACTTCATCTGGCGGAGGAGGCCCGAGGAGAGAAGGGAATCTGGAAAGGCCCGAGCAATCACCTTTATCAGTTTATCCAGGACTTGCAGCCCCCAGCACAGGCACTCAGGGAGCAGAGGAAAGACATTTGTGAGAAGAGAATTCGTCGCTGAAGTAACCACGTTGTGTATGCATGTGAGAGTCAGCGAAGCAAGTCGAGGAGATGCACCATGACTCAGAGGGGTTTTCTTAAAACCTCACTGTCCTTAGGAAATACCCAGTCCACAGAGACAGAACAAAGACAGGTGGGCACCAGGGGCCGGGGAGGGGGATGCAGAGAGACTGATGATGGGGATGGGTTTCCTTCCAGGGTGATGGAATGTTCTGGAACTAGACAGAAGGGGTGGTCGCACAACACTGTGAATGTGCTAAACGCCACAGAATTATTCACTTTAAAATGGTTAATCGGGGCCGGTCCAGTGGCACAGTGGTTAAGTTCACACACTCTGCTTCAGCGGCCCAGGGTTCACAGGTTCACAGCCCGGGCGCAAACATATGTACCACTTATCAAGCCATGCTGTGGCAGGCGTCCCATATATAAAAAGTAGAGGAAGATGAGCACAGATGTTAGCCCAGGGCCAATTTTTCTCAGCAAAAAGAGGAGAATTGGCAACAGATGTTAGCTCAGGGCTAATCTTCCTCACCAAAAAAATAAATAAATAAATGAAATGGTTACAATGGTAAATTTACGTTATATGTATTGCACCACAATAAAAAAAACTCCACCGCCATAGCCATCATCTGTGGAGGCTGCCAGGGAAATGGGTCCCACAGTCCTGAGGGACAAGGCCAGGAACTCCCGTTTCTGACAAACCCCCAGGGACCCAGATGCTGCTGCTCTGAAGGCCACACAGAGACCCGCAGGATGGGGACAAGGTGAAACCACAGGCATCCTGGGAGAAGGAGCACAGGGAACGCCAGCCCGGCTCTGGGACCAGATGCCCGGAAGGAGCTGTGCCAGCCGTGCAAGCCCCCTCCCCAGGGAAGCTGCAGGCATAAAGGTCCAGAGCAGCCTGGGGGGCAGAGGCCGGGATTCAGAGCACAAGGGATGTGAGCTCCACCGTGTACGTCACTTTACAGACAAATATGAGGGCTGCCCCCTGCCCACCCTCTGTGGCGGCTGCAGGGTTACCTTGCCATCGGGGGTCCTCGCCCAGGATCTTCTCAATCATGGCCTGGCTGGCCAAGACTCCGGGCTGCAGATCGGGGATGCCATCCCCAGCGCCAAGCTGGCCGTTCTGCAGGGCTTCCTGGGCCTGCAGCTCCCTACAACCAAATGGCATGTCAGTCACAGCTCAGGGGGCGGCCGAAGCCCTTCCAGAAGGGGAGGGAATCACTTGTTCTGTCACTTTACAGAGCCGCCTACTTGTCACTAGAGACGCTGGCTGCCTGGGGGGTCAGGACGGGGGTCCCACGGACCTCAGGTGCACCTGTCCTGGGACGACAGTCTTGACCCAAATCTCAACAACTTCAGAGCCAGCTGTGCTCAGTAAGGATCCGCTCATCTCCCTCAAGGGCATCCGAGACGGCACAGCTCAGCTCTGATGGGTCATGGCCACGCAAGTAAGAAGGAAGGAAACGTGTCACTTTCTCATAGGCAACAAAGTCAAGGCCCAGAAAAGGAGCTGCTTTAGGCCCGTGACGCCTGGAATCCTGGGGAGGCAAGCTGGTTCCCTGCCGCCCAGCACAGGAGGCCCCACTCACCTGATGTCACACACGGGTGGCCGCAGGTCCAAGGGACCGTGCGCAAAGGCGCAGTGCGGCCCGTTCTTGACGCAGTGGCCCCGGGCGTCTGTCTCGTGGATGCACGTGCCCGTCTTGTAGTAGCGCAGGTGGTACTTGCGCTCCGTGTCCCCGGTCGTCCGGTGCAGATACGGACACCTGGGAAGCAGAGGGGCGACACGCGGTCCGGGCCTTAGGGCTTGGGGACCACCCTCAGCGTCAACCTGCTCCACTTCTTGTTAGCACCCGGCCAGCAGCTGGTTCTATCTTCCTTCACCCAAATACCTGCTCTAATTGAAGGATTCACGTCACTGCACAGCGCACCTGTCCCCGAACGTGGGACCCGCCCCCAAGGCACTCAGACCCCCGCAAATCCCTCAATGAAACAGTGAAAAAACACATGGCCGAATTTCCATGAAAATCATCCTGCATAATTTTTTGAATAAAGTGTGGAAAAATAAAGTTCGCCCCCTGGACGCAGCCATGTCATTCATTTCTCCTGACAAGCACCATCAGACAAGGGCTGGCGGGCTCTCCCATCCTGAGGCCTGGTGCTTCTGGGGACCCCTTGAGGGAAGGAGGGAAGAGCCTGGGGAGAAACACAGGGGCTTGGACATGGCTGGAGGAGGACGCCAGGGGCAATTGGCCAGGAGAGAAGGGGATGGCGGGGGTGCACGGATGGGACAGCATCACATGGGCCAGGTGCAGGCCCAGAGCCAGGACTCCCCGGGAGAGTCACACGAGGCTCTCTGAGCAGCGACGGGCTCACACTGCAGGCAGCAGGCAACTGCACGGGTGGTTTGGAAGGTTCTGGCACATGTGGAGCTCGGGGATTGAGCCTGCCTGGAGATTGGTCCCTCTAGACAAGAGCGACAGACACAGAAGGAGGACTCTGAGCTGGCAACACATCCTTCAGCAGCCCAAGGGGCAAGGCAGGGCCCAGGACTGCAAGTCCCCAAATCTAAGGACACAGGCCCTCATCTGCAGCTACAGCCAGGAGCACCATGTGAGGCCTGGAAAGGCCCACTGCCGCCTTGCTGTCCAGCAGGCTGTGGACCTGGGTGCAGGGAGCATCTGTGGGCACAGCTCCCCAGAAGAGCACAGATGAGTGCTATGCTGCCATCAGCAAGACCCGAAAGTAAAAGAAAAACAGACTTAGCTATCATCCTGTCTGAACTCCTATCTTGTAAGATGAGGAAACGGAAGCTCAGCATTCAGACAGCTCACCCAGACTTCACTGAGCACCTGCGGTGTGTAGGGCACAAGGGGCAGACAGAGAGGACGCCATGCCCCATGAGTCCCCGAGTCCCTGGAGCCAATCAAGCAAAAGTCACATTAGAAGCCCACTGTGGGACCCAGCAGTTCCACCCCAGATGCGCACCCAGAGGAGCTGGAAGCAGGGAAGAGATATCTGTGCCCCCATGGTCACAGCAGCATGATTCCCAATAGCTTAAAGCTGGAAACAACCCAAATGTCCATCAACTGATGAGGGACAAGCAAAATGTGGTCCATCCAGACAAGGGAATACTATTCAGCCATAAAAAAGGAACACAGCACTGACATGCTACAACACGGATGAACCTTGGAAACATCACGCTAAGTAAGAGAAGCCAGACACAAAACGACAAATATTGTAGCTTCCACTTATATGAGGTCCCTGAATTCATCAAATTCACAGAGACAGAAAGTAGAGCAGAAGTTACCAGGGACTGGGGGAGGGGAGAATGGGGAGTGACTCTTTAATGGGACAGAGTTTCTGTCTGGAGTGATGAAAAGAATTTGGAAATAGTGGTGATGGGTGTCCAACATCGTGAATATAATTAATGTCACTGAATTGTATACTTAAAATGGTTAAAATGGGAAATTTTATGTTATATATATTTTACCACAATTTTAAACAAAGCCCATTGAAGACAGATAGAGAAGAGACAGGAGAGAGGGATCCTTCATATATTTGTCTTGAAATATGACACACCTACAGGAAAGTGCACAGGTCAGACCTGCACAGCACGTGGCATTGTCACAAACTGACACACCTGAGTAACAGCACCCAGATCAAGGGGACGGAACACAACCAGCACCTGGGACCCCTCAAAACACACGTGGGGCAGGCCGGCGGCACGCTCTTGTAAGTGGTGGAGACTGGAAATCAGGCCAATATCCACCAGGGGCAATTCTTTCCAGAACGGTTGTGGTCAACTCTCCCAGTGGAATACCAGCAGTTGCTGGCAAGCACCACAGATCCGTGAGAAAAAGGAAAAGTGGAAAACGGAGACAGCAGGTTACAAGACAACTTGGTCCTCACTTTGTGAAAAGAGGAAAAGGTAAAGAATTATCACCATGTCGTTCTATATAGAAACGTGAAAAAGGAAAGTCCGGAGGCGCACGGCGCTCCACGTGCCCGCACAGAAGACAGCCCGAACGCAAGCTGCTCCTTCGTGTTCCCGCCCAGGAGTTCCAAGAAGCATTTTGGGAGGTGTAAGGGAAACGGCCAAATATCTACTTACGATGTTGACTATATTAAGCATGGACGCATCCTGGTGTAAAATCCCTACCACAGAGTGACGGTTCACTCCGTCAGTTTCTGGGCGCCCACAGGGCTGAGGCTGGTGTAGAGAAGCCTCTGCCACTCAGAGACCCTGTTCTAGAACACAGGACCCTCTTCCACTTCTCACATGAACATAGAGATTAATATCGCTAATAAAGAACTTGTAGAAATAGAGACCAGGAACTCAGAACAACAGGCCAGAGAAACGAGCAAAAAATTTACAAAACAGAAACTGCAAACGGCTCCCAACCACCAAGAGGCACTCAGCTCGCTCTGATTAGAGAAACGCACCCAGAAAGCCCACCCGCTCCAGGGCAGAACCCCAGGCACAGGCAGGAGAGGCAGACACTGCCAGCAGGAAAGCACAGTGTTGTGACTGCTTTGGAGGGATGTGGTGATATGTAACAAGAACACAGACGCATTTACCCTCTGACCTCGCAATCCTATCTCTGGAGACGTGCCCCAAAGAGAGACTGGCCAGAAGAGAAAAAAAGTCATGTGCACCACGCAGTTACTGCAGGACGGTCTGTAATCACAAAGGCTGGAAATGACCCGAGTCGTGGAACAGACGTCGAGGGAGCTCAGTGCAGCTCTGAGGACTGAAAGGGTCTGTATGGACACGGAGGGGGCGCCAGGAGGTGTTGTTGGGGAAAAAACACCAAGCAAAGGGAAAGCTGCATGCTACTGTTGATATTGGAAGGGCGGGAGCAAGAATACATGTACATCTGCTTACATAAAAAATTATGGAGAAAAGGAGTTATTGTTTAACGGGGACAAAATTTCAGTTTGGGGAAAATGGAAAAGTTCTAGAGAACGATGGTGGTGATGGCTGCACAACAATGTGAATGTGCTTAACGCCACTGAACTGTGCACTTAAAAAGGCTAAGATGGTAAATTTTGTTATGTATGTTTTGCCACAATAAAAAATAATGTAACTTAAGCTGATAGGAAAGCCACCATTTTACAGAAACAGTTCCAATCTTCAGAAATACTTAGGCTTCTACTCTAAGTTGTGCCTAAGAATTCCACAGTCTGGGGAGAGGGGCCTGCACACCGAGGCAGTGTCTGCAGGTTTATCTACAGAACCCAGTCTGCACAGCTGCGGCGGGGCAGGAAAACACGGCCAGAGCATCACTGACATGCAGAGGAGGGATGCGGGTGTCTATGTGCGGACACACTGTGGGGTGTGGCCGAGGTCATACACACACAGCGCTCCAGAGAAGTTAGCACTATGTGCGCTGCACACCTCCCCATTTTCCAGTTGTTACATCTAAACATTCACTCACTCCCCAATGGTCCCTCAGGTTCACCCTGAGCATCATTTTGTTTCCTCTCCAATACCATCACCATGGCAACTGAGCCTGGCCACGGGCCCCCCTCTCCCAGCACCAAGGACCAAATGGCCACTGTTATTTCACTCAGAGCATGTCACCTCCTGCCTAGGACACGACGTAAAAGCATGAGCTGTCCTTAAAATACTAGAGAATGTTTAATGAAAAAAAAATGGCTCCACCTTAGGAACACATAAGAGGCAGAAGGGAGAACTTCAGAGAAGACCCAGGGGCAAAGCCAGGAGCCCCTCGGGGCGGGGGGGAGGCTGGGGAGACCCCAGGGTCAGCCCAACACCGTGTGCAGCAGGAGGTCACTAATCCATCCCCAGGGCACCGTGCAGCCGACTAGTCGGGCCACTGTCAGCCCTGCCGCACCTGTGACGTGACCCGGGGTGACACGGTTCCACAGCTCGCCGAATTCAGGGTGACACGCATGGTTCTCAAACCCATCCACAACAATTAGTGACCCAGACAGTGTAATTAAAACAGGGCTCCATCGCTGGCATGGTCAGCGGCACATGCTGGCCACAGTTCTGCCACGATCGATGCTCTAGAACCACTGAACCAGAATGGGAGGCACGGAGAGGAACACACCAGGGGCTCCAGATTGCCACCTAAGTCTCCAGGAGAGCCTGAAATTGTCCCCTCCCTCCAGCAACTCTTACCTGAAACAAAAGTGGGCCCACCAGACCCAGATGCACGGTGCGTACACAGGGGTCCATGAGCCCAGGGCACGGCTCTCACACTGGAGCGTGTGTCAGAATCACCTGGAAGCCTGCTAAGCCCAGACCATCGGATTGCACAGGTCCGGGTGGGACCCTCGGATCTGCCCTGCGGGCAAGTTCACAGGTGATGCTGGTCTGGGGCTGCACCGGGAGAACCACTGGGCTTAGAGGGACACCCCAGTACAACATGACTCCCCCCAGTCCTCAAGCAGCTCAGGCATAGGCGGGAGACCAGAATACAACACAGCAATGACTGAGGCACAATGGAACAGAATTGAACAACCTGCTGCGCGTAAAGAAAATGAGTGACAGCAGCAAGATGGGAAAAGGAAAGACCTGTGTGCCACAGACAACTGGGCGGGCAGGGTCAGAGGTCGGGGGGTAGGGAGGCCGGTGGTTGATGAAAAGGTCGGGCTGGTGGGAGAAGCTCCAGTGTCATCTCACATCTGTCCCCTCCTCTTGGACACTTCTCCCAGGACTAACCCCATGCTGACCACATGCATCCATTCAGCACCGTGCCCCCCCAGCCCCTAGCTTCCAAGGGCTTCCCCGGACTCCCGGGCTGGGACAGTGACCCCTCACTAGCCCCTAACAGGGACCATCAGCTCTGGCAACAAGTCCACCTTCTTCCTCTGCGCCTCCAGAGCTGCCACCCTCTCCCGAGGACCCTGTCCCTGCAGAGGCCATCTCTCCACTGGCCTCCAAGGGGCACTGAGCTCCTGTGCCAGGCACTTCCTCCCAGTCATCTCCTCTGTCCCCTGCCCTTCACTCAAAGCACGAGGGGCGGAGGCAGTGCTGCAATCACTCAGTGATTTCAACGTTTCTACGGGTCTACAGATCCCGCTCAGTCACCTCACTGTAATTCCCGGAAGCTGGCGAATTCCCAACCAAAAGCCTGTGTCTTCTTCTGGCCTGTAAGCAGCCCCCGACTCTTGAACATTACGCTCTAGTGTTCCAGATCCACCCTTGGCTTTCACCTCACCCCAAAACCCAAGCAGAGGTCACTCATAAGATCAGTTTAAACAGCCAAGTTTATAACCACCTTGAAGTGAATGGACTTTCACCTAACCCTTAGGTCCTAAGACACCAGAGTTTTTAAAATTAAACATTGCAAGAGCATCTTGCAACATCAATATGATACAGCAAGCACGCCAAGCCTCGAGCATGTGGAAAAGTGTCTCTAAGTCAAGAGGCTCCCACGAGCGCACCCAGATTCATGAGGGAAAGCCCATCGAGTCTCACGTCACTGGCCCCCTCAACGAGGCGCCTGTGCCTCCAGATGCCCCAAGTGCATGAGGAGGGAGGGACCTGTGGGGAGAAGGGCCAGGCCGGCGGGGTGAAACCACAGCAGGGAGCCCTAAAAAGGATAAGGCTATTTCTAGGTCAATGTGGAGAGTTACACCACAGTAGCTGGGCGGACACATTTCTTATTAAAAACAAGAATATCTCTAACTGTGGGGGTCTGGAGGACCACACCTCAGGGACAGCCTGTCTATGGCAGGAGGAGAGTTAAGAAGAAAGAGGACCTTTCCTTTATACACAATATAGTTGGGGACTGCTCCAACTGTTTCCCAGTAAAAATATTCCCCTGGAGGGGCCCCTTGGACTCTAGGAGGGTCTTTCCTTCCTATCCGTCAGAACCGACGTCTACAAGGGGCGCCTGACCATCGCTGAGAGTTGCGCATGCGCGCTCTCCTGGAAGCCGGAGGTGCAACCACACCGGGCTCCACGTGAGAAGACCCGGGCCGGCCCTGACGGTCCACAGTCCCACATGGGAGCAGGACCACCTGGGGGCCTGGGGACGTCCACACCCGATGCCTCTCAGAACAGCCTTCAGGATGTGGCTGGACCCCGAAACCTCCGGATGAGAGCCACCTTCCTCGAAGCCCCAGCCTAAGAAATACCTGAGATGGCTCCGCACAGATGGGAACACCGACCCTGTGGAGCTGGGCCCGACCCCAGGCTCCAAAGAGGCTTGCTGCACCCCTGACGCTGTCTCCGCAGCTTACCGAGGGCTCACACCCAGCAGCCGACCTAGGCGGTCCCGCCGCGCCGCGGGAGGCCAGTTCCCACGGGGGCGGGGCGGGCGCGCGTAACCCGGACGGCCAATCGCGGCCCGCGCCGGGGAGGGGGCGTGTCCGCCAGAACAAAGGGCACCGCGGGACCCGAGCGCAGAGGGGGCCTCCGCCGTCACAGGGTGCCCGCCCGCCGAGGAATGGGGCTGACAGCGGGGACGTGACAACGTGGGAGGAGGCCATGGAAGGAGGGGTGACAGACGGGGGAAGAGTTACTGCCCGACAAGGTGTGACAGCGGTGGTGCGGGGGGCGGGGGCAAGATGGAGGGGGAGGAGGAAGAGGAGGAGGCGACTGACCGCCTGCCAATGAAAGGGGGTGACAGCGGGTGAGGGGGCCACGGAAGGAGGGGTGACAGAGAGGGGGGAGGGTGACTGCCTGACAAGGAAAAGGAGTGACAGTGGGAGTGTGGCAGCGAAAGAAGGGGCCACGAGAGGAGAGTGACCCCTCCTGGGTCCCCATCCCCTCCTGCCCCACTGCTCAGCCCCACAGAGCCCCTAGCCAGTGCCAAGAACAAGGTGGATGCTTATGTCACCTGACACTGGCTGAAGGGCCTTAGCTCTTTCACACATATTCACATTTTAAAATAATAGGTCGATAGTACATATGCCCAAAATAGAAATTTCAAGAATCAATGAACTGAAATAAAAGGAAGGCCTTGTCTTTGCTTTGAAAGGTAGTATCTATTTACAAATTCCATGGAACCCTGCGTGAACCAGAATGTGTAATTTAACAGGACACACTCCAGGCGATCCCATTTGGGGGTAATGAGAAAGTCCCTCTCCCACGGAATGAGCGGTAATTACTAAGGAGAGATTCCCAGGGGAGACGTCTGGCCTGTCAAACACTTCCTAAAGGGCTGAAGCAAGTCATCTCATGTGCTCAATGAAAGCTACAAACAAAATCTTTAGTAAGATTAAAGATGTGACTTCCTTACTATGCGCAGATGTACACAGGGTGCACCCAAAACAGAAAATGTCAAACGAGCATCCTAATCCCACTCACCCTGTTTTTCAGTGATAACCTGCATGCCATTTAGACTACGTTAATATTTTTATAATAAATAATTACATATCTTTAATTACTATTTCAGCCCAGCTTAAAATGACCACCTACGGGTAGGTGCTCACGGCAGCACCCTTCATCCCATAAGAACTGGACACCACCCCAATGCCCAGCAATGGGGCTGAATCAACACCAGGACATCCAGATTCCGGAACCTGGAACAGCTGTTAAATCATGTTTTTCATGCATTAAAAGCATCACCAGTGAACAATGTCACTTAGTCCTCCACACTAGACTCTGGGACAGGGTCAGACACACCGAGTGACTGGATCCCTGCACCAGGGTCAAGTAGCAGTGGCCCCCCTGGCAACTCAGGGCCCCAAGGTCCAGAGAGCTGACTGAAGTGGCCAAGGGAAATGAGGGACCTGATGCCAGGCCTCACCTAGACAAAAACATCTCTTCTGAAGACCTATTTGCAGAAAACATTGGCTCAAGAAGCAATTAAATAATGCATTTTTAAAACTTCACAGAAGTGGGCTGGCCCCGTGGCTCAGCGGTTAAGTGCACGCGCTCTGCTGCTGGCAGCCCGGGTTCGGATCCCGGGCGCGCACCGCTTCTCCGACTATGCTGGGGCCGCGTCCCACATACAGCAACTGGAAGGATGTGCAGCTATGACATACAACTATCTACTGGGGCTTTGGGGGGAAAAAATAAATAAATAAAATCTTTAAAACTTCACAGAAGTATCATACCATCTTAACCAAGGTGGAGCTGGCTACATTATTTCAACAGGCGTCAGGCTGCCTTACCAACAACACTATTTAACTATCTGGTGTTCAACTAAAAACCTTTCAGTAAGTATATAAAGTTTATAAGATCACCACAGATTAAAAGTTTACTCCCTGGGGGCTGGCCCCGTGGCTTAGCGGTTAAGTGCGCACGCTCTGTTAGTGGCGGCCTGGGTTCGGATCCCGGGCGCACACCGACGCACCGCTTCTCCGGCCATGCTGAGGCTGCGTCCCACATATAGCAACTAGAAGGATGTGCAGCTATGACATACAACTATCTACTGGGGCTTTGGGGGGGGCGGGAACGAGGAGGATTGGCAATAGATGTTAGCTCAGAGCCGGTCTTCCTCAGCAAAAAGAGGAGGATTAGCATGGATGTTAGCTCAGGGCTGATCTTCCTCACAAAAAAAAAAAAAAGTTTACTCCCTGGCCTAAGCATTTTTGTAAAATGAAGGAGAACAGACTCACACTGGCGTCTATGTGGGGCAGGGTGAAAGCTATCTTCAAAGGGAGCGTACCTGGAGCATCATCTCCCTTGAGAGGATCAGGGATGGAGTCTTGAAGACTTCCCTCAAATCAGACCCAGGTATGGACAGAAGCTGAACAAGTGGCTCTTTCTAGAGGGCCCTAGGGCACAGTGATGCCACCCCACCTCCAGGCCAAAATGGACGGGCCCTCCTCCCTCCTCAAACAGCCCACAGGAAAAAAGCAAAGCCTCCAGCTACCAATTTCTGACCGTTATGTGAAGATACAATCCGACCATACTTTTCCTGTTTCCCATTCTACATATTTCAAAAGAAAGACATCTGTTCATAACACCATTAGAAAACTTGTAAAAAAAAAAAAAAAAAGTCAACCAAAACAAAACCTTGATTTCTTAAACTTTAAAAATGCTACATATTAGGGCTGGCCCAGTGGCATAGTGGTTAAGTTCGTGCTCTCTGCTTCGGCAGCACCAGGTTCACAGGTTCAGATCCCGGGCGCAGACCTACACACCGCTTATCAAGCCATGCTGTGGCAGGCTTCCCACATATAAAGTAGAGGAAGACAAGCACAGATGTTAGCCCAGCGCCAGTCTTCCTCAGGAAAGAGAGGAGGATTGGCAACAGATGTTAATTCAGGGTTAATCTTCCTCACAAAAAAAATAATAAAAATAAATAAATAAGAGTGCTACATAAATGATAGTCTGCAAATAAAATAACTTTCCTATCAATTTTTTAAAATTAAACATGTAAACAGCAAGAAAGGAAACATTCTGGATATATTTGCACAGTGTGAGCAAACATTCTAACAAGCTTTCTGATCAAAAAACAACAGACAACTATGAAATGGTCCTAAACCTGAAAGCCATACCTCATAAAGCCTGGTTCTAATGCAAGATATTGGAGAACTGTGTCGCAATGAAAAGTGGGAAGGGAAGCAAAATTGGTTTCAACCATTCAAGGGTTATTGCTGACACACACACACAGTCCTTCCTGCACGGGCCTAAAAACAGGGAAATGTGCCCCCACCACCAGGACTGGTCACAGAAAAACTTCAGAGAAAAGATACGATCCCCTACAGGTGCCAGGTGTTGAAAGAACTGGAGGTCTGCCGCCCTCGGGTCAAGGCGCGGTAGAGTGGGACAGCAGCAGGCAATCTCCCGCCAGGCCGACACTGCACCACACCCTCCCACCCCCTCCCCCGACACACACACACACTTACTCGTCGCCGTCGGGGCACTCGCCACTGGACTCGTCGTACTTGGAGCAGTACACGTCCGGGCTGTAGTTGAACGTGCCGTCGCGCCTGCGGAGCGGTCTGCGCCGACGCTGATTTAGGAAATGCCAATGGAAACAGGTGAATGGCCTGTGCTGGGTGCACTTGTGCTGCACAAACAGGGCGCACTGCTCTGTCCTAAACTCCTTTAGATACCTAAAAAGACAAACATTGTTGCGGATCGCTTCCGCTGGCACTGCCGCCGGCGGGCGGCCCTGGGGACTCTTGGGCGGCGCCCCGACCCCAGGTGCGACCCCCCACTCCGAGCCCAGACTGCCCCAGACCGCCGCTCCCTTCCCCACTTTCAGCCTGGACGCATTCCTCGGATCCCAAGCATGGTTCACCCATTCCAGGCACGGTCCCCGACCCCAGCAGCAGCCCTCATCCCGGATCCTAGGCACGGTCCTCGACCCCAGCAGCAGTCCCCCATCCCGAACCTCAGGCATGGTCCCCGACCCCAGGCGCGACCCCTCACTCCGAGTCCAGATGGCAGCCCCCCAGCCCCCAGCCCAGAGGCGCTCTTCAGATCCCAGACACAGCTCCCGACCCCAAGCGCAGCACCCCCATCCCCGACCCCAGGCGCGACTCCCCACTCCGACTCCAGACGGCCGCCCCCGCCCAGCTCAAGCGCGTTTCCCTGACCCCGGACGCGATCCCCCAGACCCTACGCACAGCAGCCCCATCCCGACCACAGACCGGACCTCCAACTTCAGGTGCGACACCGCGATCCCGGGTGCGCCCCGGCCCCCAAACCCAGGTGCCATCCGTTGACCCCAGGCGGAGGCAGCCCGAGTCCAGATGGCCGCCCTGCCCCCGCGCCCAGGCGCGGTACCCCCATCCTCGATCCTAGGCGCATTCTCGGCGGCTCCCGACCCCAGGCGCTGTTCCCCGACCCCCAACCAGAGACGCGTGGACCCCTGAGCCCCGCCGCGTTCCCCAGCCCCCAAGCCCAGGTCCCACCCCAAGACTCTGGGCGCCGCCTCCGAACCTTAGGCGGCAGCAGCCGGAGGCGGATGGTGATCCACCCGCCCGGAACCCAGGCGCGGCGCGGGGCTGGGGGCGGCCGCGGCGGGGGCGGGGGCGGGGGCGGCGGGAGGCCCCAGGCCGCACCCGGCGGCGGCACCCAGGCCCAGGGGCGCGGGCGCGCGGGCCGGAGGCGCGCGAGGCCGCTCTCCGCTCCGCTCCCGCCCCCGCCGCGGCCGTCCCGACACTGACCTGTAGTGGGTCGGCTTCTCCGTCTGCGGGGGGGACCCGCTCAGCGCCGCCGCCGCGGCTTTCGAAACCGACGGCATTTTCAGTCAAAACAATGCAGCGCGCATGCGCCGCGCGGGCCCGCCCCCGCCCCTCCGGATCTCCCCCGCGCCGAGCCCACCCGCGCCCCCCGCCCGGCCGGCCACGCCCACCTGCCACGCCCTGGCTACGCCCCCAGCGGGGGCCTAGCGGGGACCGGAGGCCCGGCGCGCACTGGCGGCCAGCACCCGGCGGAGAGCCGCAGGGACCCCAGACCCCACCGCGCGACGGACCGCAGCGACCCGGCCCCGCCAGGGACACACCCCGCGCGCGCCGCCGCTGCCGTTCCTGCATCTCCCGTGTACAGCATCGCCCCACGCCCGCTGGCTCCCCGTGGTCCACACCCCATCCTGCGCGCACAGGGCCCCCGGCCCCTCGTCCCGGCAGTCTCCCCACTCCCACTGTCGCCTTCACCCCACCACTCCTGGCCCGCGCACTCTGCGCGCCCTGACAGCGCCCTGTGCGACCCTGAGCTGGGCCCCCGGAGGAGTCGGAGCCGACAGGTCCTCCGGATCGAGACAGCTTGCACAGGCTGCTCGCGCTCGCACTTCACTCATTCACCGGCTCTGACCCCCCGGGCTGGGTGCTGAGGCCGCAAAGAAGGGATCCAATTGCTGAGGGTTGGGTGTGGGAGAGATGGGGGGAAATGGGGCGCCACTCCTCATGGGTCCGTAGTTTCTTTTAGGGAGTGCGAACATGTCCTAAAATTAGATGTGGTGATGGTTGCCCCCTGTGAATATACCAGACATTTTTATTTTTATTTTATTTTAATTTTTATTTATTTATTTTTTCCCCCAAAGCTCCAGCAGATAGTTGTATGTCACAGCTGCACATCCTTCTAGTTGCTGTATGTGGAACGTGGCCTCAGCATGGCCAGAGAAGCAGTGCCTCAGTGCGCAACGGGGATCCGAACCCCGGCCGCCCCGGCCGCCAGTAGCGGAGCGTGTGCACTTAACCGCTAAGCCACCGGGCGGGCCCATACCAGACATTTTTAAATTAAACACTTTAAATAGGTGAATTGAATAATACGTGAACTATATATCAATAAAGCTGATTTTTAAAAATGAGTCTAAGGCTCCCAGTCAAGGGGGAGACACTCGCCCCCAACACACACCCATCAACTGAGCAGGGATGCACAGACAGAGAACTCAGGGAAGCAAGCAGTAGCCGCTGGGGCCCCAGGAAGCCCCCACAGACAGGGTCACAGCTCAGCGGGCTCGGGGGAGGAGACAGGGTGTGCATTTTAGGAGGGAGAACCCGGGACCAGAGTACATTATTTTGTAAATTGTGACATAAGACATTTTTTTAAGCGGTAAACCTGGCTAGTAATTAAAAAAAAAAAATGCAAATGAAAACAACGAAGAGCCCATGGAGTGGGCAGACTTTTTTTTTTATTCTGAACCGAAACACGAAATGCCCGTGACCTTCAGCAAGACAAGCTTCTTCAATCCTCCTCTTTCTGCTGAGGAAGATTGGCCCTGGGCTAACGTCCGTGCCTATCTTCCTCCACTTTATGTGGGACGCTGCCACATCACGCCTCTACAAGCGCTGTGCCAGTGTACGCCCGGGATGGAATCCGAGAACCCCGGGCCACCCAAGCAGAGCGGGCAACTTAACCGCTAGGCCACCCAGCTGGCCCAAGACAAGCTCTTGAAGAAGTGTGGCTGGTAGGGCAAACAGGGACTTGCCTTTTATGGAAAATAATTTGTTCCATTTCTAGGGACTCCAACCTAAAAAAGAATCAGATTCAGACAAAGATGTATGTACAAAGATAATTATCAGAGTTATTTAGCAAAAACTTGAGAGCACCTAGCAGCCTCGCAGTGGGGAAATGGTTCAAATCTGAGTATGATGCCATGATTTAATGACAAGGTTTCCTGAGAACTGTTAGTGACATGAAAAATGCTATTTAAGTGAACAACAAAGCAAGATCTCACAGTTCATATATTTGTTCCCAAATATGTTATTTTTTGAAATACAAGTAATACAGTAAAATAACAAAAGCGATCACTTGCTGGTGGGATGAATGATGATCTTCTTCATATGTTCACTTTTCTAAATGAATTATTACCTCTGCAAATATTACATTTAAACCTGGAAATTAGGGCCGGCCCTGTGGCTTAGCGGTTAAGTGCGGGCGCTCCGCTACTGGCAGCCCGGGGTTCAGATCCCGGGCGTGCACCGACGCACCGCTTCTCCGGCCATGCTGAGGCCGCGTCCCACATGCAGCAACTAGAAGGATGTGCAGCTATGACACACAACTATCTACTGGGGCTTTGGGGGAAAAATAAATAAATAAAAAAAATTAAAATAAAATAAACCTGGAAATTAAAATGGCAAGAAATCAACATGATATTTTCAAAGAAAATCAAGCAGGAGAAGGAAGCAGGGGAGGACAGGGCCCATGAATTCTTCTGAGGAGGAATAAACAGATCTTGAAGACTGCCAGCATGCGAGGAATGAGGAAGAAGTCTGGGATATTCCAAGGTCCCTACCTCAGAGGGATACAGAACAAAGAAACAGATTTGAGGAGAGATGAACTCCGTTTTGGACCTAAGGGGTTTGAGGGACCTGTGAAGTCCAATAGAGATGTATAGAGAGCTGCCCCAAGCTCAGAAAAGGAAGGTGAGGCTCAAGATGAAGAAATCTGGAGCTGGCCCTGATAGCCTAGCAGTTAAAGTTTGGCACTGTCACTGGCTCGGTGGCCCAGGGTTCGTTTCCCAGTCACGGAACCACACCACTCATCTGTCAGTTGGCATGCTGTGGCCATGGCTTACGTAGAAAAACTAGAAGGCCTTACAACTAGGATATACAACCATGTAGTGAGGCTTTGGGGAGAAAAAAAAAAAAATCTGGGGATCTTTGCTGTAGAGGTGGGAGTAGACACCTTATGTTCCTCCTCACCCAAGAGGCATCTTCCTTGAAGAGATCAAAGAGAACCGTAACAGGCTGTAAAGATTTAGTGTCATTTTCATGCCTTTGAAGAATATTTTCTTAAAAGGCTGCGGTAGTACCCAGACACACAGAATAACACCAGGGTTCTCACTGTGAATTTAGAAGTGTTTTAGTTTGGGGGGGTGGGGAGGAGGGACGCACAGCACTGCCAGAACCTTCCAAGACTGCTCAGCTGCTTAGAAGATATGAGACCATTTACCCTCCTCTTCCTTGAATTTTTTGTTAACAATTTTCTCCTCCTTCTGCCCAACAATTTCTCATCTCACGAATCAGTGCAACTGCTTCTGGTCTAGCATGCTTACACTGGCCCTCTCCCTCTCAAATCCTTCTTGGGGGCTTATCTGGGGAAGTCAATGTGCTAAGCACCCTGGGAAAAATAAAAGCTACAGCCCAGTGGGGGAAATAAGACAAGCATAGTACAAAAACAGTTGCATAATAAAAGGATTTAAATAACAGCTCACCTATCCACTTGCTCTGTTGCCACTCCCTGAAAACCCCAGGTGTGGGGAGGGTCTGCCCACACTGTCACCTGCTGGCCTTGGGTCATCCTTTTGCTCATGACAAAGCCCATCCACGTCTGGGGCATGAAGTCATGCACTAGAAAAGCCCTGACAGCCACCCTGGAGGCACTCAGGATCGGTGCATGTGGTATGAAGCGTCATCAAAAATAATACTACCTCTCTTGTGTTTTTGAAAAACTGCAGATATACAAACGAGAACAATCTGGAAAGGTAACAGTGTTCACAGTGATCGCCTCTAGGTGTGGGATTGTTGATGTTTCTTATTCTCTTCCTTTTGCCTATTACAGTGTGTAACTTTCCAGATAAATCATATTGCTTTTGTCATGAGAGTTACTTTTAATTAGAACAAAAATTCTTCTCATTAGTTTTTTTTTTCCTGCAGGAGCTAGAGAGAGCAAAGTAAGGGTTCGGGTTTGAGTGACTGTTGCTCCAACAAAATAGTCTGCAACCAAACAGGTTACAGCCAAGCGAGGCCTGAGAAGACGCTCAGTTCTCTGCTCCTGCTGGGACTGGCAATGCAGCCTGAGCTATGATTAGGTCCATCTTTCCAAACCTTGGTGTCTCCATCTTTAAAAATGAACATCCTTGTATTGGCCCCACCTCCCTGAGAGCATAATTTACCAAGGTGTGCCTGACATTTAGAGCACTTCAGCAGAGAGGCCTCGGGAGAAGCTTATTTCCTGGCATACAGCCATTGGTCTTCAAACACCAGAGTGAGAGAAACTGCCAGTTAACATTGGCACCACAGACCTGCCAAGATCTTAAGTAAATAAAATCTTCCCTTTGTGCATCTTGTATTTAGTTCGGAATTAAGCAGGTTTCTTATTAAGTAGTACTTAAAAAACCTATCAGTTAGATATTCAAAATATTGCCTATAATTTGTCAAAGAAACACTCTTCCACTCAGAAAGTTGTTGCCTTGCTAAAAATAAAAATTTGCAGAGAGCTGAGGAAGGTCACCATTTTTGGTATCGTTTGATAATGTATTCCACAATTTACATTTAGGTTTCCTTCCTCAGTTCCCATTCTGGGAAAACAAGAAAAACAAAGACATTGAAAAAGCATTAGAAGGCTCCCTTTTTTTTAATAAGATGCAAAAAAACAGGGGATTGGCTTAATTCTACCTGACCAAATTAAAATTTGTCAATTTGTTAATTTGTAAAACTAACACCAATTTATACACACCACAGTATCTTATAAAATAAAAAGTTTAACTCTTCTGCCAATTACTCTGTCTCAGAAACCAAATGACCTGCAAACTGGATTACAAGTGTCACCAGAATCGTTTTGAAACATGATAATACTGTACAAAGACGCCACAAATCCAAAAGCACACGCGGCAGCCAAAACCTTTCCTATGGATCTGGAAAGTCTCTTGGACGTATTCGTTGGCCTTCAAGTATCAGGCAAAGAGCTGGTTCCGACCCGCTGACACTCTGCTCCCCATTCACCGGGTCAGCGTGGCCAGGTGAGCCATCCAGTTCTTCAGTCTAGGGAAGCACATAATCGGGACAGAAACGGGCAAACGAGGCGTCAAGGCCTGAGAGCGGCTTGCCTACTCCCTCGCTGCCAGCCCCGCGGGCAGCCCGTTAAGTTCTCGACCCGTGGGCAGCCGCGGCTCCAGGCTCCTCAGCATGGTCTCCGGGCTCTGGTACCTCTTCTTCCAACACCCGTCTCAACCACAGGTCCGCGCTGGTCTCCTGCCTAAGGAAGCACCAGATGACCAGAACCATGAGGGACACGCTGAAGGGCAGCACCATCCACCAGGGCCGCTGCTGTTCCCATCCCAGGGAATGCTCCACCGTCCAGCGGGACGGGTTGGCTCTGCTGGAGGAAAACTGAACCGGGCGGTCAGGGTCGTCCTCTTCCTCGCCCCCAGCCGCGGGCGCCCGAGCCCGGCCCCCGGGCGGCGGATGCAGGCTTCGGGAAGCCCAGCGCGCGAGCTTCAGCGCCCGGACGGCCCTGGAAGAGAGGGAGAGTGAGCGCGCCCGCCCTCCGCTCCCGCCCTCCGTCCCGCCGAGCACACGGGCAGCTCACCCGGCCGCCGGCGACCACAGGACACAGGTCATCGCGCCCCCGGCTCCGCACTCGGAGCCGCGGCGCAGCGCGCGCGTCACTTCCGTCGCGCGAAACCGGAAACCGGACGCGGTCCCGGGCCTCCGCTCACGACTACAGAACGTGGGCCCATCGCGCAACAGAAATGACGCGCATTCTCCGGCGGCCTCTTCCGTCGCAGGTCCGGCCCCGGCGGCCAGCAAGCGCATGCCGGGAAGTGTAGTTCTCCGCGGGCCCCGAGTAGAACTAGCCGCCGGTCCCTGGGCTGCGGCGGCGGGATTGAGGCCGGTCGGCGGGGCGGAGCGGGGCGTGGTCCTCAGACGCACTCGCCTCAGAGCGGGTCTCCTCGGGGGGCCGGGCTCGCCGGAGGTCGGCGCCTCGGCCCACGCCCCGCACTCTTCTCGCCGTGCCGGCTCGGCTCCTGGTCGCCTCCTCCCGCGGCCTGCGATACTGCTTGGCTCTCTTCATAGGACTTTTAGCCGCAGCAGTCGTCTTGTCCCCTCGATTAGTGTCCCCACCAAGAGGGGGCCCCGGGAGCACAGAGCCTGCTCGCCAGTCCTGCCCGCCCGGCCGGGGCACCCGGCGTCGGGGACCTGTGCCCACCCGCGTCCTGGGCCTTCCGCTGCTCCGCGCTGCGCATGAAGGGCCGCGTCTACACCCGGAGCCGCTCGGCCCGGACTGGCCAAACTGCTAAGCAGGACAGGCTATTCTGCTTATTGCTCAGCTGCAAGGCCGCGATCCCTCACCCAGCTCAGCAGGGCCTGCCAGCGGCTCTCTCGGAGGCCGTCCGGCCCCCCGGACACATCCCTCTCTCCCGGCCGGCAGAATCACGTGTGCACGGCCCAGCCCACCGTCCTCTATGTGGACTGAGGCTGCAGCGTGCTACTGGGGACCTTCCTGTCCCTCCACCTTCAGGTGTCAGGCTGGGAGGTGTCCATCAGGATGTCCCGGGGCTCCCTGCTCTGCCCCGTTTCCCAGTTGGCTCATAGGGAAGCTGGCCCTGGCTCTACTGAGTCGTCCTGTCTGAAGACCACATAGGGGCATCCAGGCATCATCACAGACTCTGGGGATGTGTGTAAGGGATGACCTGGTGACAAAATCAGACCACGAGGCCACCTTGTGAACTGTAATGTGCTGCCTCCCAAGTTCAGCATCTCTGCCTCTGGAGCGGCCCTCTCCTGTGCCTGCTTCCTGTCAGGAGAAGCACCACACTTGGGGACCAGTTCTGCGCCCCCCAGGAACTCTCGAGACATGAGGGCAAGGGTGGCCAGGTGGAGGTGTTCTGAGCTCAGCAACATCTGGGAGTCCTCCCCACCCTGGGAAGCCCAGCCCTGGACACCCGGCCATGGCTCAGCTCCCAGCCATGACTGTGTCCAGAGCTACTGTGTCAACAGAGGCACCTGTGTGCCCAGGTCCTCCTCACTGGGCCCTGCCCCACCTGTTCCACCCCAGAACCCCACCCAGAATCACTACCAAACAACTCGCCCACAGAGAACCTCAGGAGCACCCGCTGTGGGCAGGAGGAGGAAGCTCAAAGTGTGGGGAGGATGGGCCAGAATCATCCTGGTGTGCAGCCTGGAGGGCTTCCTAGAGGAGATGGAGATCAGAGTCCTGAGGTTAGGGGCGGAGCTGCTGACTGTGGCTGATGCAGCCACCTGGTCGGGATGCTTTAGGGCACCTGGGTACAGGCTGCCCTGAGACAGAAGAGTGGGGGGCACAGATGGGAGGTGGGGACAGGTTGGGGTTTCACCCCAGGGCGGGGCAGCCTCCAAGAGACCATTAAGCCCACCTCAAGTCTTGATGACTGCCTTGGATTGGTGACATTAATAAGGCTCCTTGGACAGGTGACTTAACCCCTTGATCGTCCACTTCCTCACCTGTAAAATGGGCACTGTGTGCCCTTCAAAGGCTGCTGAGAGGAGTAGCTCTATGCCTGGGAAGCCCTTGGCGGGTCCCTGGGACAGCTGTTATGATTGATAACGGGATGGCACAGAAACGTCTTATCCCAAGGCACTGCCACGGGGTTCCTCGGGGTGCTCCAAAACAAAATGACAGATCCACATGTCCAAACCGCCCTCCTCTGTCCCCAACTCCAGTGTCCACTTGGTCTCTGTTGTAGGTGAAGGCACGATGCAAAGGACATGGGTCCTGTAGAGTCTTAAGACAGCAGCCCCTGACCTCTGGGAGCTGGTCTGGTGCTCACAGCTGGGGCCTCCTGTTGGACATAATTTCAGAGAATATCACCATTGGCCCAGGCCACACTGTGACCGTGATGGCTCAAGACCAAACAAGAGCTCTCTGTCACACCCGAACATAAGCAGACATGGACACGGTCCAAACCTCAAAAAGACCAAGCACCCCATCCTGGCTGATGGAAGGGGTGACCATCTTTGACCAATCTGGGCTGGAACCTCGCCTAGTCTGCCCTCCTTCTGGATAAAATGCATTAAGCTGCTGCACTGGGCTGAATGGCGTCCCCCCTAATCCACATCCACCCGGAACCTCAGCACATGACCTTTTTTGGAAATAGGGTCTTTGCGGATGTAATTAGTTACAATGAGGTCAGACTGGATAGGGTGGGCCCTAAAGCCAAGGACTGGTGTCCTTACAAGAAGAGGAGAGGACAGACACACAGGTAGAAGGCCATGTGAAGAAGGAGGCAGAGACTGGAGTGACGTGGCCACAAGCCAAGGAACACCCAGGACTGCAGGCCACACTGGGAGCTATGAGAAGGCTCTGGAGCAGAATCTCCTCTGGAGGCTTCAGAGGGCGTGGCCCTGCCAACACCTTGGTTTCAGATTTCTGGCCTCCACACTGTGAGAAAATAATTTTCTGTGGTTTTAAACCACCAAGTTTGTGGTCCTTTGTTAGGACAGCCCCAGGAGACTGGTACAGGTGCCCAGTCAGAGGCCCCCTGCTTCCTGACAGCATCCAACCCAGAGCAGAGCCCCTCCCCCAACGCTGGCTGAACCCCAAGCCCTTCCTGACTCCTCCTGACACACCCACAGCCCGTGGTGTGCCTCACGGCAAGGAGCGTAAATCCCTCTTGTTCAACCACAGGTGTGCTCCCGGTGGCCTTCGGCTGGAGGGCAACGATGGCCCAAATGCTATGGTTTCTTTGACCCTGCGAT
Organism: Ceratotherium simum simum; assembly: GCF_057802395.1. Lineage (NCBI taxonomy): Eukaryota > Metazoa > Chordata > Mammalia > Perissodactyla > Rhinocerotidae > Ceratotherium > Ceratotherium simum. The sequence goes on from NC_141925.1 coordinate 1,387,757, forward strand.
CAGTGGAGCCCCAAGTGGGAAAAGCCACAACCAGATGCATCTGGGGGCCCCTGTGTCTCCAGGGCCCTCCCCTCCCTGACCCAGCAAGCCCCGGCCGGGCGCTGGGTGACAGGTGCCCGCACTGCCAGCACTGCCTGCTCTTGTCCCGGTCCTCCTCCTTCCGCCCCCCAGCCAGGGGCATAAACCAACACCTCGGCCTTCATTATCTCAAAGCACACAGAGAAGCCTCACACGAGGCCTAATGTCCCACTAATGGGCGGGGAGGTTGCAGCCGTTGTGTGCCCAGTGACGGGAGTAATTTACTGTAGCGCCACTTGAGAGCTAACATATTGGGGCTATTGATTTTCCCCAGGAAGATCAATATAGGGTGCGTGGGGACAGGCAGGTCCACTGCCTTCAGAAGAGCAGAGCCTTTCTCCTGGGACTGAGGCCTGACAACAGAGGTGGGGGCTGGTGGGGGCAGGGTGGGCACAGAGCTCCACAGGGAGAGCAGTGGGAGGCTGGCTGGGAGCAGATGCTGGGACATATGCTCGGGCCCCAAGCCTGGCAGCCTGAGTGCCCAGGCCCCCAGCCCCACTCCAGGGGCCCCAATGCCACTCAGCCTGGCCACGGGCTCAGGACACCCATGCCACTCAGCCTGGCCCTGGCTGGATACCCAACATCGGGCTGGACATGCGTGGGCAGTGATTTTGGGAAAGTGTGTCTCTCCACTGACCCAGGGTCCTCTCAGGTTGCTGTCCCCCAACCCAGCTTCACCAGTAACAAAAGCTGGAGTTCAGCTTCCACCTGCTGGACTCCTGGATCCATCTTGAACATGGCTCAGACTCAGGAGGAGCAAGGAAAGGGATGATTCACTGACACCTGTACTGAGACCCCAGATCTGCTTCTTAAATCCCTCTCATGCCTGTCCCTCAGACTGTGCCTTGTTGGGCACCATCATTGATTGCTGGGACTGGTGCAGTAGCACCTACCCTGGTCTCTGGTCTCAGGCCTCCCTTGTCCCGATGTCCTCCCCACATGCACTGCCCAGGTTCCTCTTCCCAAACACCTATCTGCTCCAGTTTCTCCCCCACTCTAGAATTCTCTGTTCTAGGCTGGGGTTTCCTCCTGGGTTTCTGGTAAGGCAGAGAAAAGCATTGGGATTATGCCAGCAGAGAAGGACAAGGGCCTGGCTGTCTATGGACAGCCTTCCCATGGCTGGCACGAGTGGACATCTCCTTGCTGGGCCATTTGCGGGACCCAAAGCCCCAGCTCCACTGACCAGGGGCCTGAGGCAGAGGCCAGGATGGAAAAGCAGGCCTGTGGGGTCGGAGGGGAAACAAGGGCCCTCGAGAGGGAGTGGGCCCTGGGGGTGATGACCATTGTGTGCCCTCCTCCCCACAAAAGCTCCATCCCCACACTGAGATCTGGTTCCAACAACAGAGGGGAGAACTGAGTGCCGGGGCTGTCCTGGCTCCCTGTGGAGGAGGAAGGTCCAGGAGGTCCTGCAAGCCACTCAGACCCACTTTCCAGCCGATGCTTCCAGCTGTGAGTGTGCTGTTACTGCTGTAATAACTGGGCACAAGTGGCGTGGCTTAAAACAACACTCATGTATTATTGAGCAGTCCTGGAGGTCGGAAGTCCAAAATGGGCTTCCTTGGCCCGAAATCAAGGTGTCTGCAGGGCCGCACTCCAGAGGCTCCAGGGGAGAATCACCTTGCGTTTTCCAGATTCTAGAGGCTGCTCTATTCCTTGGCTCGGGGCACCTTCCACCCTCAAAGCCAGTGGGCCTCTGTTTCCGTGGTCACATCTTCTGTCACTCTGACCCTCCTGCCTCCCTCTTACAGGGACTCTTGTGATGACAGTGGGCCCACGGGACAATCCAGGGTCATCGCCCACTTCAGGGTCCTCACCTGGATCACCTCTGCAGGGTCCCTTTGCCACATGAGGTGGCATGTCCGCAGTTCCTGGGGATTAGGGTGTGGACGTCTTTGGGGCCACCGTTCAGTCGACTGCAGGGGTGCCAGCTCCACCTGGGTCTTTTCCAGGCTGTCCCCTCTGCTGGAGCATCTCGCTTTCCGCAGCTTGGCCAGGCCAGCTGAGCTCCTACTCCCATCAGTGCCCTGCAGTCGACCTCCTTCGTGCAGCGTCTCCTCTGGTCACATGGCGGGGGGCGGGGGGGGGGGCTGGGACCTCCTCGAGGGTGTGGCTGATCTCATGTTCCTTGGCCCACTCCGACTGCCCAGCCTGGGCCCGGCAGACGAGGGCTGGAGGCTGAGTCCACATGCCTTCCTGGAGTCTCCACCCAGACTGCACATCCCACGGGTCCCCTGTGGCCCCACCTGTGTGGGGCTGAGCAAGGTGGAGGTATACAAGCACACCCCCGGCCTGTCTCCAGCCCCTTCTTGGGCTCTGGCCCTGGCCTTTCCTAAAGACCAGCAGGGGGCGCTGTCGCTACAGCTGAGGCAGCTATGAGTCCCCATCCCCTGGGGTCCAGCGTGGGTCCCGGGTCTGACAGGGACGCAGGGGCTGTATATGGCAGAGAGGGAGCCTGGGGCCCCAGCAGCCTGGGGAGCCACCTGGAACCCCGAACCTGGGCCTCCCGAAAGTCTTGGCTGACAGCTGGGCTGCGCTGGGTCAGAGGGAGGCCAGCCATGGCTGGGGCAGGGCCACACCACAGCCAGGACCTGGACAACAGTGTCATTGTGCCTTGGAGTCTCAGGGCAGAACCGTGGCCATGCCTGAGGTCCATCTCTGGGGGACCGAGGTCCAAATGCGGACTGGACTCACAGGACTGAAGTGCAGCCTGCGGGGAGGCCTGGCATGTCACAGACCCACAGAGCCAGCATCCCTCCCCTCTCCGTGCAGCCTTCCCCTGGGGCCTGCAGTGGCCCTGCCCCTCGCCACTCCTCTCCTTGGTCCTGCCCCAGGCAAACAACCCAGTTGTGAGACATCCGCAGTGTGAAGACTTGCTCATGGCAGGTCACCAGTCTGGCCCACTGTGGTTCTCGTTCTTGGGGTGGAACTTTCCATTTCCTGATCACTCTCCCAAAGCTGGGGTCCTGACTTTGGGCCCAAGCACTGAGCGCCTACATTGGGCCCTCTAGATGCCTGAGAAATGACTGGCAGCAATCAGCAGGGCAGATCCACCCACTGGCTCCCACTTGCAGGAAAGGCCTGGGTCCCTGCCCACATCCCACGTTTGATGGGGTGTCACTGGGTAAGAGAGGTGCCATCCCTGTCTGAAGGGTGTGGAGCCTGGAGCTGAAGGGTAAAGACCCAGGGAGGGGTGGGGTGCCATCCGTACCCACCTGGCCCAGTGGATGGGTGAGACCCCATGGTTGGAAGGGAGATCGGGGACCGTGAATGGCTATAGGGGGCAAGGGCTGGGCACACGCCAAGCTGGGAGGGGCTGCTATCCCGTCCTCAGAACCTGGCCCACAGGAGTGTCAGCTTTGGAAGCCGCAGCGGTTGGGACTCTGCAGTCCTCCCAGCGGGCACCTCTGGGGGCCACGTCTGGTGAATGACATGGTGGGGGCCACGGTCACATGTGGAAGGCCCTTATTGGGCTGCATAATGTCCCCCAAAACTTGTGCCCACCTGAACCTCAGAGAGGAAACTTGTGTGGAAATAGGGTCATTGCAGATGTGGTCAAGTGAAGGTGAGGCTGGAGTGGAGGGGGAGGCCCTGAGTCCAATGACGGGTATCCCTGTAGGAAGAGGGAAACGTGGACACAGACACCTGCGGCAGGACAGCCATGTGACTACGGAGGCAGAGGTTGGGGTAGCGAGGCTACAAGCCAAGGAACACCTGGAGAGCCAATGGATGGATTCCCCCCAGGGCCTCAGCAAGGGACCAACCCCGACGACGCCTCCAGATGGTGAGAGAATCCCTCTCTGCTGTTCTCAGCCCGTTTGTGGCGATTGGTTACGGTGGCCCTACGACACTGATCAGCACCATCTGGCAGGGGCTGGGCCCCTGGGAGGTCTGGGCATTGGCTGGGCCACAGACCCTCCAGGGTCCTGCTGCTGGTGTTGGTTGTAGCCCATCAGGGAGGCGCAGTGAGGACGCCCCCCAGGCAGGTTCCAGGGGGCTGGGGGAATACCCAGCCCCTCAAGGAAGGCATGGGAACCAAAAAAAAGGAAGCAGAGAGATGCCCTCTCAGCTTGGCCCCTGGGGACGAGGCCCTGTGAGGGGTTGGGGAGCAGGGTTCAACCAGATTTGCTACAAACACACCTGCAGCTCTGGGACGGTGGGAAAGGCTGGGCAGGGGCCCCACCTACATAAGGCCCTCCGCTGGGCCCTGGCTGGTGGTCCCCGGCCTCCTTCCCTCCGCCTCCCACGTCCTGCGGCTGGCCCGGAGCCCCGCTCACCCCGAGCGCCACAGAAGCAGGATGTCTTCTAGAGAAGGCTACTCCAGAAGTCAAAACAGCATGAAATTTAATTTTCCGCCTATTTGACAAGGCTTGGTCCAGGCCCCAATCAGCGGGGAGATAAGGGTCCTCGGCCGGGTGTGAGCCAGCTGGGCCCGCGGCAAACACTCCACGGTCCCCAGGCAGGCTGCGCTCCCCCCGCGGGGCCTGGTTGCCGGGCACTAAAGCAAACGGGCTCTGTTTGCCCAGTCTGCGACGACAATGCAGTCACCAAATATTTGCCAGCCCGGTCGGCCGCGGAACCCGGCTATAAATGCTTGAGCCCAGGTGGAGGTGGCTTGCCCAGCAGGAGCCGCAGGCCTCAGCAGGTAGGAGCTGGGCGGGACAGCAGGCCGGAGGGCGCTGGTGGCGGGGATCTGGCCTCCTCCCCCTCCCTTCTGCCCAGGTGGTCTTTGGGGACCACCTACCCACTGGGGAGGTCGCCAGAAGGGCTGGGCAGGGCCAGGCCATCGATGAAGCGTTGGGGCAAGCACAGGCCGTGGGCAGGAAGACACCTAAGTCTTGGCTCCGCACTAGCGGCCATCCCCACAGCCCAGCGCTGGGGCCATGGGACACCCCAGCAGGGAAGATCCGGAGCCCAGCTGGCCAGCGAGTGACAGGGAGCGGGGAGGCTGGGGCCGCTCCCCTGCCCTCCCAGGTCGGCCTGACTCTGGGTGACGCCTGTGTACTCGCCCGGCCCCCGTCAAGCGAGGGGGAGCTGTTTTCTGACAAGTGGGAAGCCCCTCTTCCTCTCCCAGCACCACCTTCCCTTTCTTCCTCCCTTCTGCCCGGGGCTCTCGCTAGAAGGCTGAAGGGCTCTCCCACCTGCCTCCCCGCTCAGCTGGAGGGGCTGCTGGCACTTGTCCTGTGGGTGGGGGGCACTCTGGCATTCAAAATCAGCCCACCATATCAGTCACCTCTCAAATTCCACCCCCTCCCCAGTCCTGCGAGCCCCAGCCAAGCCCCAGGCCTGCACGCCTTCCCCACCTCCCCTGAGCCCACCAAACCCCAGAGTGCCCAGGTTAGGGATGCCCAAGGTGTTGTCTCTTTTACCAACCTCCCCCAACAGGGAGCAAAGGAAAGCCTGGGACATGGCTGCATCTATTAGAATTAGATGGGACAGGAGAAATGGCTCTGACTCTGAGCAACCCCCTGGAGCCACCCGAAGTGGCTGGTTGAGGTAGCAGGCCCAGCTCCCCAGCTCAGTGTGGGCATCTCAGGGACACAGGACCCTTCCAAGCCCAGGCACACATGTGATGGGCCTAGGGATCCCCTCTTCCGCCAGCACCTGAGCCAAGGACCGTAGCAACCCTGCACTGGGACAAGGCTCTGGGCTCCAGAGCCCCAAACCTACCAGCACCCCAGACCCTGGGCATGTGTCCTCCCCACCCCCTGCTTTGCTCCCCCGTCTCGACTGTTCCAGTGGCACTGTCCCCTCACCCGCCCTCCCTGCGCCCGCTGACCACCCCCCTACAGGACAGGATGCACTGCTCATCTGGCCGGTGACCATCCCGTAGGCTCTCGCCCTCTACTTCTGCCATGCCCATCCGCCCAGGGTGCCCATCGCCCTCACTGCTGTAATCTCACCGCTTCTGAGCTCGGTGCCCTCTCCAAGCACAGGTGGCCAGGCCATAAGCCTGCAGTGACCCATTCCCCCAAGGGGGCTATGGGCTCCAATCGCTAATCTGTCCCCTCTCCACCTACCTCCACAGCCGGCACCTGCTGCCCCAGAGGCCCCAGAAGCTCAGGACGTGGAGGAGATGGCCGCAGGTGTGATCCGGCCACTCTGTGACTTCCTGCTGCCCCTGCCGTCCCATGGGCCCTTCCTGCCCTCAGACCCAGAGCCTCCAGACACTTCTGAGGAGGAGGAGGGAGAGGAAGAGGAGGAGGATGGGGAGGAGGAGCTGGAGGTCGAGGGGCCAGGAGCCCGCAGCCCAGCCCCCCAGAGCTCAGGTTGGGCCTCAGCTGCCCCAGAAGTGGCCCCTCTGGATCCGAGTGGCCCCGAGACGCCGCTGCAGCTGCTGCGGTTCTCCGAGCTCATCAGCGGCGACATCCAGAGGTACTTCGGCCCCAAGGACAGGGGACAGGACCCAGACGCCTGTGACATCTACGCCGATGGCTGCCGAGTGGGCAGCTCAGCCCAGGAGCTCTACTGTGCTGACCTGGTGCGCCTGGCCCAGGGTGGGCCCCCAGATGACGGCGAGGCTGCAGAGCCCAGCATTCACTCGCCCGGGGGTTCCGAGGGGCAGGCGCGGGGGCTGGGCCTCGGTGGGGTCAGGGCACAACCGCTGGGGCCCCTGGCAGAGCTCTTTGACTACGGGCTGCGGCAATACCCGGTGCCCAGGGCGTGGGCCAGCCGCCGGCTGCGGCTGGAGCGCAAGTATGGCCACATCACCCCCATGACCCAGAGGAAGCTGCCTCCCTCCTTCTGGAAGGAGCCAGCGCCCAGTCCCCTGGGCCTGCTCCACCCTGGCACGCCCGACTTCAGCGACCTGCTGGCCAGCTGGTCAGCGGAAGCTGGCCCCGAGCCACCCGGTGGGGGCGCCCAGACCCTGGAGGAGGTGCAGCTGGCAGAGGCCTAGCGAGTGGGCCAGGGTCAGCGGGGGTGAGAAGGAGGCACCAGGGGTCCAGACTCTCCTGCGTGCTGTCCTGGGAGGAGCCCCCAGGGCCCTCTGACCAGGGCGGCCACCAGCAGGACAAACCAGCTCAAGTGGGGACTTCCCGGGCCCAGGAAGAAGGGCTGGGCTCATCCTGGGACCTGGAGCTGCCACAACCAGAGGCCAGCAGGGCAGGGAATGGGCAGGAACTGCTGTCCCAGCCACCCTGGCCCTCGGCCCTTGGAGCTCTCGTCACAGGAGGGGAGGACAGGGCAGGAGCTGCAGCCCCTCAGAGGCCATGGGCTCAGGGGGTCAACACATGGTGCCCCCCTCTGGGTGAAGCCCATTCTCCACCCAGACCAGCTGCTCCCCCCACTGCCCGGCCACCTGGCTGGCCCCAGGTGGCTCCTCCTCACGGCCCCACAGCAGGTGGCTCCCGCGGGTTTTCCTGGAGGAGCAGGAAGAGGGGGTGCTGCCTGAGGAGGTGGGTGAACACACTGTTTGCTCCCTCGATGAGGGGAGGGAGAGCCGCTTCCTCCCCAGGCACCACACAGGTGTGAGGGCACGGCTGCCAGCCATGGACCCTGGGGCTGGGCCACCTGCCTGCTGGGGGGTCCAGCCGGGAGCAGGTGGGGCTCCCAGGCCGCTGTGCTTGTTGGTGGGAAGGCCCAGGAAAGCTGTTGGGCCTGGGGCTCGGCTGGCTTGGGCAGAAGGGGGTTCTGGGAGTCTGGAGATGGACAGGCTCCTGGGAAGGGTCCTCTCGGTCACTCCCGCTGCCTGGGCCCTCCTGAGCCCCCGGGCAGGAACTCCAGGCTCTGACAAGAGCAGGAGCTGGCACGTTTATTTCTGGGAAAGGGGCAAGGACAGGAGGCAGTGGGCAGGCTCCTGGCCAAGGGACTTCTCCGAGACGGCTCTTGGCCTCCGCTGGGCCATCAGGTTCATGAAGACTGCCTTCCACTGCAGCCACCTGCCCAGAGATCCGGCTCATGGCTCCTGGACCCCGCCTCTGCCTGCTGCCCTGGGGGCTCCCCCAGCCCTGACCCCGGACCTGGAGGGGTCTCCAGAAGGCGGTGCCCCACTGCCCACCTCACGGCCTGGTACACGCCCCAGCAGTTCACAGGGACCACCTCGCCAGCGGCCACGTCCTTGATGAAGAAGCGCTGCCTCACCAGGGACATGAGGACCCTCCTGCTACCCAGCGTCAGGGCCCACGGGCCCTCCTCACTCCACAGGCGCATCATGCTCTCCCGCAGGGTGGCCATCTCCTCTGTGCGCTGGGACACAGCGGTGCGTGGGGGTGGAAGGGGGACTGACGTGATGCAGGAATGCAGGGGGTGGGGTATTGAGGAGCAACGGTGAATGGGATTTATCTCCCTCTGAGCAAACCAGGGCCTTATCTGCCCAGAAACACTGCTTGGGCTCAACTCGCAGACAGACGGCTGGGGGAGGGCCAGGCTGGGAGAGGCAAGGGGAGCTGGGAGTCAGGCTCCGCACCAGAGAAAGGCGGCTACCTCCAGGGCCTGGGAGCCCCCTGGAGCCACGGGGGGCGCGCCGGGCGAGGGTCTAGCCTGGGGCCCCCTCTCACCAGCTTGGTTTCTGTATTAAATCTGAGGTTCTGGACGGCCTTGTTGTCCCGGATGCTGTCTTCCAATTTAATTATTTGGTTCTGAAACTAAACGCGGCCCCCATTCGTGGGCAGGGACTCAGGGTGTCTGCAGGCCTGGGGGCAGCCCCACCCTAGTCACTTGGGGCGGGAGCTGGGCTCTGACATTCGGGTCCTTGCCCCTCAGTAGGATCCAGGGTGCGTCACTCAGCAGTGACCCGGCCAGTGCTGGGGGCCACTCCTTTCACTGTGATTGCGGATAACCCCCGGCATTTGGGGGCTCCAAACAGGTGCCCCCACTTGGTACTTCTGGAGGCTGCAGAGCTACCCAGCAGAACAGCTGGTTCCGTGAGCCTCAACCCCCACCCCAGCAGGGTGTCCTGGATCTGAGCCTCCCCGGGGGCCCCTCTGCAGGGGGCTGCCCTGTCTGAACCAGGCGACCTCCCTCCTCTGCTGGGTGTGATGGGCACCAGGGCCCGAGGGGTACCGTGGTCAGCTTGCCCTGGATCTCAGCGATCTTCCGCCCGGGGTTGCCCTTCCTGAGCAGCTGCACAGACGACAGCAGAGTGGCCAGCTCCTGCCGCACAGCCCCGAGCTCGAACTCTCTGTGGGCACAGGAGGCCAGGGCTGCCAGGCTCTGGGGGGTGCCCAGGGGGCAGGGTGGGTGGGGGGAGGAGGCCCTGGACAGAGCACAAAGACGGTCAGCCTTGTCACCCCTCCACTGGGGACTGGGGGTCCCCGGCAGGCGACAGAGGGAAAAGCTCAAGGATCTGTGCAGGCTGCACCAGTGGGCACCAGGCCTGGGCTGGGGAGGGGTTGGGGCTGCCACCGGTGCTGGGGGCTGGGGGAGGAGCACCCTCGAGAAGCCTCATTGATGCGGCAGGGTCATTCTGAGACAGCTGTGTCCTCCTGGGGTGGGGACCAGTCCCTCCCCTAATGGTCAGCAGAGTTTGCTCCCCTACCCAGGGACCACGGTCCTGCCAGGCTGTGACAGGGGGCTGGAGCCCTCACCTGGCTTTGGCCTCCGCAGAGATCTTGAGGTCTGAGTCGCTCTTGTGAAGGACACACTTGTCAGAGACGGCCTCTATCTGCAACGGGGAGCCGGGAGTGGTGGGCAGCTAAGGGGGCACAGTGGGGCAGGGGAGGCTGCGCCCCCGGCCCTCACCCACCTGTCGAGGCAGGCTGTCCACTTTCTCCCGCACCTCCCTCAGGTGCGCCTCGGCCTCTGTTAGACACCGGGCCAGTCCCTCCAGCGATTTCCGCTCTGCACCTTCCCACTCATTCTTTGCCTGGGACATGGACACCCAGTGAGTGCCAGAGCCCAGAGAGGGAAGGCGGTCAGACAGACAGATGGGGCCCATTGGAGCCAGTGGGACCCAAGATATTTGTGCCCATGCGGCAGAGAGCTCCTGGACAGCACAGAGCCCCCACGTCCACCTCTGACTCCAAGCACGTCCACACAGACCTCACACAGCCCCGGGATGGCCTGGCCCGGCACATCTGGGGACGCGGGTCCTCCTGGGCAGGGCCACCAGGCTGAACGGAGCCACACCCCTGAGAAGAAGGCCTTGCTGGGACCCTCCTCACGCCAGCCCTGGCTGCCCCCTGGAGTCGGGAGGGAGTGGGACAGAGGGTAGACAGCCTGCCCGCACCCGCAGGAGAGGGGCTGCAGGGCAGGTCCGGGGTACCCAGCCCACAGCCAAAGGGTGTGCATGTGTGTCCACAGCAGCACTATCCACATCGCCAAAAAGGGCAACGGCCCAGTGGCCATCAGCTGACGAACAGATAACCAGTTGGTCCATCCACAGGGTGGAATTTTATTCAGCCATTAACAGGAATGAAGCACCGACACATGCTACAATGCGAATGGACCTCAAAAACAGGATGCTCAGTGAGAGAACCAGACACAGACGGCCACACAGTGTGTGAGTCCATTTCTATAAACGTCCAGAAAACGCAAATCCACAGGGACAGAAAGTGGATCAGTGGGCACCAGGGCTGGGGGAGGGGGCAGTGACCACTAATGGCACAGGGCTTCCTTTTGGGGTCATGAAAAGTTCTAAAGGTGCTTGTGGTGGTGGTTGCACAACCTGAAAATACAAAAACCCACTAAATTGTATACTTTAAAAGGGTAAATTGTATGGTGTATGAATTAAACCTCAATAAAGCTATTACGAAAAAAGAGAGGAAAGAACCCAAGGAGCAGAGGCTGTGGAGCCCCCCGCGTGGCGGAAGCATCGGCCTCTGAAACTTTCAGCAGTTGACCCCGGGCGGCCCTGCCCCGAGCAGGAGGTCACTGGGGCTCGGGACCAACTGGGCCTTGCGGACAGTTGTGGGGTCGGGGTGGGAGGCTTGGGACCCGCTGGTCAAGCTCCACCCTCAGGGATGGCTGGGGAGCAGAAGGGGCACCAGGACCCCACCTGTCTGGGCGTGCTCTTCCCCACACAGCTCTGCACGCTCACCTCGCGTAGCCTCAGGCTCAGCGTCTGCTCCTGCAGGTCCAGCCTCCAGCTCAGGGCCAGGAAGTGGTCGCTCAGGTCCTTCCCCTGCCTGACCAGCTCGGCCAGGGACACCTCCAGGGCCCGACTCTTCTCTTGGAGCTGCGGGAGGCCAGGCTGAGTGTGGGTGCCTGCACAGGTGGGGAACCCCGCCAGGAGACCTGACTGGTCCCCGACACCCTCACCAGCTCCAGTGCGCTGTGTGTCTCCTGCTGGGCCAGCTCGCTAGCCAGCTGCATGGCCTCCAGGTTCTCCTGCAGGTAGGAGGCCAGCTGCCTGGCCTGGCTCTCCTCCAAGTGCTCCTTGGCGTCCCTGGGGGTTGGTGCCACCAAGAAAGACTGTCCCTCAGCTGAGGCTGGCCTGCCCCTCAGCGCTGGGCCAGGGATGGGAGCCTGGCTGCTGGCCCCAGAACCATTCAGGAGACCCCGGGGAGCGGAGGATGGAGTGTCGTCACAGGGGCCACCAAGACGGTGCTGTGTCCACCACTGCCACAGAGTTCTCTCGTGAGGGACAGGCTGGGGGAGGGACCGGGGCCCCAGGGTGCTTTGCCCCAGGGTGCCCCACTGGGCCTGGTGCCAGCTCAGGATGCTGGAGTCGGGGAAGAAGGGCCACTCCCATCCACCCGGCCTGACGGACACCTACCGGGCCTTCTGCTCAGCCAGCAGGACGCGGTTCAGTGACACCTGGTTCTGCTGCACGAATTTGGTCAGCTGGACCACAGCCTTGTCCAGGCCCCGGCACTGCTCCAGGAGGTGGCACTCTTCCTGCTGCTGTGTGGAGGCGGCCCTGAGACCCTTACCTCTAGACACCCCCAGCCCGCGCCTGGCCTGCAGCCGCCCACCTTGCACTGCCCCCACAGGGCCTGTGCTCGCTCCTCGTCCAGCTCCTGGAGCTTCTGCCACCTGCTCTCCAGCTCCTCCCGCAGGCCACTCTCCGCCTTCAGCCGGGCGCTCTCCGAGGCCTTCATTCTCTGCAGGAAGACCCCGCCCCTGTCTGACGGAGCGAGGCAAGTGGGGGGCACAGCCAGGCCCACCAGCCCCCAGGCTCCCACCTTCTCGAGGGCCAGGAAGCTCTTCTGCAGGAAGCCGCACAGCTTGGCCTCCCTCTTGAGGAAGCGGAGGCTCATCTCCTCGCCAAGCTTGGTCACCTGGGCCTGCAGAGGGAGGTCCACATGGTCACCATGCAGCCTCTGTGCTGGGCGTCCTCCTTGCCACAGCCACCCCTGCCCTCTGTGCCATCGCGGGCTTGGTTGTTTTCTTGTCCAATTGTCTCCATCAGAGGGATCCTTGGTCCTGTGTCCCTTGCTGTCCCTGACCAAGCCGGGCTCACCACACCCTCCTGAGGAAGGAAGGGCAGGGGCCACATGTCTCCCCAGAGGGCCAGGCACAAGGGTTGTGAAGGTCTGAAGGCTGAGCTCACATGGGTCCAGAACACACTTGGGGCTCTCAGTGACCACCAGATGCCACCCAGGGAAGGTGGCACAACAGCAACCAAATCACACCCCAAGCTGGCAGCCTCAGGCAGGGAGGCCAAGTGTACATGTGAGCACACACTCATGCACATGAACACATTTGTGCACACAGTCATACACAAGCGTGCACACGTTTGCATATGTACACACATAAATCCAGGCATGCACACAATACCTGCACTCACACTCATGCACATGCGTGCACATACCCTTGCCCTCCCCCTCCTCTCCATCAGCTCCTTTCCTGCTGCACCAAGGGTCTGAGGGTACAGGAGATGGGGAGTCAAGGCCCAGCCAGGCCCTGTCTCCTGGCCTCAGAAACCCACAGGACAGGCAGGCCCCAGCATGAGGCATCTTTTCTGCAGCCACAGAGCCCTTGCAGGGCCAGGAGAGCTGCCCACAGCCCAGAGAGCAGGTGTGCCCTGAGGCCCTGCCCCATGCGGGATGACCTGGAGCAGGGATCAGCAAACTCTTGCTGTAAAGAGGCAGAGAGTAGACGTTTTAGGTTTATGGGCCACAGGCTTTCAGTCCCAGCTCCTCAGCTCTGCGGTACCAGCACAAAGGCAGCCATGGACAATGGTAAATGAATGGGCATGGCTGTGCACCGATAAAACTTTATTTACAAAAACAGGCAGCGGTGGGCCGGCCACGTGGCTTAGCGGTTGGGTGTGCGTGCTCCACTGCTGGCAGCCCTGGTTCGGATCCCGGGCGCGCACGGATGCACCGCACCGCTTCTCCGGCCATGCTGAGGCCACGTCCCACATACAGCAACTAGAAGGATGTGCAACTATGATGTACAACTATCTACTGAGGCTTTGGGGAGAGAAAAAAAAAAAGAGTAGAATAAAATTATCCTTTAAAAAAAAAAAAAAAAGCTGGCAGCGGGCCACAGCATGCTCACCCCAGTCCTACAACGCACTCTGGGAAGAGGCTGCGCCCCATGAGCGTGCCTGGCATGTCAGGAATCCCTGGGCCCAATCCTGTGGAGCTGTTGGCCGGCAGGAGGCAGGCAGCCTCTCAATGGAGCAAAGACACTAACTTCCCAAAGGGCAACGGGAGAGGACGCCACTGAAGCTGGGCAGCCGAGCTATGTGGGAAGCAGCTGGGGAGCACTCGGCCCCCCGTCTCCAGCGTGCAGTGTAGTCCCCGGTCTCTATTTGCAAAGCTGAGAGGCCAGGTCTAGAGACATGCCTGCCCCATCCCCCACACCTCCTAGGGCCACACGCAGGAGGGGAAACTGCACCAGCCGCGATCGGGCCCCCAGGGAGATGCGTCTTCAGGAAGGAAACTTCCACTTCACCCAGAGGGAAGCACTGAGGTTGAAAATGGCCGAGGAGGGGGCTTTGGGGCTATGAGGCTCTACTTCTTGATCTGGGTGCTGGTTACACGGCAGGGAGGTGGGGGGAGCAGCGACTGAGACGGCACTGGTGCCAATGACGGGACTCAGTGATGAAGGACACGCTCCATCTTGATGCTGCACAAATCAGCCGGCACTGGCCACGTGTGACCACTGAGCATTTAAAATGTGGCTCATGTGATCGAGGAACTGAGTTTTAAATTGTCTAAGATGCTAGCTAATTTCAATATACAGAGCCACCTGTGGCTAACGGCCACTGTATTGGGCAACACAGGACTAGGGTCACCTCCCAGGTCTGGTCACATGGACAGAACCAAAGAGAATGCTGGAGTGAGGGAAGAACCTGCCGACAGGAAGGATAGGGGCTGGCAGGGGCGTTGGAGTCTCTTTTGGATGGACTTTCTCGCCGGCAGCTCAGCTGGCTGCACGGATGCCAGAGCCTGCCCGGCCCAGCCTCCCTCTCAGGTACCTGCATCTTGGCCACCTCATGGTCCACCCTCTGGCTGGCCTCCTCCTGGCTCTTCTGCAGGGCACCGCAGGCCACCTCCCGATCCTGCTCCTCCTGCTCCAGCTTCCCGGTCAGCTTGGCCAACCTAGAGGCAATGGCCGCAGGTTACAGCAGCCCAGCCTGCCGGAGGGCCTGGCTGGGGAGCCACAGGGAGGCTGGCAGGGCCCCTGGACACCGAGTGTCCTTCTTGGGCTGGGGTCTGCATCTGGGGGCCCAGGCTGACCTCCCGGCCAGCAGAGCAGGAGGTATACAACCCCCACCCCCGGGGCACATACAGAGAGGGGGCAAGGCGCCAATGTCTGTGTCCCACCCTGACGGTGAGAGCTGGGCCCGGGGTGGGAGTGACTGATGGAGAAGGGCAACAGGTGGGAGCCGTGGGCTGGAGTCTCCTTCCCCCACAGAGGGTCCACAGGGGGTCTGAGGCCCCATCAACCAGCAGCTTGGCATCGAGGGCAGAGGATGCCTGCCCTGCCTTGGTGACTCCCACACGACCACACACGGTGGGTCCAGAGCCAGCCCCCCAGGAGGGAGGCGGGCAGTGCCCACCTCAGGTTGGCCTCCTGCTCGGCACTCTTCCGCTCAGAGTCCTGGAGCGCCTGCTTCCTCCTGATCTGGGTCAGGGCCTCCCGGACGTCCACCAGCCTGCCACACGAGAGCCGCTTCTGCCCAGGGCCTGCCCAGCACACCCTCCTAGCAGTGAGGAGCAGCCGGAGCAGGCTGGTGGCCTTTGGGGGTCAGGGGCCTGGCCGGGAGGCCCCAGCAGCAAGCCTCCCCCTCTCCCAGGCCTCTTTGGCTGCTGAGCTTAAAAACTCAGACCTTAGTAGGTCTGTGAATGTGTACTGCTTCCCTGAGCAAGACAACTAATGGGGGAAACGAGGCTGATGGGTCAGTGGGGGTGGCACCTGCCACAGCTTTCCCAAAGCCCCTTTCCCTCCCGCTAAGGCCTGTACCACAGATATGGGGGTACCTCTTGTCCAGGGCCTGCATCTGGTTCTGGAGGCTGGGGAGCTGCAAGCAGGAGGGCGTGGGTTGAGCGCAGGCCCCCATGGCATGACCAGCACAGATATGGGGCCCCCCAGCCAGGCACCAAGGAGTCGCTAGACTCCCCGCCAGGGAAGCAGGAGCTGAGCTGGGCTCAGGGTCCAGGCAGCAGCTGCTCCGAAACCGGGAACAGGGGAGCCCAGCCTCTGGGCAGGGATGCATTGCCTCCCAGCCGACGGCGGCTCACCTCACAGGCCTCCTTCTCAGGGCCACAAGCCGCCTGCTGTCTCTCCTGCTGCAGCCTCTTCAGCTCTGAGTCCTGCAGCTGCACGCAGGCACGCACCTGGAGCAGCTCCCGCAGCAGACTCAGCGTGGCGCACTCACAGCGGTCCTTGTGCCCCCGGAGGGAAGCCACCTCGGCCTGCAGGTCAGCCACCCTGGTGGGGGTGGGGAGCCAGCCGAGTCAGGCCACACATGCCAGGGGGCTGATAGCGTGGGCCTCCCGCCCCTGCCCTCCACGGGGCTCACCACTGCTCCAGCTGCTTCCAGTGCTTAGGGGTGTCCTGCTCCGGGACGGAGGCAGTGGACGCCAGGCGGCTGGACTCACACCTCCCTGAGATCTCCTCCAGACTCAGGGGCTCGGGGCTGGCCAACCCCTTCTCCAGGAGGAGCCCCAGGTCCTCCAGGGTCACGAAACTCAGCTGGGAAGGGGGCGAGGCCCCCGACGAGGGGCTGCTACCAGCCAGCTCTGCAAGAAATCACTTTGGAGCTCCCCCCTTGGCCTCCTGGGCTGATGAGAGGTGCCAGCTCCCAGGTGGAGCTTGGGATAGCAGGGACCCAGACCCCTGCAGAGAGTGCCCACCAAGCTCACCTCGGCTCATCCTGCTGTCACACAGCCCGGACCAGGGAGGCTCGGCTCTCGTCGCTCCACAGCAGGAAGCTCAGGCTCAGAGAGGTCCAGGCCCCTGCCTAAAGACACACACCACTGACCAGGAGAAACGGACACCCTGCACAGGCCCTTCCCTGGACTGTCCTCCTGGCTCTGGCCCCAGCTGGCACCTGGCTCACCTGATACAGCTTCACTGGCAGCCTCCACCCACGGCTTTGACCACTGCCAAAAGGTCCTGGGCCTAGTGCCCCAGGGCTGCCCAAAGCTGGACACCAGGGCACCCGGAGGGTGGGGGAGCGTTTAGGGGGTTGGCAGGAAGGAGGCGGGCAAGTGAGGGGCTGGAAGGCCCCAGGGCGTTGGGGGCACATGTAGGGTGTGAAGAGGTGAGCTCCTGCCCTCACATCTTACCTCCTTCCAAGACAATGCCAAGGCAGGCAGAGGGGCGGGCGGGAACCTTCCTTTCCTCACCAGAACCTTGTGACTTCACGGCCCAACTGCCTGTGGAACCTGAGCCCTCAACTCTCTCATTCCTGCAAGGCTTCCCCAACTGCCTGTTTCTGGAAGGATCCGAGGGAGCACCCTTCAGCCAGCCAATGGAAGAGTAGAGCAGTGGCTGCCGGCCTGTGGTCAGTGTCAGGAGACCCCTGGCCTGGCCTGAGCAAGAGAGATGTCCAGAAGCAATTGCTGGCCCTTTGGTCAGAGAAGCAGAGCAGGGAGGCCGGGAGCCCCAGGACAGACCTATCACAGCCAGTCCCACACTCTGAGAAGAGGCCCCACCCCAGAGAGGCTGCCGGCCTCACGTGTGGGCTGCACTGGCGACTTCAATTTTCCTAGCAGCCACAGCAAAAAGTAAAGACACAAGTAAAGTGAATTTTAATAGCCCATTTTATTTAACCCAACATATCTAAAATGGCACCATTCCAACACGCGATCAATACCAAGACGTTAAAGCGATGCCATACGTGCTTTCTTCACACCAAGTCTGGAGTCTGGTGTGCGGTTTCGCGTCTCGCTTCAGGGCAGCGTGGATACTCGGCCCCACGCCCTCCCCACATCATCACCCCAGACTGACCCATGGAAATCTTCCCTGTGACAAGGCACACAAATCAGTCAACCTTCGTCCAGAGGGCGCCTAAAGCCGCCGCAAGGCCCCACTGCCTGTGGCTGCACCACACACCTCGCGGCCCAGCACTCACGGGAGAGAGAGACGTGCAGAGCTGCATGCAGACCCAGGGGAAGCTTTCCCACCTGTCCTGGGCACCCAAGCTTGGGGACAGGGAGTGACTGGGAAAATGGGAGGAGGGAAAGCGAGCCTTCCCCACCAAGCCCTGTGGCCATCCCAAGAGCAATGCTGCCTGGTGGTTGGTACCTGCAAGGCCTCCCCACTGCACGCTGTGTGGCGGCCCCAGATGCTTCTCCACCTGAGGGTTTCTGGCCTTCTCACCTGCATCCCCCACCGGGGGCATCCCCACTGGGGTGCTGCCCACGCACAATACACATCAAGGAGGGCCCCATCCCGGGCGCCCCTGTCCCCAGTGGCCCCGATAATCCCAGCCTGCTTGACTGCGGCCCATGCTGGGTGGGAAGAAGGACGCTGGCACCGCCTGTCTGGGTATAATTCCTTTATTCCTCTCATCAGGACCCCCAATTCAGACCCCTGTCCCCGATAGAAGGCTCCCACCAGGAAGACTGGCCTTTTGACGTCCCACCCCCTTCCAGTGCCTGCCAGCCCTCCACAAAGACACCTGTGTCGCCTCATCACAGAAGTGGGCTGGAAACACCTTTAGCAAAGGCCCCCTGGGGCCCTGGGGACACAGGACACCAGGCCCAGCCCTGTCCTGCCTAGGAAGAGTGCAGCGTCCCTGCTCTGGGCTCACCAGCCCATCCCACAGCTCATGTGCCTTCAAGACTGGAACTAGAGCTACCCCAGAACATTGTCCTGAGCTGGGGTCCTCAGAGGATGGCAGGCTGGCTCATGCTGAGAAGACCCACTTTCCCACTCACTGTCCACAGAGGCATGGTGCTAGTTGCCTGTCTGGACTCCAGCTTCCGAGGTCTCAGGTGACAAACGTGTGGCTGGACCTGGAGGTTTCAGGCCCATGAGTGGTTCTCAGCTCTCCTTTGGCTGAGACCCCAGCAGAGAGCCCACTGCACCCAGAGTAGGGGTGCGGCCCAGGGGGCTCATGTGGCGACTCCGGGAGAACAGCCACCTTCCTGACAGAGCCCACTCCAGAGTCTCCTCTCCAGGGCTGTCCTGCTTCCTGGAGCCCTCACCTCCGTGTGTCCAGTGGGGCCTTTGCCCAGGCAGGTCCCCAGTACCTAGGCCCATCACTTCAGGGCTGCAGACTGAGCTGAGGGCCGAGAGGGACAAGGCCAGAAGCCTCTGCTGCAGCCCCACATCACCCACGCCCCCAGCTGGGGGTGTGCAGGCGGCATGGTCCTTCCGGGTGAGCCCCCAGGGTGACGGGGAGCACAGCAGCAGTGATGGGGCCTTGCTATGAGGGCCTGCAGCACTCAGACCCACAGGGCCCAGCTTGCTAGCTGTCTCACACACACAAACGCACTGAGAGAGACACTCACAAAGATGCACTGAGGCCCGCGCACACAAACACACAGACACGCTCATACACACACACGTGCACACACACCCTCTCTCTAGCTCTCAGCAAACAAGCAGCCTGCAAGGAGCAGCTGCACGAATGTCTGATTCCTGAAAGTTGAGAAACACAAAAGGATGGAGGCTGGAACCTGCTGGGCTGAGGCCAGAGGAGCATGCTCAGAATGTAAACTGAGTGCCAGCGACCAGCTGGCTGGTCCCCGAGGTCTGGTGGGCGCTGGATTTGCCACTGCACACGGAGCGAGGCGGGAACCCCAGGAGCAGTGGCCAGGGCCTCACGTCTGGGCAAGCGAGAGCTCCTCCAGGCCCCGCTTCCCAAGCCGGTACCTGGCCAGGTCCTTCCTGGTCACCAGCCCGACCACCTGTGGGAACAAAACCAGGTCACAGGGGTCTGGCGGCCCCACCTGCCTCTGTGGAAGCCCCTGCCCTGTGTGTGTTTGGAGGCAGCCCCGTTTGGAGGAGCCCGCAAGGCGGGCACGTGGCCAGTCTGGGTCCCAGGCCTCAGAGTCCCTGCAGGAGCTGGGAGCAAGGCCACACCAGTGACCAGGGCACACAGGTCTGGACGCAGAGGGTGCATTGGCCCCACACCCCTGCTCCACGGCTTGCACGAGCAGGAAACGGGTGTGCGTGTGTGCGCACGCGTGTGCACACTCACCTGTGTGCACACTCACCTGATTGTGGTTGTCCACCACGACCAGGTGCCTGAGGCCCAGGGCCCGGAAGAGCTTGAACACCCTCGGGAGAGACGCATCCTGCAATGTGGGCACATCGTCAACTCATACGCCAGCCCCGCCCAAGAGCAGAGCAGAGGCGGGACCTGCCCAACGAGGGGTCAGAGTCTCCCTCGAACACCCCACCACCACCAGGATGTCAGGATGTGTCCTGAACCGCCCGTTCCCCTCCACGCTGTCTGGCCCTGCCTCAGTTTGGCCCCTGGAGTCCCGCTCTGCAGCCGCCCCCACTCCCTACACTTCGTCCTTGGCGTAACCACAGAGCTCCTCCCGGCTCGTCCTCTGACCCACGGCAGCCCCTCCAATACACTTTCTAGTGCATTCACGTGGCGGCCACTGAAGGCTGCCCCATGCTATCAGAAGCATTCTACAAGGATTCCTGCCGCCTGGTGACCCTGCAAGTGGGGCCCGCCCCGCAGCCCCCCGGCACCTGGGGCACGGTGTAGGGGGAGGGGTTCATGAACTCTGACAGGTCCATGGTGCACTCGCGCTCGTCCTGGGACACATGGATGGACTGGATTGGGGGGAAGCGGGGGTAGGCGTCGCGGAAATCCTTCAGCCTCAGCCGCCGCCGCACCAGGCCCATGTTGGACCGCTCCACGAACACCTGCGGGCAGCACTGCGTCAGAACCCAGCGCCAGGCCGAGCGGCTCTCGCTGCCCTGGAAGCGCCCAGTAGCCCGATGGGCCTACCTTGTGCTTCAGCAGGACGATCAGCTGGGAGCGCAGAATTAAGCCCTGGAGCCGGGCCGGCTGTGGGAAAACAGATGGCCTTGAAAACGGGCGGGTGGAGCCCCAGAGCGGTGGCCCTTCCTGCCTGACCAGCTCTGCCAGGTTCCACATGGATACATGGTCACTGCCTGGTCTTGTGGCAGGCATTTCACCTGCACAGGCTCATTAACTCCCCACACGCCCCGGGAGCAGGAGCAGGCCCTGCACCACAGAGCAATGAAGTGCAGCACCGGGAGGCTGTAGTGTTTGCCAGGGGCGAGACGTAGACTCAGCCGTGACAAAATTCACTCCCAACCTTTGGACGCAGGATGACTGGTGGGCTGCACATCCTGTCAAGATCCCTCCTGACAAAGTCACAGCCTCGACTCCCTGGCTGATGGGCAGCTTGGGGCATGACCACAAAACACGTGGGCGTGACTAACCTAACCAGCAAGGACTGCGCTCACACAGACCGCGTCTTCCCACGAGGGGCTCAGATCCTTCTGTAGCTAGAATTCTACTACAAACTCAAATGCTGAGTTTCTAGGCTCCTATGACCACACTTGGCGGACATGCACGCTCGGGAGGCCCACACGGAACGCCCAGCACACCCGCCCCACCCGGCGGTACCTGGGTGTCGTCGGCGCACTCCACCACAGGGAAGCCATTGTGATTGGACGTCGTGCTGCTGAGCACATCCACAATGACGCCCACCTTCTCCCTCCTCCGCAGGCAGGTGACCGGCGTGCTCATCACCTCCCTGTGGAGGAGCAAGCCTCGTCCACTGTCGGCCACACTGCGACCATGTGCCCCTGGGGGCTTCCTGAGCCCTCTCTCTTCATAACAGTCAAAGCTCAGCAGGCACAAGTCTGCTGGACTCAGGAAACCCGGGGACAAGGAGGCTGGGAGCCTGGAGACCCCCCGGGAGCTACCCTGGAGAACCAGCCCTGGGCCAGCTGCCTACACAGCCTGGACGCCTGAACAGCACTCCCCCAGACCTCTGCACAGAGGCACGCGGCCTCCTTCCTGCTCCAGGCCACTAGCACCAAATCTCCCAGAAGCATCTACCGCACCACTCGCCCCCACACCCCCATCCTGAGCATGGGGAGGAAGCCCCAGGCCACAGGCCTTCAGCTTGAACCAAGATGGGATAAGCCGCAGCCCCGGCCCGTGGTACCTGGCGGTGAGCGAGTGCGAGGTGACGGGGGCTTCCCAGTGCAGGAAGGGCACACTCTGCAGCTGGATGTGCATGTCGTACAGGCCCTGAGGATGGGGGAGGCCGCTGACGCACTGTGCCTGCCACCGAGAGAGGGGTCCTGCCCTGCACCCGCCCCCCCGAAGCAAGGGGCCCTTTGGAGGATGGTTTCACAGGGGCCCCATTCCCTCCAGTGAAGACCCCCAAGGCCCACAGTCTCAGGCACCAAGGCAGGAGCATGGGGAGGGGCCCAGAGCGAGGGCGAGGCAGCAGGCAGGCCTCTCCACCAGCCGCACCTCGATGAAGACGTCCCCCACAATCTTGGCGGTCATCAGGACCAGCATGATGGGGAAGCCGTAAGTCACGTTGCTGGTGGCCTCCATCATGATGACCGTCAGGCTCAGCGTCATCCTCACGATCCCACCTGCCCGAGGGGAGGGAAGGGCTGGGCTGGGGTGAAGTGGGGAGTCACAAGCCTCTGCAGGCCGCCTGTGTTCTCTGTGCAAGCCAGTGATCAAATCCATTCACCCCAATGGTCTCTCTCTCCAGCTGCACTGGGTGGGGACAGCAACCCTGTGCAATCGCACACCA
The DNA here is from genome assembly GCF_057802395.1 of Ceratotherium simum simum. Lineage (NCBI taxonomy): Eukaryota > Metazoa > Chordata > Mammalia > Perissodactyla > Rhinocerotidae > Ceratotherium > Ceratotherium simum. The sequence continues at coordinate 1,409,896 of NC_141925.1, forward strand.
GGGTGGAGTGGCCCATTGGCCAATGACCACAGAAATGGAGTGAACACCCGGCCTTCATGTCCCAACAGGCAGATGGTCCCCCCACCTTGGGACGCCCACGCAGCAGCCAAGACTCACCCAGCTGGGCAGCCGCTCCCATCAGGGCATACTTGCCAGGGTCCGCCCAGATCTGTGGGATGACACAGAGACCTGAGATATCAGAGAAGGTGACAGCCCCTACCCAAACCCAAGATGCAGTGACACCACCGGAGGCCACCTCCAGTGGAATTGGGCCCAGCAATTCCACAACCAGGAGGGGATCCTCCAGCTCACACACAGGGCCCAGCACCAGCCGCAGAGAGGCGTGCCCCTCTCAGGGATGCACTCTGCCATCTGCACACGCTGGAGACCTCGCAACAGGGGATAGGAGGACGCGCTCTACAGAGGAGGGGAAAGAGCTACGGGTATGTGAGGGGAGGCAGACTGGCACATGCATGTGTCAGTGACCGCGGTCCGCACAGAAATGCCAGCACCACACAGGAGTGTAGGAAGGAATGAAAATCCCACACGTGCTCCCACTTGGATGAACCCTGGAAACATGACGCTTAGTGAGAGGAGCTGCCACAAAAGGCCAGGACGTGTGCCTCCACTGACACGAAACACCCAGAACAGGCAACTCCAGACAGAAAGCAAACTAGTGGCGCCAGGGGCTGGGGGACACGGAAGTGAGTGCGAAGGAGTGCAGATTTCCCTCTGGGGTGATGAAAGAATCCTGAAACTAGACAGCAGTGAAGGTTCCACAACTGCGTGGACACACTCGAGAAGCACTGAGGCCTATGCTTTTAAAACGGTGGATTTATGGTACATGACTCAGATCTCAACAGAGAACACAAATCTGGCTCTGGCAGGAACGCTGAGGACACACACTCTGGAGCCTGGGTGGTGGGGGGGCAGGCAGAGGGACAGCAGGGGAGACTCGCTGTGCCTCTTTTACAGTTTTTAAAAAATCTTATCTGAATGAAATGAAAAAAGTAAAATACATGACAGACACGCCAAGTGACCATGGAGGCGGGTGAGGCGGAGACCGGGGAGGCAGCATGGCGGGGCCAAGGCCTGACGTACCGCCTCCTCCGTCACCGGCTCCTGCAGCCCAGCCCGAGTGGCCCCAGCCCCCAATCTGTGTGTAGAGAAGCCCCACTCACCGCAGCCCCTGTGAGGTAGGACAGGGATATGCCAAAGAGCCGGCCCCAGGCAGCCCCGATGAGCAGGGACGGGATGAAGACACCGGCGGACACTGTGAGCCCGTAGGTCCAGCAAGCCAGGAAGAAGTAGACCAGGGTGAAGAGGCCAAGGGTTGCAGGGTTGTAGGAGCCTAGGGGAGAGGGGGCTGGCCAGGGCCTGCCTCACAGACTTGCACCTGAGCAGGACCGCCCCACCCAACTGCCCAGTCATGGCCTCCTAGTCACAGACACCCTGGTGGACCCCCAGAAATCGCCACATTCTCTGAGGTCAGAGCGTGGGGCCTTGGGAGCAGGAGGACGGCCGCCTGGCAGGCGGGGTCCAGTGCTACCAGCAGGATGGTGACCTGGGGCCAAGAGAAGGTGCCAGCTGAGGTCTGTGCAAACCGCTGGCACCGCAGTACAGACCACCAGCGGTAAGGGGAGGGAGACCACCAGTCCACACAGATGACTTCCAGACTCAGGAAGATGTCAATCAAACCCTGGAACTGACATGTTTGGGACCTGGTGCTCGCCCGGTGGCCCTGTTCAGCTCCTTTTAGAAAGGGCTCAACCTTGCCTGACATCTAAAAGCCTTTCTGTGAAACTGCGTGGACTCCCGTCACACAAGCACAGAGGCCTAAGAATCAGGAGGCTCCTGGTGGCCTTGCGACAGGAAACAATTAGAGACCACCTAAAGGGTCCCAGAGCAGCTACAGGGTGGAAGACCAGATGCAATCTGCTCCATTTCCAGGTGCATGCAGCAGGCGCTATGGTGGGCCTGTGTGCTGCGGGCACCCTCTGGGTGCGGGAGAGGCGAGGCCTCTGCCTGGGGAGTGGCAGGACCAGTGAAATATGAGATGCATGCTGAAAAGCAGTGGTCTGCATTCAGAGCCTGTTTTGTTTTGTTTTTTTTTTTGCGAGGAAAATCAGCCCTGAGTTAACATCCACGCCAATCCTCCTTTTTTTTGCTGAGGAAGACTGGCCCTGGGCTAACATCTGTGCCCATCTTCTTCGACTTTATATGGGACGCCGCCACAGCACGGCTTGACAAGCAGGTGCATCGGTGCATGCCCAGGATCTGAACCTGGGCCGCCAGCAGTGGAGCGCGCGCACTTAACTGCTACACCACTGGGCCGGCCCCCCCAGAACCTGTTTTTAATTCAAAACCTGTGTGGCTGGCAAGGCCACGGACTGGTGAGAGTCACCACGCCGGCTGTTCTGACGGAGAGTGATGCATGCAAGTAGCACCCAGAAAAAAAACTCATCCTGGAAGACGAGATCAGCTTAATGAGAGATGGAGACAGCCCCCATGGCCCCTCCAGGAAGAGAAGGAGACAGCACGGGGAGCCTGGCCAGGCCCCCCTGGTGCTCACCCACCAGCTGATTCCTGGCAGCCAGCCCCTGCAGCCCACCCTTGCAGCAAGGGCAGTGACCTCTGCCCACAGGGCACGCTCGGCCAAAAGGCGTCACCCAGGCCTGGGCCTAGTGTCCAGGCGTCAGTCACAGACCAGGCCAGAAGGGACTGAGCCCGGGTGGGGACATGCGGGCGACAGCACTGCGCATGAGCACGCACCTGGGGGGTCGTGGAAAAGGCTGACCACACTCTTCTCCGGGGTGTTGAAGAAGGCCGCGGCCATGGAGTTGTACTCCCCATCTGCACAGAAGAGCTGCGGGGTTGGGAGAGAAGACGGTCTGTGGGACGGGGCAGGCCCGGCCTGCACAGAACCAGGTGACAAACACACGACACGATGGGGCCAGGCTCCAGGGCTGCGGCCTCAGACAAGAGGCACGATGCAAAGAGCCACACCCAGCAACAGCGAGGGCTTCAGAGGCACATCCAGCCCTGCAGGGGCTGGTCAATGGGACCCCTGGGCTGCACGAGTCTGTCCCTGGGGTACAAGGAGACCCCAGAGCTCACACCACGAGCATGTTCCCAGAACCCAGTGGTCAAGCATCAGCGTCCTGGGTGACAACAGGCCCAGCCCTTCCCAGGCTAAGCAGAGCTGTGGGCCCTGAGGCCACAGCCCATAAAGGGGCTGGCTCCAAGGAGAGCTGGCCTCATCAACCCCACAGCCTCAACAGAGGCATCCCGTGGGGGCCCCAGACCCACATCTTTGACTGCTTGTTTATATCCGTGCCCCGGATATAAACTTCCCGTCCCCCCTCCCCCAGACCCTGGCAACCACCAATCTGCTGTCTCTACGGATTTGCCAGTTCTGGACATTTCACATAAACAGAATCATACGCTATATGCTCCTTCCTGTCTGGTTTCCCTCACTGAGCATCATGTTTTCAACGTTTATCCGTGTCGTAGTGTATGCCAGTGCTTCCCTCCTCTTTATGGCTGAATAAACCCCTTACACGGGGGGAGCACATGTTTATCCGTCCGTTAGCTGAAGGATGTTTGGGTTGACTCCACTGAGGGATACTGTGAGCCGTGCTGCAGTGAACACGTGTGTACAGGTTTCCCTGTGCATGCAGCTTTGCATCTCTCAGATCCACACCCATGAGCCGCCACTTCTGAAGTCCTCCCGCAGACCCTGCCAGGCTGCCACTCTGGGAGGACGACAGGGTGTGACTCCATCCAACATAACAGCCCGCTCTCCTGGTGCCCGGCAGGCCACCTAACCCTGTCTGGAGACGCACCAGGGAGGTCTGGCCTTGCCTGACCCACCTGGTGGGCCTGCCTATAGGGCCCAGGGGTCCTACCTGGAGCGGGTAGGACACAGCACTTCCCTGCAGGGGCTGGCAATCCCGCGACGAGTAAATCAGCACGAAGGCGACTGTGGCCGTGACAGCGGCCACCAGCACTGCCTCGATCACCTGGAGGCATGGCCGGTGGATGTACCTAGAGCAAAGAGACGCTGGACCGAGCCACCCCACCAGAGCCAATGGCTCATTAGGAGGGTGACACAGCATGGCTACTCCCAAACGGCATCCGCCCGTCCCCAGGCACTCTCCAACAGCATTTCTGGTGGTGCAGGAGGTCAAGGAGGACGAGAAGGAAGAAGAGCTTCTGCAAACCCAGGAGCCACCCCAAAGGTTTCAGAAAACCCGAGGACTCCAATTAACTGTGTTTCTCACGGCAAAAGGACCCGTGCTGACCCCGAGCAGACCAGGCCAAGGCTGCGAGAGGTCAGAAGGCCCTGAACTCCAGGGGGGCTGGACGCACAGGTGCTTCCCCTGCCCAGGGGTTCACCCTCCAGGCCCCTCCTAGCCCAGCCCCGCACATTCCCAGCCTCGTGTACAAACCATCGTGAGGAAGTCAGGAGCACGCAGCCCCATGGGCGCAGAGCCCACTACTTGTCTATTTTCAAAGTCCTGGGGGCCACACCTGTCAACTCGATCCACAAAACAGAGGCTTCTCACCTGATTCGAAACATGGTCAGCCAATAATTCAAGGCATTGAACACGGCTCCAAGAACACCACCTACAACGGGGAAGGGGCTGTGTGTAAGCGACACAAGGAAGAAAGGTGGAGGCTGCCCAGGCAGCAGAGGGGACGGGAGCAGATGGGCCGTGAAAACATCTGTTCTCTGTTACCACACTCTGACAGACAGATGAGCTTATTTCTCTAAGGTCAGAAAAGGTTTTTCAGAGTAACAAATGCCGCCCAGGGCCAGTAGGGGTTTCGCCGATGGAAGTAAAGCTCGAGGCCTCCCCAGGTTTGGGATCCCTTGTCGGTGGGTGCAGCCCCACCCCAGGCAGCCCTGGAACAGCAAGCAGGGTGTGGGGGCCATGTCCCTCTCTGGCCATTTCAAGGCTGGCCAAGCCTGGAGTCCTGCAGGCCCTGTCCCCACCACATGCTTTAGGTCCTGCTGGAAGGTGCCTGCCGCCGTCTCGAGAGCAATGGCCCAGCGTGGGGCCGGGGCAGGCTGGTGTCCTGTGCGGGAATGGCCCTTACCCACCACGCCCATGGCGATGAAGATGGGGATCTCATGGATCGTGTACACCATGGTCTGTGCAGAGAGGGAGAGAGCAAACATTCTGTGAGGGACAATGTCATCCGACGTGGGATCAGACACTGTACAGCATCTGCTCCACACGCACGGGAACCTCCCGGCCCTGTCACATGGGGCTGTGGAGGACCCGCAGGGAATGCTGGGAGTTTGGAGCAGCCTGTGCTCCTGCTCACACAGGCTGGTCTGGGAGGCAATCAGAGACCCTGCAAGGTTTTTATCTTTCTGAGGCTTCACCTGCTCCTCAGTCAGGTCTCCATCACCTGAGAAGGGGGCACGGCCTGAGCTTTGGCCAAAGGGGGAGGCAAGGGGGGCAGGAACGAAGGACAGCCCCAGGAACACATCTCATGACCAGATTACCCAGGAGGCCCCGACGTCTCCGTGTGTGCGAGAACCGTCCCAGGAGTGGCTACGGTGGTGCATGGTCCAGGCCTCCCTAGAAACACTGGCCTGCACCTACTCGTACTCTGTGAGCCACGGCACGAGCTCCCTGGCTTGCCACACTCAGCGCTGTTGTCCGACAGTCCAAGGATGGCTGAGATGCCCCTGGAGGGGCCCGCTGGGGGATGGGCGTCCTAGCCTGCACGGCCAGGTTGGAAGTGCGCTTTCCTAGAGCGCCCCTGGCGCTTACAGATAAGAGCTCAACCTCGTAGGTAAGATGTAGATTCTTCCAAAAGCTCAAATTCTCAGGCTGATCTTTAAGTACACAGCCTTAGCCCCACACCAAGAACGAACCAGAAAGAGTGAGGGAGGACAACATGGTGGGTTACCTCCGTGTCAAATCTTCCAAAGTTGATGAGGCCCGGGCTGGACAGATCCCATATGTTTCCATGATAGATGCTTAGGACAAAGTTCAAGGTGAAGGTGGAAATCATGGAAGCAAAGAACTGCAGGCAGAGAGGGAGACAGGCGCCATCAGGAGCATGGCAACCAGTCCGAGGCACCAAGCCCACCCAGCTAGATGCCCAGAACTGGGGAAGATGGGAGCTGGGGAGGGGGCTGCAGGAGGAAGGGCTGCCTCCCCTCCTGTCATTCAGGAGGCACCTGGAGACCCTCAAAAGCTGAAGGGAAAGGGGCCGGGGCCTCGCTGGCCGGTCCCCCTCACAGCCAGGCCAGCCGGGTCGCAGCCTTTTCTGGACGAGCGTCAGGGCCAAGCCAGTGACAGAGCCAAGGGAAGGAGGTGTGTGGGGTCTGGGGGCTCCCAGAGGGGGGAGGGGGGCAGGAGAACGAGGGTGGACAATGTCTACGATGACAGGGGAGGGACAGGTGGCAATATGACAGCCAACACTTCAGGTCAAGTGAGAGGCAGAACCATAACGGACCCGGGGGCCTGGTTCCAACCACGGCTCAACAGATCCTCATGTGAAGACACCAAAGTGGGGGCCGAGAGCACAGCACCTGCCCCGACACGGAGGCCAGGCGCCAGAGCGGCCTGCTCAGGGAGAGGCAGCTGTCCACGGGCACTTACGATTCTCCATGTCAGGAACTGGTTCCAGAAGGAGGCACCTTCCTCTAAGCTGAACAGGACCCCACCTGGAACGGCCAGTGGCCCAGCCCTGAAGTGCCCACCCAGGCCATGGGAACCCTGAGCCCACTGCCGCCTCACGCCCCCCGACGCCAGGGCACTGGGACCACATCAGAGGCCACCCTCAGGGCCTCTCGGGGTGCACCCCATGCCCTTGCCCACACTCAAAGTCCACAAACACCAAGGCCATCGCTTCACACCGCAGGAGAACACGGACAGCGACGTCAGACCAGGCAGGGCCACCCCTCCTCACCCACGGGGGCTCCAAACGCAGCGGACACTCCAGCCGCAGCTCCTGCTGAGACAAAGTCCCGCTTCTCCGTGTCTCTGCGGAAGTACTCGAAGATCTGAACCGGGAACACACGGGGCACAGAGGCTCAGCCAGCTTCTCCAAGGGCACTTCTCTCAGGAAGGGAGAAGGTCGGCTAGAGGCCACAGAGACGGGGCCGAGGGAGGGGAGGAACGGGGAAGGGGCATCGCCCCGTCAACCACTGGATTCACAGAGACTGCAGAAGCGAAGGTGGCAGCAACACCACAACAGGTGCCCCACACACCAACCACCAAGGGAAAACCATGAAAACCTCCCATTCACAGCAATAATTACACTTCACGGTCTGCACAAGAGACGTATCAATAAACTCAAAACTCCACTGAGACCTAACGAAACTGAATGAATGAGAAACTTAAATGTGTTCTTGATTTAAAAAGAAAGACTCTGTACTGTAAAAGTGTTAACTGTCTCTAAACCTAGAAATTCAGTGCAATACCCATTAAAATGCTGGGGGCTCTTTAGGGAAACATGACAACACTGTTCTGAGGCGTATTGTGAAAATTCAGCATCTTTAATCTGTACATGTCGTTCCTGACGTGTTTCTTGGTTAGAGTCCTTTAAGAAGCTGTTAACAGCTACAGACCTCCCCTGCAGGAAATGCACAACCCCACGAAACACCCAGAATCAGGCTGAGCGGACTCCTTGGTCAGGACCCAGGAAAGCCCCCAGGATAGGACGCCGGGGAGACCCTCAGATGCGATGTCAAGTATAGGTCCTGGGAGAGCACGCCTGCACAGAGCAGGAGGGGCGCCGGCCCTCCCAGGGGTGTTCACGCTCACCCTCATGGTCATCATCCACATCAGGAGGGAGGACTCACCTTGAAATCTCGCTTCAGCGACGTTGACCTCCCCTGGGACACCCCAGCAGCAATCACGGAGCCTGAGTGAATCATCGGCCCCTCCTGGAAGGACAGGACGGCCACACGCAGATGAGCATGACCTCACAGAGAACAAATTGACCATGGGTCCCGTGTGGCACACAGAGGGACTCAGGCTAGGGCAGCGCCACACACTCCATTACCTTTCCCACGGCCAGTCCTCCCACCACGGACAGGATCACACCACACACCTTGATCACCAGAGTCTGGAACACAAAGGAAGACATGTCAAGCGTCTGGGGAAGGCCAGACACAGTCCAAGATGCTGAGCAACAAAACGGCACATGTGAAGCACAGCCCAGACAGGAGAGCACCAGACAGGTGCACAGAGGGCAGCGCACCTCAGTGTGTCGGTGGTGGTGGGCTTCCGGCCCATTCTTTCCTGCCTTCCTGTATCTTCAGACTTTCTCTACTGAGTAGCTGTGTGCAGTACGTGAACAAAGCGGTGATGGCGCCCCTCTTCACACTCCAGGGGCACCTCCTCACCCAGCACTCTCCTTAGTCCCTGCCCACCGCCTGGCTACCTACTCTGGCTCCTACAGGTCAGACGCCACTCCCAGCAGCCCCAACGTCCACTCCGCTCTTCTGCTGCAGGGAACTGAGCACAGCCCTCACCCCGAGGCCGCTCTGCTCCCCTAGATTGTGTCCACCGGCCCTACTGAATCCCACCCCTGGGGGCACCCCCTCCCCAGGCAGGGGCAGGAGAGAAGCCACCCGCAAATCCTAGGCCGAGGCACGCTGACCGCACACCTGGAGACAGCCGCAGGAGGAACCGTGACTTCCCAACCCTCTGGGAATCAGGGCCTCCGAGAATACTAAGGATAATGGGTATTCAGGAAGAGTTTGAAAAAAGGAAGAACGCCCTGAAGTCTATCACTCCCCACGGCTCTCCTCGTGAGCCGCCACCCACCAGCCAGAACTCACACACGTTCTACACGGCTGTGATCACAACACACGCACAGCAAAGCACTTCTGCCTCATTCAACATGCACAAGAGAAAGTTTGTACCACTTTCCAAAGAAAATTTACATAAAAACCATCAGCACATCCCTGCACACGCTCATCAGCAGCACGCGAAATGGGTCCGGGAGAATGTGGAGGTGCAGGTGGGCAAACGAAACGCCCCGACCTCAGCAAAGAAACCCCGAGCTGAGCACCAAGCTTCCAGCCAGAGGTCACCCCCTGCGCCTTACCTTGAGCCGCACTACATGGGGGATCTTCACCCCGTTGAGGAAACACTTGATCTGGGGGATCCCGCTGCCAGCAGCAACCGGCTGGAAGGAGAGAGAGGTGAACACTGAGCTGGGCTGTGCTGGGTGAGCTGCCACAGCCACACAGGGCCCGAGATGGGGGGACGGGCCACCTAGAGAAGGGACTTTTCACTCCCCCCCCCAGATGCAGAGCGACCCCTGGGGGAGCGCACACTGTGGGACACGGGAGGAAGTCAGGGTGGAGATGAAAGGAGGCCCAGTGTCCCCCAAAGACGCAGGGAGGGGACACTCCTCCTGGATGGACGGGAGGCACATGTCACGCACCACCTGAGAGGGGCCAGAGCTCCTCACTCCTCTGAGGGGGCACCACACTGGACCCCAAAGAGAAGCTTCTGGATGCTGCCCCTTCTTCCTTCAACACCCCACGACAAGGCAGAAGCAAAGAAAGATGCAGGCCATAGGAAGGGCTTACGAGAGAAGTCCCGGAACGGAGGAGCACCCTAGGAGGGTCTGAGGCCAGGGGCACCCCCTAGACGTGTCCTCACGGCATGGGGCAGGAACCTGTAGCAGGGTGGACAGGGGCAGCACCCCAAGGTCGGGGGTGACGAGGGCCAGGTGTGTTTGTTGTTTTGACTCAACAGTTTAGCGTTGGCACCAGAGGGGTCCACCGCACGCAGTCTGACAGTGGGAAGCTCACTGGCAGAAGCTGCGGGTGGGTGAGCTGGAGGAGTTCCTACCCACCAGGCGACTCCCACCACAGCCTCCTCGTGGCCATTCGTACCTCTATGAAGGCGACGATCACAGAGCCTATGAACACGAATGCGGCGTTCAGTGCGGCCCACAGCACAAGGGACAAGGACAGCCCGCCCTTCTCCGTGAACCTGTCGATATCTGGGGCTCATCAAGGATGACTGCGGCTTTACCACCGGGCACCACGCCCCCGTGGCCCCGCCTTCTGGGCCTGGAGCACCCGCCCGGGTGTGAAGCTGCCCCAGAGCCCCTGGGGGTCATGCGTTCACCGCACAGCTCAGAGACATTCCACAGTCCAACCAGGACAGAGCTGTCCCCTCAGGCACGCCTCCCGCAACTGGACGGCAAACACAACAGGCCGGGGGCTGCTCCCGCTAGGTCACTCTGTGCCACACGGTCACAGACAAAGGATATTGTCCTTGACGACCCTGTACTTCAGGCCAGCCAAGTTCTCCACCACAATGTCAATGAAGCAGGCCACAAGGCCTGTGAGAATCCCGATCATGGCGCAGATGACCCAGCGCTTGATCTCCACCGTCCGGAAGGCCTGCCGGGGGGAAGGCACCAGTCAGAAGTGGGTGTGGTGGCGAGATCTCCAGTCACAGGCTGCTCTCGTCACGGCGTGACTGGCCCCTGGAATTCTGCTGGCCGCCACCACACACTGCGTGCTGCACTCGGGACCCCCAAGTTCTACAAAGGTGGCCTCTTGTCAATGTCTCGGAGACAATGGAGTGTGCGTGTGACATCCCACACCTTCCCCAACCAATTCATAATCAGCTGCTGACATTCTGGACCCCACAGCTGACATCTCTAAGAACAGCCTTCTAAGTCATAACCAAGTGACACACATGGTTTCCTGTACTAGGCATCAGGTGTCTCTCGCTCCAAGACACACACCAAAATCTGAGGCAGGAGGATCGAGGACCAAGGAGGGGCGGGAGATGGAGGCGATGCATTGCTGCACTTGGGCCGGAGAGCACCACCAGGCCAGCCCTTCGGTCACCAGGGCAGTGCAGAGCGGGGCACGTGCTCCGAGGACACCGCACCACGGTCAAAGGCCATGGGGACACCTCTGAGGCAGCAGCCTGGGCTGCTGGGCCCCAGACTCACCATGTGGTTGATCCGCCTCTCCTCCTCCAGGAACAGCTGGTTCTCACTGTTGTCATAGTCCAAGCTCTGCAGACCAGGATGGAAGAGACAACACTGACCACTGACCTGACACTCCAGGTTCACATCAGGCAGCGGGTAGGGGTGGAGGGGAGAGAGGGGATAAAGTGCCAGGGGCCACATGGGGCAGGAGTACAAAGGGAGGAGGCCCACCTCGTACTTGAGGGACAGGAGCTTCTCATTGTGTGGGATCTCCTTGGGGAAAGGCTGAGGGGGGTCCATCTCCTGTGGAAGGAAGAGGCAGAACCCACACACTCGACAACTCAGCACATTTAAGAATGAAGCCCAAACAAGAAGAAGAGGGGGCACATACCCACTCGTCCCACGAGGTTGGTACTTTTCTGACCTCAAAGCCAGACAAGGACACCACGAGACAGGAAACTGACTACAGACATATACCCTTCATGAACACACACACAAAGTCCTCAATAAGGTGCCAGAAGACCAGGGCCTGAAACACCAAGCCAAGTCGGGTTTACCCCAGGAATGTAAGGTTGGTTTAACACCGGAAAATCAGTTAATGTACTATGATGGTGGTATGATGGAAAATGTATTATTGGTCTATGTCCCAGGTTCTGGCACACGGTTCCTAAAACCCTTAGCATCTCTGCAGTACAGAGTGTCTTCTGTGTACTAATGAGATGGATGGGGGCTAGGGGCCCCTAGGTAGCTTCAGGATGGAGGCTGGTTGTCAGGGGAACTGACCATGTGATTGGAGGGTTGGAACTTTCAGCCCCACCCCCCAACCTCTGACCTCTGGGGAGGGGAGAGGCTGGAGACTGAGCTAATCACCATAAAAACCCGGAATGAGAGGGTCTGGAGAGCTGCTGGGGTGGTGACCGTGGGAGGTGCTGGGGGACGGCGCTCCCGGGCAGCATGGAAGCTCCGCGCCCCTCCCCACTCCTTCCCTGCGTCTCCTCCACCTGCTGTTCCCCAGTCCTATCCTTTATGATAAACAGTAAACAGTTATGTAAAGTGTCTCCCTGAATTCTATGGGCCATTCTAGCAAGTTATGGATCCAGAGGAGGGGTCAATGGGAACCCCGATTTATAGCCAGTCGATCAGAAGCACAGGTGACAACCTGGAATTGTGACTATTGTCTGAAGTGGGGGTGGTCTTGTGGGACTGAGCTCTCAGCCTGTGGGGTCTGCGCTAACTCTGGGTAGATAGTGTCAGAATGAACTGACTTGTAGGATACTCAGGTGGTGTCTGAAGAATCAGAGAATTAGCTGGTAATGAAGAGAAAACCAACACATTTGGTGTCAGAAGTGTTGTAAATGGAAACAGTTCAATGCCATTTCAATAACATAAAGGACAAAATCCACACGATCATCTCAACAGACACAGAAAAAGCATCTGACAAAATCCAACACCACTTCACGATAAAACCAGGAACAGAGGGAACCTGCTCGACTTGATGAAGACATCTAGGAAAACCCACAGGTCACATCACACTTTCTCCTTTTATGGAGAAAGTCTCTGCCAATCATGTATCTGATGAGCGATGGTGAAAGACTGAAGCTTCCCCACTGCAAATCGGGAAGAAGACAAAGCCGCCCACTCTCACCACTGCTGTTCAGCATTGCACTGCAGGTTCTACAAGGGCAGTTAGGCAAGAAAATGAAACAAAGAGCACCCAGATGGAAAGGAAGAAGTGAAACTCTCTATGTGTAGATGACATGATCTAGTATACAGAAAATCGCCCCAAATACACAAAAAACTATTAGAACTGACAAACGCATTCAGTAAGACTGAAGGATACGAGATCAATGTACAAAAGTCACATGTATTTCTATGCGCTTGCAATGAACTATACAAAATGAAGTTAAGAAAACAACTCTATCCACAATAGCATCAAAGATAAAATACATAAAAAAAACTTTATTCCTAAAATACATTTAACAAAAGAAGTATAAGACTTGTACTCTGAAAACTACAAAACGTTGGAAAAAACTGAAGACCTAAATAAACGGAAAAATATCCTGTGTTCATAGACTGAAAGATGCAATATTAAGATTCAATGCAATCCCTCTCTAAATTCCAGCTGGTGTTGTTGAAGAAATTGACAACCTGATCCTAAAATCCACATGGAAATGCAAGGGACCCCAAACAGCCAAAACAACCTTGAAACAGAACGAAGTTGGAAGACTCAGACTTCCTAGTTTCTAGTCATCCAGACACTGAGGCACTGGCACGAGGACAGACAGGTGGACAGAAGACAACTGAGAGCCCAGAAATAAACCCTCACATCTACGGCCAAGTGGTTTTCCACAAGGCGCCCAGACAATGCATCAGGGAAAGAGCGGTCTTCTTGGGAAATGGTGCTGAGAGAACTGGATGTCCACAAGGCAGAAGGACAAGGCTGGATGCGCGCCGTAAACCATATACAGAACTTGTGAAAAGTGGATCAAAGATCTAACCACACGTAACTCTTATAAGCAAACACAGGAGTAAATCTTAGTGACGTTGGGTCAGGCAATGCTTTCTTAGATATGACACCAAAAGCACAAGCAACCAAAGAAAAAACAGATAAGCTGGACTTCATCAGCGTGAAAAGCTTCTGTGCTTCAGAGGACGCTGTCAGAAAGTGGCAAGAAACCCACAGAGCAGGAGAAAGTCTTTGCCATCATGTATCTGATAAGCGATTTGTGTCCAAAGTATATAAAGAACTCTTACAGTTTGATTACCAAACACATACAACTCGATTAAAAAATGAGCATAGGATCTGAATAGACATTTCGCCAAACACATATAGACAGCCATCGGCACAGGAAAGATGCTCGACATCACCAGGGAAATGCAAATCAGAACCACGAGAAACCGGAGGCAGAAGGCAAATGCAAGTCTGGCGGAGGGGGCTCAGAGAACGTTTCCGTGGCAGCTAGCTGTAGGACAGTCCGGCCCTGGCACAGGAGCAGGAGAGGAGGCACCACCGCTCTCCAAGGGTCCCCCCCAAGATGCCCACTCCCACCCGGCCCCCAGAGCCCTCCTCCAGCCCACCTTGGGCCCCTCTCCCACCCACAGCACCCACCTCCCTAGCCTGCTTCCTGCGCCTCCACACAGCACGCTCAACGTTCCTCACCTAACACACACTTCCCCCATTTCTACTCATCTGGCTCGGCCTCAGCGATACAGCCCCTCAGAATGGCCTTCCCTGGCTCAGGGGTCCACTGCCTGCTTGTCATTCTTCCCTGAGCCCTGCATGGCCCAGGTCTGTCCCCAAGCTCTGCGCAGCCCGCCCACCGTCTGGCATCCTCATGTTTGGCATTCACCGTCTGCCTTCTGCCAGGCCCCAGATCCACAAGAGCAGACTCATCCTTTCTGGGAATAAGCCTGCCATGTAGTGGGAGCTCCAGGAATGGGGCATGACTACCACTCACTGGGTCCAGAAGCTCATCGTCCAGCTCCACGTTGCTCATCTGTCCAATCCGGAAAAACACAGAACGGGGCGACTAGAAGCAGAAGAGAAATCACAGGGGCTTAGCCACAGGGCCGTGCGGCACTGTGCATCCCCACCCGGCCCTGCCCGGGGAGCACGGACCCACACCAGCCACAAGGGGGACGCCAGCAGGGCCAGTGCTGGACCCTCAGGCCAGCCCCCACCACCCACAGCCTGTCACCAATTAGTCCGGCCTCCAGATCGGAAGCCCAGGCCTTCACAACCCCAGAGGCCCCGTCCTCTCCTGTTCCACGGCGCTTCAGAGACTGGAGACAAGACACCCGCCAGCCAGAACGCAGGGCTGCAGGACCATGCTGGCGTCCTCCCGGGCCCCCCACCCTCAGCCTAGAAAATCTAGGTGGTCCGGGGCCCGTCCTCCAGGAGTCTTTCTGTTCCCTGGCCCTCCACAACCCCCATTTTTGTGCACACCCCATCATGAGACTGAGTGACTCTGCCAGGTGGGGACCTGTCCCAGGCCTCCAGGCTGGCCCTCCAGACACACAGTCAGAGGTGCCTCCTCCCCTGGGGCAGGGGCGCCCCCAAGACCCTCCCTCTCTAAAGTGGGGCCGTGCTCCTGGGCCCAGGGGGCAGGTCAACCACAGAGGATTGACAACCAAGCGCGTGACTTCTTTTATGCCTGCTACCCAGGCACAGTGGAGGCCAAGACCAGGAAAGAAAATACAAGCACCAGTTACACTTGCATTTCAGAGAAATGAGTCACGTGTTAGCCTAAGTAGGCCCCAAAGACCACGTGGCACACACTTGTACTAAAATATTATTCACTGTTTCTCTGAAAGGCAAATGTAGCTGGGCGCCCCATTTTATCTGGCAGCCCTACACGCAGTGGAGAATCACACGGCGGCAAACCACGCTACGACGACAGGAACAAACCACTGCTGACACCAGATGGGCCCGAGGAGTGCCAGCCAGAGAGCTACGGCGATCCCACCACAGCAAGTGGAAGGTCAGGTGAACCTCACCTGTGTTGCACACGTGGTTACTTGGGGGGGGGGGGCAGTAAAAGCGAGGGGCACTAGGAGGCTTTGCGGATGCTGGCTGACTCTGGTGGGGGGGTACCTGAGTCTTCTGGGGCTGCCGTAACCAATTCCCACAGCCTAAGTGGCTTAAAACAGCAGAAATTTATTCTCTCCCAGCTCTGGAGGCCAGAAGTCCAGTTTCAAGGTGTCAGCAGGCAGTGCTCCCTCTCAAGGGTGCAGGGAGGCTCCTTCCTGCCCCTCCCACCTTCTGAGGGCATTGGCAATCCTCAGGAGTCCTTGGCTTGTGGCCGCGTCACTCCCATCTCTGCTTCAGTCATCATGCGGCCTCCTCCCTGTGTGTGCTGGTGTCCAAATTTCCCTCCCCTGATGAGGACAGCAGTCACTGGACTCAGGGCCCACTCTACGTCTGTCCGACCTCATCTTAACTCGATCACATCTGCAAAGATCCTATTTCCATACAAGGACCTATACACAGGTTCTCAGGGCTAGGAGTGGACAGATCTTCTGGGGGCCACCATCACCCCACAACAGGTGGTAACTCTGAGGTACACGTTCATGTGACAATCGCATGCTCCGCTCGCATGACTGTGCACTTCTCTCTACATACACACGGTACACCTCAGTACAACAGGTGAATAATGAGAGAAACACAGTTGTTTCCTCTTTTATTCTCCCCCCCTCCCCAAAGCCCCAGTAGATAGTTGTGTGTCATAGTTGCACATCCTTCTAGTTGCTGTATGTGGGACACGGCCTCAGCATGGCTGGAGAAGCGGTGCCTTGGTGCGCGCCCAGGATCCAAACCCAGGCCGCCAGTAGCAGAGCGCACGCACTTAACCGCTAAGCCACGGGGCCGGCCCTGTTTCCTCTTTTAAAAACAATTGGCAATGCCCCCAAACTGCTGAATCCGATGAGAAAAGCAGGGCAGGGGGCCTGCACTAGCCCAGGAAGGGATCCCAGCTCTTGAGTGAACGCTGACCAGGAGGTGGCCCAGGGCTGGCTGCAACCTCTGCTCCCCAGACAGGACAGTGTGATCAGGAAGGGGGCACCAGCCACAAGCCTCACCACAGCCACACCAAATGCACTCCCTCGGGGACATCTCCACACACATGGACCAGCCAGGCAAATAGGGCACAAAGACGGACAAACCCAGCAGAGCAACAGCAAGGCAGAACCGAATGTACAAACGTGCAAAGAAAATGGGAAAATCGATCTGTCCTCCGACCTGACAGACGGAGCCCCAGAAAAAGGCAGGGGCATCTTATCTTACCCATCACATCATGAGAGAAGCTCAACTCCATCAGGCAGTCTCCCACCGTGCCAAGGCAGCCCAGAGTCAAACCCCACAAAGCATATCCTTTGACACCTAACAGAGTCCGAGGGCTAGGCTGTGACCACGCACATTGCCTCAGGAGAGGCAGGGCAGGAACGGTCTGGATGGGCAAGCACTCACTCGCTCCAGTGACAACAGCATGCGGCCAGGAGGATGCCAGGTGGGTCTGCACCAAGAGAGCAACGTTTTGGATGGGGAATGCTCATCAGCACCAGGAGATGAAGGCTGGTGGTGGGCGGGGCTAAGCCCTGACCACGCCCCCCACGGCTGCCTGGGCTGGGCCCTCACCCACCCTCCTCCAGCATCTTTATGTTTCTACTGTCTCTTCTCAACTTGATGAGCATCTTTTAGGAAATATCTTTTGTGATGAAAAAACCATTTACCTGCAGCCATATATTTGGTGTTGTGTCTGTTTCTTTCTCTTTTCAAGAATTTATTTATTTTTTTGCTGAGGAAGATTAGCCCTCAGCTAACATCTGTTGCCAATCCTCTTTTTGCTGAGGAAGATTGGCCCTGGACTAACATCCATGCCCATCTTCCTCTACTTTATGTGGGACGCCTGCCACAGCATGGCTTGAAAAGCAGTGCATGGGTCCACGCCTGGGATCAGAACCTGAGAACCCCAGGCTGCTGAAGCGGAGCACGCGAACTTAACCACTATGTCACCGGGCCAGCTCCTCTTTCTCTTTTCTTAAACAAAAGTTAAATTAAATACTAGTTGTTCCTCAAACTACTGATATGCACAACAGCCTGGACAAAATCTCCAGGGCGGGTGCTGAGTGAAAGCAGTCAATCCCAAAGATTACACATTGTGCGGTTCCACCGACCTGCCATTCTCGACGTCAGACCTGGAGAGACGAGCAAAGATCAGGTGAGGGGTGTCACTATAAGAGGTAGGACAAGGGAAATCTTGGAAGTGATGGACATGCTCTGTATCTTGACTGCAGCAGTGCTCACACAGATCTATAGGCGTGACATGACAGCAAAGAACTAGACACACAGACACACGTGCACACGTGCACATCTTACGCCAACGTCAGTGCCCAGTTTCAGCACCGCGCTATAGTTACGTAGGATGGAACCACTGGAGGAAACTGGAGGAAGGTACACAGGCACTCTCTGGACTGTCTTTCAACTTCCTGTACCTCCATAATTATTTTAAAAATTTTAAAAATTTATATGCAAATGGTACTACATCAAACCGAAAAACTTCTATGCATCAAAGGAAACAACAGGGGCCGGCCCGGTGGCGCAAGTGGTTAAGTGCACACGTTCCGCTGTGGCGGCCCGGGGTTCGCCGGTTCAGATCCCGGGTGTGCACCGACGCACCGCTTGTTAAGCCATGCTGTGGCGGCGTCCCATATAAAGTGGAGGAAGATGGGCATGGATGTTAGCCCAGAGCCAGTCTTCCTCAGCAAAAAAAGAGGAGGATTGGCATCGGATGTTAGCTCAGGGCTGGTCCTCCTCACAAAAAAAAAAAAAAAAGGAAACAACAGAGTGAAAAGGCAACCTACAAAATGGGAGAAAATATTTACAAATCATGTATCTGACAGGGGGTTAATATCCAGAATATATACAGAACTCCTACAACTCAACAACAAAAAAACAAACAACCCAATTCAAAAATGGGCAAAGGACTTGCATAAACATTCCTCAAAAGAATATACACAGGAGCTGGCCCCGTGATGTAGTGGTTGAGTGCGCGTGCTCTGTTGCTGGCGGCCCAGGTTCGGATCTCGGGCGCGCACCAAGACACCACTTGTCAGGCCACACTGTGGCAGCATCCCATGTAAAGCAGAGGAAGATGGGCACAGATGTTAGCCCAGGGCCAGTCTTCCTCAGCGAAAACAGGAGGATTAGGGGGCCAGCCCAGTGGCGCAAGCAGTTAAGCACGCGCGCTCCACTGTGGCGGCCCAGGGTTTGCCGGTTCGGATCCCGGGCGTGCACTGACGCACTGCTTGGCAAGCCATGCTGTGGCAGCGTCCCATATAAAGTGGAGGAACACGGGCACGGATGTTAGCCCAGGGCCAGTCTTCCTCAGCAAAAAAAAAAGAGGAAGATTGGCAGATGTTAGCACAGGGCTGATCTCCTCACCAAAAAAAACAAAAAAGAGGAGGACTGGCATGGATATTAGCTCAGGGTTGATCTTCCTCACACACACAAAAAAAGGAATATACACAAATGGCCCAAGCACATGAAAACACGCTCAACATCACTAATCATCAGAGAAATGCAAATCAAAACCACAATGAGATATCCCCTCACACCCATGAGGATGGTCAGAATCAAAAAGCAGAGAATAACAAGTGTTGGTGAGGATGTGGAGAAGTTGAAACCCTGTGCACAGCTGGCAGAAATGTAAAATGGTGCAGCTGCTGCAGAACAGTATGGTGGTTCCTCAAAAAATTAAAAATAGAACTACCATATGATCCAGCAATTCCACTTCTGGGTATACACCCAAAAGAATTGAAAGCAGGGTCTTGAAGAGATATTTGCACACAGATATTGTTCATAGTAGCATTATTCACAAACAGCCAAGGGGTGGAAGCAACTCAAGTGTCCATTCACAGATGAATGGATAAACCTAACATGGCATGTTCATACAATGGAATATTATTTGGCCTTAAAAAGGAAAGAAATTCTACAATATGCTACAACATGGATGAACCCTGAGGACGTTATACTAAGAGAAAGAAGCCAGTTACAAAAAAACAAAAACGCTGTATGATTCCATTTATATGAGGTTCCTAGAATAGTCAAAATTATAGACACAGGAAGTAGACTAGTGGTTGCCAGGGGAGGGGGATAGGAAGTGAGCGTTTAATGGGGAAAGAGTTTCAGTTTTGCAAGATGCAGAGTTCTGTGGATGAATGGTGGTGATGGTTGCACAACAATGTAAATGTATTTAACAGTACTGAACTGTACACTTAGAAAAAGTTAAGATGATAAACTTTGTTATATGTTTTTACCACAATTAAAACAAATTCTAAAAACAATGTAAAGGCTATTTGCCACCCCAGTCTGCCGCTCTGCATTCTAACAGCGGCCAGGCCCATGCTCAGCCCTGAGGACACAGGGCTGCTGCCGGCAGAGGCGTACAGGCAAAGGAAACAAGCTGCCCATGAGCAACGCAGTGTCAACTGTGAGAAAGGCTGCCGGGGTGCTGACGGGGACCCAGAGGGAGCGGTCTGCACCAAACTGGGCTGGCAAGGGGGAGCATTTAGGCTGAGCGTGAGGGAAGAGGAGCAGAGGCAGACGCAGAGGCAGGCGGACGACAGCAGGAATCACCCTGGATGGGAACAGCCCCGCTGCTGCCACCTCGATTTGCACACACTGCAGCCTCTGCCCGGGGGCCTCCCAGGACCCTCTGATGGGGTCCGGGCCCACTCTCGTCCCTCAGCTCTCTGTACTGTCCAGCCGTGCCTGCGTCCTCGCCTGCCTCCCCAGACTGTGAGCTTGAGGGTGGTGGCTCTATCCCACTCACACTGGCCCCAGAGAGGTGCGCTACTAGAGGGATGAGGGAGACAGATTCAGGGAGCCCTTGGGGAGGGAGCTGGGTGGCCGGCCTGGACCCTACAAAGTGGGGCTGGGGGTGGGTGCATGGAGAGGGAGAACAGTGGGAGGACCCTGAGGCAGAGGGATTTCCTGGAGGGGCTGCCCCTTGGGCTGGGAGCCTCATAGGAGAAAGACAGGCACTCACTTACATGGAGCAGAGCTCAAGGAGCCAGTGGGGATGACAGATGACCCACTCCTGCACCTTCCTTGCACCCCCTCCCTGGCACTCGCAGTCTGTGGTCTGGAGCTCCGGGTCACCAGGGCAGGACACAGTCCCAAGGGGTAACCCCAGTTCCCAGAGAAGCAAGATCCCCAGAACCATTCTAAACACTAACCTGAGAGTTCTACCCCACTGGGTGTCTCAGCTGGAGACAGGTCCCTGGGAAGGTCCTGCATCTACAAACATTGCAAAGACCCACCCCCTACCCCTGAGCATCTATTTCTGGCTCAGATTTCCCCCTATAAGTTCTCAAAATGCTCCACTGCCCACTCACATGACCCTGACTTGCTGGCTGACCTCACCCTCTCCTTGTTCCAGCAGCGTACGGGCAGCAACTCACTGGATAACTCACGATCACCCCACACTCAGCCACGATGGGCCCAGAGGCCTGAGGAAGGGAAGAGCAACCCACAGGTGGCTCTGAATGGTCTGATCTGGTCCCCGTCCACCGTCCACCCTGCCCAGGGCCACGCCTGCTCCCCACAGTGCACTCAGCAGCCTGGCAGGGCAGCCACGCAGTGGAGCTCTGCCCAGAGCAGCTACTTCAGGTGCTTGGCAGGCTGTGCCCATGCCGAGGTGGCCACGACACCAACTCTGGACATCCTGCAACCCCAAAGGGCCAGGAGGTGGCCAGGACAGGCTCTCATGTCCAGTTTACCAGAACATTCTCGCAGGATGGTTGTTGGCCTAGAACATCATTTTAGTTCAAAAGGTCCCGGACTGAGAACAGTCTACAAGCTGCTGTCTGCTGCAGCACTAGGGTGCCCCTGAGCCTAACCATGAACTCGGCCCAGTGGGCCCCAAGAAAGCCAGCATCAAGGAATTCGGTCACTCCCAACGGACGTGTGCATGAGTGACGACCCATCACTTTAGTGCTGCTGTTTCTAACAGTGCCTGCAGCAGGCCCTGTGCCCGTGACAGGCCCCGGGCCCAGTGCTGTACGTAGATGAACTCTGGCAGATGACGACCCAGAGGCACAGGAGACTGTGGAACACACCCCCGTTGGTCCAGAGCGGTGCTCCTGGCACAAATGCCTCCAGTCCCCCTCATTCCACCAGTCCACACAAGGCTGGCTAAGGATTCTTTAAGACTGGAATCTCCAACCTCCCGCAGGGCTCTCCATGAGATAAAACCAAATTCAAAGCCAGCAGCCGCCCCCTGCAGGTCTGACCCGGGCTCTCTCCCCCAGCCTCCAACCCCCACTCCGATTTACTTTCCAAACTCTTGCAGGGTCCCAAACACACACTCCCTTTATCCTTTCCCATCTGTCCGCCTGCCTGAGGCTCTTGCACTCTTCAAGACTGGATCCAAATGTGACCTCTCCTGCCCTTGGGGCTCCTCATACAGTCCTCACAGAGCACTTGACCTGTCTCTCCAGGAGCCTGGAGCCAGCAAGAAGGAAGCTGCTTCACACATCTCTGTGTCCCAGGCAAACTGCATGCACCCAGGCACAGAGCACGTGCACAATAAATTATCTTTTTAATTGTTTAAGAGCAGCTAATCAGTTGTTATCAAACACAAAGAAGAAACAAAAAACCTTGCAAAGACTTTTCTAAGAGAAGAGAGCAAGAGGCTCTTTCCAAAAAAGCCAACTCCTGTATCTATCTGAAAAGAGAAGTGGGAAACCACAAGCACCTCCAGTCCTGAGATAAACCCAAATTCAGCCTCAAAGTTTCCAATCTCCTTACCTGACAACCCTTAAAGCCAGTTTTACACTTCTACTTCATAGACTTCAGAGTACTTTCTTTTAAAAGAGAGAAAAAGAAACAGAAATGTTCCGAGAAAAAAAATAATGAAGCACCCATATCCCCACCACCTCAAATTAGCCGCTTCAGAGCACTTCTCATGCAGACACAAAAAGCATTTCAGAAGACTTCACTCAAAGGGCAGACTTTGACCTCCATCCTCTGACGCATTTCCAAGAGACCAGGAAATCTGAAGACAAGTTCTAGAGGAACAGCCTGAAGTCCGTGTCCTAATCTTTAAGCACTACACAAGTGCTTAAAGGACAGATCTAGAACAGGAGGAGGAAAAGTAAAGAATAATCACAAAATAAGAATAAGACCAAGCAATCAACAAAAATAACGCATGAACTCAAAATTAAGCAACACGCGGAAATTCATTTGAAGACACACATTGCACTGCTGATGTGCTGAGCACACTCCACCCACTCTGACTTGTGGCTCAGTGTCTGGCTGCTACATGCTCCAAACTGGATTAACTCCTAAGGGAAACTGAGTGCAGATCCTTGTCATTGCTAAGATGGCCAGGAAGGTCTCTCCTGACTCCTGGAGAGAAACGGTGGCAGACAGCTCCTCAGTCACTCTCACTGCAAGAAAAAAGTCTGCAGCCTAAACCGTTAAAACCTCCTGAGAGTTCAAAACACGACCAAACAAAAATAGTTGCTCATGGACTTACCACAATTTTAAAGTAAAAAAAAAGAGACAAAGATCACCTGAGCAGAACACCATCTACCTTCCCTTTAAAGCCATTTAGGAATAAAATGAAGCAGCTTCATGCCGTCAAGGACACACAGACAGCGCGCCAGTCGGCTCGTCCGCTCATCAAACACCCAGTGTGATGGCGATCAAGGCCTGCTCCTGGAACGAACCCCGCCAGTCACCTGGGCCGGAGCTTCCTCCCTAGACTCCAGAACCCCGGGGCCTGGGGACCGAGGTCAGCTCTGCCGTTTGCCAAGCGGCCCCGTCCCGAGCCCGCCCGCGGCTCAATTTCCCCGTCTTTACAGCGGCGAGGCTCCGGGCACGGATTCGCCGCGTCCCTGCGCACTGCCTGCCGGGCCCGAGTAGGGCTCGAGACCCCGACTCCACCGCGGCCAGCCCGGTCCCGGCAGGCGGAGACTGCAGCGCGGACCCGGGGCGGCCCAGGTCTTTGCGCCCCGCCATCCCGGCAGTCCCAGCGCGGGGCCGGCGGGCGCGAGGCCTCAGTTTCCCCGGCGGGCGGCCTCACCTGGCGGGCGGCGGCGGGCCCCGCCCCGTTCAGCAGCGGCGTGCCCTCGCCGGCCGGACTCTCGGGCCGCGCCGCCCTCCGCAGCAGCGGCGCCGCCTCGTCGTCGTCCAGGTCGCGGCCGGACCACGACACCTTCTTGGAGACGTTAGCCATGACCCACAGCACACAGACCGGCCAGCCCGGGACCACCGCCACCTCCGCCGCCGGGTGTTTGCTCTCGTGACCCGCCCCGCCGCCACGTGAGTCGGGCGGTGGCCACGTGACCCCGCGTGGCGGCTGCGGGGGGGGGGGGGCAAGTGCGCGGTGCCTTCTGGGAGTTGTAGTCCGGCCGCCGGGCGCCGACTCGCGGGCGGCCGGGGGGTTCCGCCGCATCTGCGGGCTGAGAGAAGGACGCGCCCCGAGGTTGGTGCCGGCAGGAGTCTATTCACACACCCAGAACCCATCACGACAGGAATGGGAAAGAATCCGGGAGTCCACACTGAGACAGGGGAGGTCTTTGCAGTAGATAATAAATAAATGTGGAAGGATGGAATTAGACACATCACCGTGTGGCCACCGCCTAGTAACAACTGATTCTGGCGAGAATCATTAGCGCGTGCTAAAGCTCCCGGGCTAAGTTTTGTTGGGAAACAGAATGTGTCCGCAGTCTCACAATATCTTCCTCGGGTTACTTATGATGAGAAGGTAAAGGAAATCTGTAAGAAATCTGCTGTGAGACATCGGCAGCCTCCACCTGAACCAAGGACAAGCTTAGCGTCACCAGAGGGAACGGGCTGTGTTAAAAACAAGACAAGAGGCCCCAAACGGAGTTACTTATGCTAAGCCCCACGTCCCCAAGCCAAGACTTAGTGACAGTTTGGGCTCTCCCAGGAGTGGAATCTTAAACCAGTCAAGCAGGCATCACCTGGTCAGCACTAGAGAGGTCATCTGCCCGATAGACCTGTGCCGTCCCCTAAAGGAAGGGGACCTTGACACAGTCAATCTGCACTAGAGAGGTCATCTGCCCGATAGACCCGTGCCGTCCCCTAAAGGAAGGGGACCTTGACACAGTCAATCTGCTTTTTGCTAGTATATCTTCCTTGTCCTGCTCCCCTCTGCCTATAAAAGTCTTTCATTTTGTACAGCTCCTTGCAGCTCCTTTCCATCTGCTTGATGGGATGCTGCCCAATTCATGAATCATTGAATAAAGCCAATAAGATCTTCAACATTTACTGGGTTGAATTTTGTTAACAGCCGGCATCGTCATGGGCCTGCAGATGTGTCGTGCTGAGAAGGACACAACGTTGCTCCTGTGGTGTTCCTGCAGAAAGTACTTCACTGAGTCCCACCACATGGGGAAAAAAATCAGATAAACCTAAATTGAGGGACTCTTGCTAAACAACTAGGCGGCTCTGTTCTGTAGTGTCAGCATTGTGACAAAGAAAGGCCGAGGAACTGCCCTCAATGGCAGGAGATTAAAGAGAAGGGACAACTGAAGGCTCCTCGTGGCTCTGGCACCACTGGGACAACTGGTGAAGATGGGATCCGCACTGAGCATCAGGTCGTGGGAGTGTAGGCTGTTCAGTCCCCCGTGTGATCATGGTCCTGCGGTCACACCAGAAAAGGTCCTTGTTCTCAGGAGAGACGTCCTGAAATCTGTAGGAGAATGGGCTGGGGTATGATGTCTGCCACTTAGTCTCAGATGATTCACAAGCTAATTGTAATCGTAATGTGTAGCCCCCCACAGAGAGAGAAAGAAGTATGCTGAAATGTTCACACTTGACAAATCTACAGTAAATATACGTGACATGCAATGTATTCGGCTTGCAACTTTTTTTTAGGTCTGAAACTTTAAAATAAAAAGATTTTAGTTTTGTAGAGGCTCTGAGGCTGAGAAGATACCAGAGCCCCTCCCTCCACATAATTCAAAATAAAACCAAAACTAAAACCAAAATAAGAGGAAGGAAGTCCAATTGAGTTTTGAATTTTTCCCATGATTACTGTACACTGAGTTTTTTGGAAATACTAAGAACAACATTCTTTCAAACAAGATGTTTTCTCATTAGTGTGACCTGGTGGTGCCCTTTCGAGTGATGATGACAAGAGCACAAAGACCCCAGTTTGTGGTTGAGGGAGTGGAGCGAAGCCGGCTGGCACGGCCCTGAGGAGCAAGCAGGGTTGGACCTGGACTGGTTTGACGAAGTGAGTGGCCGAGTGGGGTTCGTGTGAGGACGTGCAGGCAGGCAGAAAGCTGAGCAGAGTAATGGGGAGGTGAGGAGAACAGTCCGCCAGCTGAAAGGGCCATGCTGGGGAGGGCAGCCCATCTCTGTGGCCAAGGGGGACAGGGCTGGTCCCAAAGACCACCCCCGTCAGACAGACAAGGAACCTGAACTTGTCCTTTTGCTGGACGGGTGGCTCTTTCAGAAGATGAATGGCACGGGGTGGGCAGGGCAGGGGCAGCGAGAAACCAGCCCAGCTCCTTGTCGAGTCCCAGCTCCCAAAGCAGCAGGAGGGCACCTCTGGGTCGTTTTGTTCTCCTTACCCAGAGTTGCAACTGACTCAGGTCAAAAGTGGGATTTGAGGACATTAGAGGTGGATATGGCTCATGCTTCAAAATGTACATAGGAATTTGTCGCTAACCCCACAGGGATGGCAGATCACGTGAGATTCGTGTTCAGACTCCCCTGCTGCAAAACCTGGACAGGCTTCCCTTATGCTGCCAGACAGAGCCCAGACTTCTCAGCTGGACAGGCCAGCCCTTCCCAAATTCCCAGCGACCTGAGCTCCCACCAAGCTGTCTCACCGCCACTCCAAGCCCTTGCGCAGCCCCCTACCCTCCTGGAGGGCCCCCTCCCTAGGAAGCATCCGGAATGCAGCAGCCCACTGCAGGCTGCCTCCACTGAATTCCCACAGCTTTAGAGTCTTCGGACATGCAGCAGAACGCTGCTGTGAATGGTGAAACGTCCTGGGTCCCTACTGTGTTATAAACACGTGACAGCAGGGAAGGGGTGGGAAATTACACTCTGGATGGTCTTTTTACTCTGGGGAATGTGTGTCCCTCGAGAAATACTTACTAATTGAATTACCAGTCTTCCCAAAAGAAAGATTTCATAGGAGCAAGAGCTCCAGAAAGGCCAGAGGAGCCTGGGAAAGAAAAGACTTGAGAAGGGGCGGCTGTCCATGAAGATGGACGAGTCCTGGGGAAGCGCAGGGGAAGCAGAAGCCAGTGATTCAGGGTCTTCACATGGCACCCACGGGGGTTTCCATTCTACAATGCCGCTTCTGACCTTGACTCATGGACAAGTCAGTGGTGTTGGGGGAGGCGCTGGGCTGAATCTTTGAGCGGAAGGCCCGGAATTGCTCCCAGCTCATTAGAGACCCCAGGGACTAATTTAGGGCACCTCCCTCATGGAGTAGCTGTGCCCGCCGGGCCACCTCCTCCTGGGCGAGGCCTCTGCAGAGCTGAAACCAGGGCCCCTCATGGTTCAGGTGGAGCGGGACCTGGGAATTCTCTAGTTTGTTTCCTCACTTTTAAAATGGGTTGGAGTAGGTGAATTCTAAGAACCGGGCCTGTTTCCAAACTCAGTGATTCTAAGCCTCTCCCGCAGGTGGAGGTGCCTCCCCGCCGACCCCACCACACCCCACCCCACTGTTCTTTTGTCCTATCTGCACCAACTTTCTTTCTGATCCTGTGATCTTGTGTTTGGGTCTCCTTTGGGAATCTACAATATTAGAGGGTTTAATTTACATCACACTGAAACTTAAATAAAGTAAACCATGCCTGTTCTAACTGTCAATGCATGTTTTTTTACATGCCACAATTCAGAATTCTAAAAAAAGAAAAAGTTGTCAAAAAGACAGACAATATCAAGTGTTGGCAAGAATGTGGAGAAATGGGCTCCTTCACACGTTGTTGGTGGGAATGTAAAATGATGCAGCCACTTTGGAAATCAGTTTGGCAGTTTCTTTGCAAGTTTAGACATGAGTTTGCCATACGACTCAGTAATTCTTCTCCTAGGTATGCACTCAAGAGAAATGTAAACGTATGTTGACACAAAGACTCATATGAGGATGCTCGTAGCAGCTTTACTCACAATAGGGAAAAACTGGAGACAGACCAGATCTCCACCCGCTGATGAACAGATAAACAAAATGCCGTCCATTCCCACAGAATGTGGTTCAGCCCTACAGAGGAGGGAAGCAGGGACACAGGCAGCACCAGGAACGAACCTGGAAACTATTACATTGAGTGAAAGAAGCCAGACACCAGAGACCAGAGTGTGTGATTCCATTTATGTGAAATGTCCAGAACAGGCGGATCCACAGAGACAGAAAGCAGATCAGTGGTTGCCAGGGGCTGGGGGACGGGGCTAGGGTGGGGACAGGAGTGACCGCTAACAAGCATGAGTTTTTTGGGGTGCAACAGAAATGTTCTAAAACTGGATTGTGATGGTTGCACAACTCGGTAAATTTACTAAAAATCTTTGAACCGTTCACTTAAAATGGGTGAAATTTATGGTACGTAAATTCCACCCCAATGCCTTGCCTTAGAAGCACTGCCAGGGGCCGGCCCGGTGGCGCAAGCAGTTAAGTGCACGTGCTCCGCTGCGGCGGCCCGGGGTTCGCCGGTTCGGATCCCGGTGCGCACCGACGCACTGCTTGTCAGGCCATGCTGTGGCAGCATCCCATATAAAGTGGAGGAAGATGGGCACAGATGTTAGCCCAGGGCCGTCTTCCTCGGCAAAACAAGAGGAGGACTGGCTGATGTTAGCTCAGGGCTGATCTTCCTCACAAAAAAAAAAAAAAAAAAAAGCAGCACCGCCAGCCCGTCACCCTCGTTAATGTTTCCTCCTGAACAGCTTGCCCCCTTTGTGGGCTCCCACTTCCTGGCGGCTCTGGCGGCCTCACCAGCCCCCACAGGACCTTGAGGAAGCCCCAGGGCTCCTAGTGAAGGGGGGCTGTAGCGTTGGGAGCCAGGAAATGGATTCTATGGCCCTTTTCATGAGAGATGTTGGAACAAGAATCACCCAAAGGGAAACTTTCATAAGCCACATGGAGAGAGGGCGATGGCAGTTCAAATGCCGCCTACACAGTCTCAAGGAAAACGGGAGTTCTCCAGGAAGTAGCCCGTAATCAAAGCAAACTCATGCCCAGAGGAGAGGCCCCGTGGATTCCAGGGCCAGGTCGGGCCATGTTGAAATGATGTCATACTACAAAGAGTGGGGACTGTAAGAATGCCACAGAGAGGGAAAGAATGCAGTCCTGGGGCCCCCAACTCTGGCTCTGCCTGCCGGTCTTCTCTCTCCCCTCCATGTTTCCTTGTCCCACCCCCAGGATGCCCACATCCTATGTTAGAGGACCCCCCTGGCTGGGGGTCGGAGGCAGCAGCCTGCCCTTCGCTCCCCAGTCTAGGTGGGGGGCCCTCTATGGCGTGTGTTGGGGTCGGAGGTGGCCAAGCATGGCCAAAAACTTGCTCCTCTTGGCAGCCCAGAGCATGACCACAGCTCCTGCGTGGCAAGGCCTCATGGACAGAGCTCGGGGCAGGTGCAGTTCACCCTCTGCACGAATCTGCCTACTGATGTGGCGTTGGCCAGCGTCAGGATGGCACCCGTTGGGAGCTCCTTCCCAGTGGCAAGATTTGAGACTTTCCCAGAGACCAGCGCCCGGTCCCAGATGGCCAGGCCTGCCATGCTCCCCACGAAGGCCTCAGAGCTGTCAAACCCGCTCCCGACGCTGTCTTGCTCCCGGCCCAGCACAAGGGACCCTCCTGGAGGGATCTCGTAGCCCTCCCTGAAGTGGGAGCCGGTGGCCACCAGCCTGCGGTCCATGTGGAGCCAGTACCTGCCCAGGATTGATGTCCAGATGATACACACGTGGTGCCACTGGCCGTCCAGGAGTGGCTGCAGGGACAGCTCCCTGAAGGCTGGGGCTCCAATCACAAAGTGGATGGAGCCGGGGACCAGGGAGTCCCGGCCGTGCAGCACCAGCTTGTTTTCATTTTCTTCGGTGGCGTAAGAGAGGAGGGTGCCCAGGTGGCCCGAGGCCGTGCGGACCCAGCTGCAGACAGACAGAGCCTGCAGGCCCGAGAGGAAGCTGGGGCTGAGGAAGACCACGTTCTCGGTGGAGGCGTTGGGGAAGATGAGCACTGGGCCCACATTGCAAACGAGAAACAGAGGAGGAGAGTCAGCCAGTGCACCATGAGGCCATCCAGAAGCATCCAGAAACATCCAGGCACTGCCCTTTGCTCCAGGCGGGTGGGCCTACAGCCCCCCAGCTGACCTTCATCGAACACTAACTGAGAAGGCTTGCCTCACAGGGTCTCATTTATCCTTGACACACGACCAGCCCCATCTCACAGGTGGGAAGACTGAGAGCCAGGGCAGTCAGTGCCTTGCTAGGGAGTGAGCTCACCGTCCGGGGAGCCTCTGTGTGAGTTTCCCGTGGCTGCTGTAACAAGTCCCCACACACTCAGTGGCTCAAAACAAGACAAATTTAGTATCTTACAGTTCTGGAGGTCAGAAGTCCAACATGGGTCTCCCTGGACTAAAATCATGTGTCCGGAGGGCTGGTTTCCTCTGGAGGCTCCGGGGAGAAGCCCCTTCCCGTCCTTACCAGCTTCCAGAAGTGCCCACATCCTGTGGCTCATGGCCCTTCCTCCATCTTCCCAGTGCATCCCTCTAACCTCTGCTCCTGTCATCACATCTCCTTCTCTGAGCCCGACCCTCCTGCCTCCCTCTGACAAGGACCCCTGTGATGACATTGGGTCCCCGGGATAATCCAGGATCATCGCCCACCTCAAAGTCCCTAATCATATCTGCAAAGTCCCCTTGCCACGTAGGGGGATGTGTCCACAGGGTCCCGCAAGCAGGACGTGGACACCTTTGGGGCCATCATCCTGCTGACCAGACTTCCTGCCAGGTCTGCCTGACAGCAGGGTCTGCAGGGCCAGGGTGGGCAGTGCCTGGGAATCTGCATTTCTAGCCAACCAGTCCATTGCGTTCAAGGATGGAGGGTGTTCTGTGGACAGCCCCCAACTCCTCTCTCCACCTCCGGGGCTCCTGTCATAATCTAGGGCAGTGGTCCTCAACGAGAGGGGACTGTACCCCCCCAGGGAGATCTAGCAATGTCTGCAGACAGTTTTGGTTGTCAGAACTTTGGGGACTCCCAAACCTACAGCCCCTCCCTTTCCTGGGAGCCCTGGTGGTTCCCTCAACATCAGCCGGTCAGTCCCGTCTTATCAGTGAGGCCACTAGATCCACCCAGATGGAGTTAAATCCTGCTTCAGGTTAACGGGGCCTCGGGGCTGCTAAGCCAGACAGAGGGAGCAACTTAGTCAAAAATAAAAGCTAAAGGTGAACTGGTATTAAGTGGGTGGAGGCTGGGATGCTGCTAAACACCCTACGGTGCGAGGGACAGCCCCCCACGATAACGATCGCCCAAATGTCAGTAGTGCTGCGGTCGAGAAACCCTGACCTGGGAGATCAGAAATGGCAAGGCAGAAGAGGCATTGCAAAGGCCTGGGGGACCCCGCAGGTGGGCACAAGCCCCACGGAGGTGCTGGCCGAGGCCGGGGCCCTGCAGAGAGAGCTCGTGCTGGCCATGGTTGAGGACGTCAGTGGGATCCCGCCAGCCCTAATGAGGGTAATCCCCAACTCTGAGCCAGCATTTACTGCCCACGTGTGCACATTCACTCCTAACGTCCAGGCCGCTGAGTGGCCTGTCCTGCTGGGGACCTGCACACAGGCTGTCACCTGGATTGTCCCCATCTTCTGAGGTGGGGTATGTGGGGCACGAAGCCAGCATCCCCTCCACACAGCCCCATAGAGGCTTTTTGGAGGGGACTGGAGGCCTAAGGAGGCACGAGAGGGAAGAGTGGAGATGGATGAGGAAGGGCAGGCCCATGGTACTTACTTTCTCCCAGTCTCTCGGGGGGCCACGCCCGCTGGCTGCCTGGGTCTGGGGGCTCCCGTGTCCCTGGGAGACGGCCAGCAAAGTCCTGAGGCCGGTCCCCGGGCTCAGGCAAAGTTCTGAGAGCCTGCCTATCCCCTTGTGGCTTTGGGGACCTTGGGCTTGGTGGCCCAGGCTGGGCCGGGGTCAGCCCCGGGGCAGTGGTGCCAGGACCAGCCACCTGCAGCTGCCCCTTGAGAGCAGCCAGCCTGGCGCCCTGGCTCTGGACGAGGGGCGTAAGGCGAGCCAGCATGTCCTGTAGGGCCCGCACGTCCAGGGCCAGGCCCGAGAGGGCAGCCCTTTGTGCCTCCTGCTTCTTCCTCTCCCGGGTGCACTGCTTGCTCCTCTGGCTCAGGGCGGCACTCAAGGCCCTCAGCCTGGAGTCCACCTTCCGGCTTCTGCGCCATGTCTTCTGCATCCAGGTCTTGAGGTGGCCCAGATCACCCTGCACGGCAGCCTGCGACTGGTTGACGGCCAGAGCTATGGCCCGGCTCTCCTGGGCCAGGCTCCAGAACCGGGCGTCGATGTTGTACGACAGGTTGTAGTTGCTGGCAATGCTCTGCAGGTGTGTTAAGGTCACCTCTTGGAACCTCCGAAACTGTAGAGTGGACACACAGCAGTCAAGGGGGCCGAGGGCCGGGGAGGGGCGGAGAACCAGCCTCCCCTGCTCATGATTCTGTGGCACCCACCGTGCACCGGGCCATGATCCGCACTGATTTGATCCTCATGAAACACGGATTCCCATGAGCAGCCCCACCACAGCTGAGCCTGAGAGGCGGGTGAGCAACCCAAGGTCACTCGGCTGCACCGTGTGGGGCGAGGGCTCCAGGCCCACAGCCCGGCTCCCATCCCTCCCCCTCACCCCACACTCTTCACCCCTGTGACCCTCAGGCTCCTACCTGTGAGTGGACACGTGGCAGGATGGGCTTCGTGAGTGGTTTGTGGGGGTCAAAGTGGGGCGTGCTTGGTGCCGGACCAATACATGCGGGGCACTCAGAACGGGCTACGGACCCACGCAGGAGTCTCTGCTCCCTGGGGGACCCGAGACCTCACACCCCCAGGACCGGTGATGCCGCCTGGCCCTCCCCACTGCCCTAGCACACTGGCAGCTGCACTCGTGGGGTCTTCCCAACCCCCATTCCTGCCTCTGACTCCCCTCAATCCTCACGTCAGGTGGCCTGTCTTCAGAGCAGAGCTCAGCAAACCTTTTTTGCTGGTTTCCAATTATAGGTGAAAGTAACACCAGCTAATAAAAAGAACTACAAACGCCACGTTTGTGTCCACGAGCGCTGACGCTTACCGCTCCGTTTCTGTAGCGCCTGTGCTTTGTCTGTTGTGAGTCTGAAATAATCAACCGTCCCATACGGCGAGTGCACTGACCCGCTCTTCCAGTTGACGGAGCCTCTCCACAACGGTGTGCTGTGCCCTGCAGGGCCGGCTTCCCATGACAAAGCCTCATGCAGGCACATGGGCACTAACATAAAGAAGAAAGACAGGGTCTCCCTCCCTGGGCGGCCCATTCCGAGAAGGCCAGCAGCAGGAGTCCCCTGACCACAGGAGAAGGCTGTGTGCTTCGTGCTCCTGCCTCGCCCCTCACTCCTCCCAGCTCTCCAGTGGAGCCGTTTTCCTTCTTTGACTCCGGGTGGGAGTCAGGTACTTCCGGCCACCTTAATGAAGGCATCGGCCTGCAAGCCAATGGGCTCTGGAGAGCTGGAGTTTCCCGAGGACACAGCTTAAAACAGAGGCAGTTTCTTTGGAAGATAATTCTACTGGGTGCAGGCCTGGTCCAGCTGGCTCAGAGGCAGACCGAGGCAATTGCTTTAGCAGGAGCACGTGGACTCAGGTTCCCACCAAAAAGAAGTTGAAGCAGGACAGGAAACCAGCTGGGTCCGGGAGTCACTGAAGCCGAGTTTGCAGTGGGGCCCCAGCATCTTGGCCGTGCACAGCGGCTCCTGTCAGGCCTGTCTCTCTCCCTTGGATAAGGCAAAGGAAATGGAAGTGGGAGCCATCTTAATTTATTTTGGGGTACAAGCTATGTAGTAGGCTAAATGATGTCCCCCCAAAAGTGGGTCCAAGTCCTAACCCTGGTAGCGGGTGAATGGGACCTTATTTGGATAAAGGGTCTTTGCAGATGTAATTAGGGATCTTGAGATGCAATCCATCCTGGATTATCCAGGTGGGCCCTAAATCCAAGGGCTGGTGTCCTTATAAGAGACGGAAGAGGAAGAAACAGACATGGGGGAGAAGGCCGTGTGAAGATGGAGGCAGAGATGGGGGTGATGTTGCCACAAGGAACGTCCAGCAGAAGCTGGACATGGCGGGAAGGATCTCCCCGGAGCCTTTGGACAGAATGTGGCCTTGCAACGCCTCGATCTCTGACTTCTGGCCTCCAGAACTGCAAGAGCAGGAGTTTCTGTTGTTTCAAGCTCCCGAGGTTGTGGTCATTGTTTACAGTAGCACGTTGACACACTCCCTGCCCCTCAGGGTCTCCCTAGGGATGGGTGGGGACCTTGTCCTAGGGCCAGCTACATGGACAGTTATGACTTAGTGAGTGGAGCAGGATAGAACCACGGTCAAGGCCAAGACTCGCAGTTAAGTGTGATGGCCGTGCACAGATGCAGGTCTCCCCTCTCTCTTCAGGCCCCACTTGGATGTTCCAAGGAACAAAGGCTGAAGGAGCCACAGGACTCAGGAGAACAGGAGGGGAGACAGCAGCAGGTGCAAGAGTCCAACACGTTTTGAGAGAATGAGAGGTCAAGGGCATGTGGTACCTGACCCAGCAGAGCAGAGAGAGCTGCAGAGGGCACGGATTGTGTCAGTGTCCTGGGGCTGTTGTAACCAATGACCACATGGGGGCTTAAAACAGCGCTCTGTCCGAAGGCTCCGGGGGGGATCCTTCCCACCTTGCCCAGCTTCTGGCGTTCCTTGTGGCAGCATCACCCCCATCTCTGCCTCCATCTTCACACGGCCTTCTCTCCTCTGTCTATTATAAAGACACCAGTCATTGGATTTAGGGCCCACCCGGATAATCCAGGATGATCTTGAGATTCGTAACTTAATTACAACCACAAAGACCCTTTTTCCAAATAAGCTCCCATTCCTAGGTACGGGGTTAGGACTTGGACTTATCTTTTTGGGAGCCACCATTCAGCCCATTACAGGGAGATCTGAGAGGTTGGGGGGTGTCCAGGGATGGTGGGAGGCTGGGGCGAGGCAGGGGCTGGAGTGAAGGGACTCGTGGTAAGTCTAGATATGGAGCTGCTGGACCCTCAGCTCCTCCCTGACCTCTTGCAGCTGGGCGACTCCTCCCAAGCACCAGCCCCATTGCAGGACGTGATCAGCCGGTCTTTGGAGCTGCAACTGTTGGGCCCTTGACATGCGGCCAGTCTGAATGGAGGTCCACTATAGGTGTAAAATGCACACTGGATTCAAGACTTAGTACAAAAAAGAAATGGAAACTATCTCATTAATCATCATATTCTATGTATGATTACATGTTGAAATGGTAACATTTTGGATAGATCGATATTTCCTTAAATAAAATATATTATTAAAATTAACTTTGCCTGTTTCTTTTTACTTTTTAGTATGGCTACTAGAAAATTTAAAATTAAACCCAGGGCTGGCCCCGTGGCTTAGCGGTTAAGTGCGAGTGCTCTGCTGCTGGCGGCCCGGGTTCGGATCCCGGGCGCACACCGACGCACCGCTTCTCCGGCCATGCTGAGGCCACGTCCCACATATAGCAACTGGAAGGATGTGCGGCTATGACACACAACTATCTACTGGGGCTTTGGGGGGGAAAATAAATAAATAAATAAAATTATAATTAAAAAAATATTAAAATTAAACCCAGAGCTCATATCATATTTTGCTTGGACAGCATGACCCTGGAGAAAGACTCTGGGTGTGCGGCCCGGCACCGAGACAGCCGACTTTCCTTTCAAACACTTTCATCATCAGTTTTTTTTTTAAGAATTTTAGTGGAAATTATACATATAAAATTCACTCATTTTAAGCATAACGCTAATAACAAGGTACTGAAATAAATATCTACATATCGAACTGTGGGACTCGGAAGGTTCCACCAGCTTCCAGAAAGCAGCAGCCGCAGCCAGGCACCAACCCCCAGGTAGGAGGGAGGTGGGAGCTTCTTCAGCCCTGGGGAAAAACCTGTACTACTGACAGCGTGGGCGAGAGCGTCCCTTCACCCCACCCACCCAAACGAATTCCCCCGTCCACGTGCAGAGCCTCCTGCCGTTTACTGTCTCCCGCTTAATACGAAAGCTCAGGCAAGACCACCAGCCACACGGGAGCTTCCGACAGGAGGGACAGAAATCTGCCCAAACAGAAAAGGAACCCTGAAGACATTGCAGAGGGCTAAGGAAAAGCTCAAAAGCATTCTAATTGATACCCTCAGAAAGACAAGAAGAGCCTGGTGTCCACAAGGCAAGAAATGGATACTACGAAAAGAGGAATAATCAGAAAGGAAGAAGTTGCTCTTGGAGATGAAAACTATGATTTTCAAACACATAAGTAAAACAGAAAAGCCAAGTTGAAGCAATTCCCCAGAAAGTCAAGCAAAAAGGCAACAGATGGAAAAGAAGAGAGAAAACATAACAGTTGAGATCAATCCAACGAGAAGAAGCTGTAGAAAGTGAGACTAAAGAAAACGGAGTGGAAGAGGTTTAGGAATATAATCCAGGAAGCTGTCACAGACAAGGGCATCTGTCATTTTCAAGACTCCATGCCAGAGAGCGCCCAGTCAAGGAACGGGCAACTGACCCCAAGGCTCATCTCGTCAAGTGTCGGAACATGGATGAGAAGATCCTAAAAGTGTCCAGAGAGAAAAACGTGGTCACGTGGGAAGGACTGAGACTTCCCCAGAGAACCGCTAGCCAGCTCAGCAACAATGCTGGCTGCCAAAGACAGAGGAGCAAACCTTAACATTTCTGAGTGAGAATGACCTTCATCAAAACTGTGCAGCGAGGGCCAGCCCCGTGGCTTAGTGGTTAAGTGCACGCGCTCCGCTGCTGGAGGCCAGGGCTCGCATCCCGGGCGTGCACCGACGCATCACTTCTCCGGCCATGCTGAGGCCCCGTCCCACATGCAGCAACTAGAAGGATGTGCAGCTATGACATACAACTATCTACTGGGGCTTTGGGGGAAAAAATAAATAAATAAAATTATAAAAAAACAAAACTGTGCATCGAGCTCAAAGGAGAATCGACCGGGAGCATTTTTCAGATATGCAAAGGCTTAAGAAATTTCTCTTCCGTGCACTGTTTCTTCAGAAGCTACTGGATGATAGGCTTCAGGGAAATATGGGACTAAGGGACAAATGCAGCAGCTGTAGAAACTGGAGAGTGAGGGCTCCAATCCGGAAGCGGACTGGGAGGGATTCCCAGAGTCCCAGGAAGGCATCATCCTCGACTCCTCGCCCCCCGTCACACCCCACGGGCAATACCTCAGCTCTACTCCACAGAAACTGCCCAGGTCAGTCCTTCTCACCGCCTGGCCCACACCTGTCCTTACACCAACCGCTCCGCTGGGCTCCCGGCATCCGCGGTTGCCCCCTACCGTCCATTCTCCTAACTGCACCCTGGGTGGACCTTTTAAAATGAGACTGCCCTCGGTTACTGAGCCTAATATTTCTATTTGCCGTCTCACATATTGCGCGTATACTTTATGTGTCCCCCTGATATGTGAGCACAGACTTTATCTGCTTCATTCTCTGCCCTGGGAGAGTGCTTGCTGCACGCAGCAGGCAATTAATTAATGTATGTTGAATGAATAAATGTTTACCAGATTATCCCACGACGACCGCTTATGTTGAAACGGCACCTCCTTGTGAGGTTTTCCCAGATCACTCCCTAAAGCTGCCAAGAGGATGTTCTGCCAAGACGGAAGGTTCCACATCTGCGTTGTGCATTATAGCAGCCACTAGCCGCAGGAGCCCTTGAAAAGCGGCTAGTGCGACCAAGGAACTGAACCGTTCCTTTCACTTGATTTCAGCTAATTTACGGAGCCACCTGTGGCTGGTGGTTACCATGTTGAAAGCTGCAGCTCCTACTCCAGGACCCTGTCTCACCGACGCCACCGCATTCATTAATACCCGAAATCACGAGCTGTTATTGCTTCCTTGTCTATGGCGCGTTTCCCTGCAAAGGTCGTAGCTCGGGCAGAGCAGGGCCTCGCCCGGGGCTGGGGAGCGAGGCGGGACACGCGGTCGGTGTTCGGCAGGTATTGTGGAGGCGCGCACGCGTGGCGCTCGGGGGAGAATGGGGCTCCGGAGCGGAGAGAGGGCTGGAAGCGATCACTTCGGGGAAGACGGACTCGGAAGCAGAGGGAAGGCCGCGGGGCCCGGGGCGGAGTTACCCGGTCGGAGACAGGCGCGCAGGCCCCGCCCCCGGGAACCACGCCCCCAGAGCCCCCGCCCCCTGCGCAGGCGCAGATGTGGCGGCCGCCCCGCGCCTCTTCCGGCACCCCGGCCTCGCCGCAGATTCGTCAGATCGACCCATGAGGACCGGCCTCACAGGCTCAAAAAAATTCAGCGGCAGCCCTTCCCGGACCCTGGGAGCTCGTGCTCCGCGGCCGCGCCCTAGGCCGCGACGAGAGCACGGAGCTGGCATCGCCGGCCGTGGCGAATCGGCGGAGTCTGAGCGCGCGGCGGCGACTCCGGGGACCGAGCTGGTGCGTGCCGACCCGAGACCCCTGCCCGCCGCCGAGGCTCCTTCCCGCCCCTGAGACCTCTGTCGGCCCCGACGCCTCCGCCCGTCCCGAGGCCCCCGCCTGTCCCCGGAGGTCTCTTCCTGCCGCGCCACGAGGTGGGCTCCAGGCGCACGCTGGGGAGGGGCGCGGACGGCTTGCGCGCGGCGTGCAGAGCCCACGTAGACAGGCTGGGCGGGGAGGCCCCGGGCTCTTGGGGACGCTTCTTGGGCCCTAATGCAGCCGTATCCAGTGGCTGAGTGCCCTGGGGACAGACGGGTCCCTACTTAATGGTACTGTGCTGCAGGGGCGCCCCCCCCGAAATAAATACCATCTACAGATGGATTTGGTTTCCAGGGAGTTGGGAGTGCTGACTGGTGCCTCTAGACCAGAGTCTCCCAACCTCTCACTATTGACGTCTGGGTTAGGATAGTCCTCTGTCGTGGGGGCTGTCCTGCGCATATGGGAGTGTACCAGCATCCCTGGTCCACCACCCCCTAGCCGCCAGTAGCACACCCGGTTGTGGCAACCAAAGATGTCTCCAGACACTGGCACGTGTACCTGGGGGACGGTTGTCCTATTGTAGAGGGTACCACGGAGATCCTCAGGCTGTGAAATGGACTCTTGGTGGAGACAGTGACATGCTGGAGGGGGAGGATATTGCTGGGTGACAGCAAAGGTGGGGAGGAATGGGGTCCCCAGGAAGCCTAATAGGGGCCAGAGAGTGGGTTTCTGAGAGCATGTGAAAAATACTTCCTTATCCGAGACTGAGTCTGTGTGGCTGCTGATGGCTCCTCGGATTTCTCACCTGCCTTTCCTGTGAACTCCAGGATGGACCCAGCGCTCTCGGCAGTCCGGCTCACTGTCCGGGAAGCCATTCACACCCTTTCATCTTCTGAGGATGGCAGCCTCATTCTCTCCACCCTGGGGTCCCTGAAGCGCTATCTTGGTGAAACGGAGAACCCAGCCCTCCCCAGGGAGCAGGAGGAATTTGCCAGGGTCCACTTTTCCGCCTTTCTCAGATGTCTTGTCGGCAAGCTGAGCCCGGACTGGCTGGAGCTGCTGCCCAATGGCCAGTTGGAGGAGCTGTGGGCCAGCTTCTTCCTGGAGGGCCCAGCCGACCAAGCCTTCCTGGTGCTGATGGAGTCCATCGAGGGCACTGCCGGGTGAGTGGGGCTGGGTCTGATTATGGGCTTGCTTGTAGCATCCCAAGCATAAGTGTGGCCTGAAAGATAGCAAACCAACAAGTTCTCCAAATTCTGTGAGAATTGAGCATCCTGAAAGGTGAGAGAATAGAACCTGCCCGCGGCAGAGCACCCGAGAATTAAAAGCGGTTTGTGTTAATCTTTGTAATGGGAGGGCCGTTGCTCTCTGTCCTGCCGTGGAGGTGAAGGGGAGAACAGGAGTGTTTGAATCCCGGCAGCTGAGGCAGTGGCTTCGCTCCAGACGTACGTGACACGGGTCAGCAGTGGGCATCGCCATCCTCCTGAGGCCCTTTTCTCCATTATGGCTCCCAGCTCTGCAGTGAGGCCCC
This sequence comes from Ceratotherium simum simum, assembly GCF_057802395.1. Taxonomy (NCBI): domain Eukaryota; kingdom Metazoa; phylum Chordata; class Mammalia; order Perissodactyla; family Rhinocerotidae; genus Ceratotherium; species Ceratotherium simum. The sequence continues at coordinate 1,449,589 of NC_141925.1, forward strand.
CCAGGCACTGCAGCACACTTACGGGGTGCTCTGTGTGGGGACACCGTGTCTCTGTGAAGCTGGGTTTTCAGCGGTTGCTGTGATAAAAAGCGAGCACTGAGTGAAAATCGGCATGGGGCAGGAGAGGAGGGTGGTGGTGTCCAGTGCAATTCCAAGGTGGAGAAGCTGCGTGGGGCCCAGCAGGCGCTCATGTCCCACTAGTAATTGTGGCTCTTCAGCAGTGGGATTTCAATACTCTTTCTTTTGATGTGTGTATAGGACGCAAGTGTCAATTAAGTTGTTGGGATTACCTGTGTAATGACGACTGTTGTTACGCCTTTTGGCTGGGGGTCCGAGGATGGAGGGAGCTTGGGGCTCTGCCTGTCACACCCGCTCTTTGTTCAGCCCGAGCTTCCGTCTGATGAAGATGGCGCAGCTCCTGGCCGGGTTCCTGAGCGCGGGCAGGATGGCCGCCGTGATGGAGGGGCAGTGTCGGCAGCACACAGAGCCAGCCTCACCCCTGCTCCAGGAGACGCTCCTCACCAGGGTGGTGGGCCTGCCCGATCGCCTGGGCAACCATCTGCAGCAGGAGAGCCTGGCTGTGTTCTTGCCCCAGAACTACTTCCCTCTGCTCGGCGAGGAGGTTGTGCGGGTGCTACAGGCTGTCGTGGACTGTCTCCGAGGTGAGGCCCCTCTGCAGTGTCCTTCCAACTGTCTTCTCGGGGCTGCCGTCCCCTCCCGCCCTCCCCAGCCTCCTGGGACTTTGGAGTCTCTGGGCGGTGCCACTAGAGGGTCAGACGTTGTCTCCTGTTTGGGGCGGTGGCGACCCCCACACTGAAGTTTCACCCACTTCTTGGCTGTGGCTGTTGGAGATGAGGTGACCCTTGATTCCTACAGTTCACGGTCGGCATGTGGTGAAGCCATCCGGATGGGGCTGCTCCCCGCCCGGCCCCTCACTTGGCGTAAGTGGGAGGGTCCACGGTCTGCAGACTGAGGAGCCCTTACTGTGAAAGTGTCTTACCTGGCCGTTGGCCGAGGTCCTCTTCCCGCTGTGGGCTGGGGTCTGTCTCACCTGTATGGGCTTGGTCATCTTGGGTGGAGAGCAGCATGGAGAAGCTTGTTCTCTGGTGTCTGGAGTGGCCGCTGTGGGCCAGCTCTAAGGGGCTTCCTGCTTACTTTTTCCTTCATCACAAAGTTTTTGGGGCGTCAGCAACGTGGCTGCCCCACGTGTGAGTTTCAGGAAGTCGGGGCAGAGGGAGCCCCACATGTGCCTGGGCGTCAGGTGGTGGAGCTTCGCCTCCCCCGTGTGTGGCCCTGCCCTCTTGGTGGTCCTGCTTCGTGTCTGAGAGATGCCCCAGGCTTGGAGGAGGCTGACCTCCCTGGCCCCTGCGCTCCCCGAGCCCAGCCCCTCATCCTGCCTGGATCCTCGCACTGACCTCCCAAGGGCCCCTCTGAGCAGCTGCATGATGCTATTAACATAGAAGCCACGCCTGTGCTCTCTGCTCAGAACTCTCTAGAAGCTCAGAACCCTCTGGACAAGCTGGGGGCCATGTTCCTACTCTCCTGGCTCACTCAGCTTGTCACGTGTTCAGGCGAGTGTCACTTCTCAGGGACGCCTTCCTGGTTGCCCTGTGGAGCATCACAGCCCTGGGCCATGCTGCTTGCCCCACCCCTGGCCCTTCTTTCTGTGGAACCGACCGTCCCATAACGGCTCGGCTATGCGTGGCGGGGCAGGTGCTTATCTGCCCTGCGCACAGCGGCTCCCCGTGTTCAGGGTCACGGTCGTTCCACGTTTGTTGAGAGAAACAGAGCTAACCTGGTCTCCTTGGGCCTGTTAGCCGCGCTGGGTCCTGCCGGCGGTGGGCTGTGCTCCTGTGACCCTGGTGAAGGCGCCCTCGTGCCCCTTTGAGACGAGAGCCTGTGCCACATGCCCTTCTCTTTGGGGCTCTGGGGGACCGGGACTGGTGTGGTAGCTGTGATTTCACCAGGGTTCCTGCTGGGAGGAGTGGAGGGGTCTTGGGGACTCCCACGGCAGAGGGCTGCCCCAGGAGACTGGCAGGCAGTGGCCAGGGTGTGGCATGGCATCCCTCTGCCAGCCCCGCCCTGCTCTTCTGCTGGGAGTTGGGCTTTTCTTGGAGGGCGAGGATACAAGGCGGGAGGGGTGACCGCTCTGGACAGGCCACTGTCCCCCTCGTGTCCACACAACCCTCTGCTCTCTTGTGCTGCTCGAGGCCCTTCATGCGTGTTGCCTCATGGAGTCCCCATGAGCGCCTGTCACTGTCACAGGTGAGGGAGCCACAGAGAGGTGGGTGCGCGCCGGCATTTATCCAGCCCCAGGGTGCAAACTGGATTCCGGCCAGGCTGCCCAGCCCTGCTGCTCTGTGCTGGGAGATGCCGCCAGGGTGTTCTGGGTGTGCCTAGAGCGTGTCTAGAACACAGCTGCTTCACTCTGGGCCACGGCTGCGTGGTATTCCATCTCTGCAGGATCTCAGACGCAGATTCTGCGTTTCAGTCCATGCGTGGGTGCCGTCTGTCTTCTGGTCGGTCCCATCATCCTGCCTCTTCTGGTGGAGCTAGTGCTGCCCCATCCTCTCCTTGTCCCAATGTCCTCGATTCCTCCCTACAGGCAGCTCAGATCCCCTACCTGCCCCTTGTAGCTGACTGCCTCAGCCCGGCCCCCTCTTGGTGCCTCCTTCTCCCTGGTGCCACCCCACTCATCCCCGCTTCGTTAAGGTCATTGTGGCGATTAAGCAAGTGAATATGTGTAAAGCTTTTTAAATGGTTATTGTTATTGGCTCTTCAAGTTACAAACAATCCTATTAACATGGTGGTTGGAATTAGATTGATTGCATTGGCATTTTTACAACTCGGGGTCCGCCTGCCCGGGAACAGTGTCTGTCCCTGCTTAGTCAGGGGTTCCTTTATGGCCTGACTGCTGCCCTCTTGTAAAATCGCGTTTTCCCTCCCATCCCAGGTGGCTTGGACTGCTCCATCTCCTTCGTGTCTCAGGTCCTTGGGAAAGCCTGTGTCCACGGGAGGCAGAGTAAGTGTGTCCTGTCTCAGGAGAAGCCGCGGCACCTTCTGGCCCTCTCCCTGTCTCCTGTTGGCCGTCCCGGGAGGGGCAGCATGGTTGTGCAGGGTGGGAGAATCGCTGCGTGTTCGGAATCAGCGAGGGTCCCTGGCCTGGCCCTGGGTGGGCTGATGTTGGCTGTCCTGGGCCCCTTGGCAGGGGCTTAGCTGTGCAACTGGTGGGCCTGTGGGCTGCAGACACTGGACGCCCCATGGCCCCGGGCTCAAGGCCTCCATGTGCTTCCCCTCAGAGGAGATCCTGGGTGTGCTGGTGCCCCGGCTGACAGCGCTCATCCAGGGCAGCTGCCTCTGGCAGCGGGTCTGCTGGCGCCTGGTGGAGTGCGTGCCTGACCGGGCAATGGAGGCTGTGCTCACAGGGCTCGTGGAGGCCGTCCCGGGGTAAGAAGCAAGGCACCCATCCCGCTGCAGAAGCTTCTCTCCCAGGAGAGTGTGGAGTGGGGATCCGGACAACACCACCTGCCGTTCTTCTGTCTGTATGTAGTCAGTGCTCTCGGCCCATGGGCGGTGGCCCCTCTGTCTGGTGGCCGGTCCTTTTTTAGTCACCGTTTGAGGCTGGCTGTTAACTGTGCCAGCAGGCATCCTTTCGGGGCCTACCCAGCCTGGTCCTGGAACCTCCGCACCTGGCTGGTGTTGTCCGCACCTGGCTGGACCGAGACTGATGCTGTGGTCCCCTCTGCTGAGGCCCACGACATGGCCACGTCCGACCTGCTTGGGGCCTGCCCTTCCTATGCTTTCACAGTAGCCACCGTCCACGTCAGCACAGCTTTTGTGCCTCAGGCCCACGCATGGACACTGAGGCCGGCTCTCTGGCCCTTTCGCCCTCCACAGGGTTTTGGTGAATCTCCTTTGCACACATCTGTGTGTGCGTGTGCACACGGATCTGTAGGATGCATTCTTGGAAACAGGGTTGCTGGGTCATTTGGACTGTTGTCGACTGTGCCTTTAGACGGTCTCCCCGGCATGTGTGATGGGTGCCTGTTTCTCGGCCAAAAATGCTTTCTCCTTGTGGGCCTCTGCATTTCCTGGACTCTGGGTGCGGGGGTGTGTTAAGGCGTCTGTGCTTCTCTCTGTGAACTATCTGATCATGTCTATCACTCGCTTTTTTTTTTTTTTTTGCTTGAGGAAGATTGTCCCTGAGCTAACATCTGTGCCAGTCCTCCTCCATTTTGTACATGGGACGCTGCCACAGCATGGCTTGATGAGTGGTGTGTAGGTTGCCCGGGATCCGAACCCATGAACCCCAGGTTGCTGAAGTGGAGCACCTGAACTTAACCACTACGCCAACGGGCTGGCCCCTTCACTCACTTTTATACTGGGTTCCCGGCCCTTGTTTACCTGTGAAATCTCTGCAGGAGTGGAGGCCCTTGCCTGTCACTCCACACGCTTCAGGTCTCCCCAGGGTCACTGCTTAGGGTTTCAGGCTCCTCTGTCTCCCCGGTATCCTGCTCCCTGCTCTAAGGTTGTAGGTCGGTTTGTGTGGGTTTTCCTTCTCTGCTTTTTCAGTTTTCTTACTCTTTTTTCTGTCTTTTAACCTTTACGTCTCTGACCACGTAGCATTTTAGCATGATGAAGGAGGTGAGAAATGTAGCCTCCCCTCTTTCCATGCTGGTTGGAGGGTTTGTCGAGCTCTCACTTACTGAAGGAATCTAGTCTTAGTCTAGATCAGGAGTCTGCAAACTACAGCCTTTGAGCTAAACACGGCCCACCCTGTGTTTTTATAAGTAAAGTTTTATCCGTACACAGCCATGCTCATTCATGTACATCTCTGTTGGTGGCTGCTTCTGGCTACAGTGGCTCTACAGAGCCTGATGGCCCATAAACCTAGAATGTTCACTCTCTGGCCCTTCACAGAAAAGGCTGGCCGCCCTGCTCCGGATGAAGCATTTAACCCTGGACTCAGTCAGAGCAGGGAAGGGGTGTTCTCTTGCATTGAGGCACTGGGCTCTCCCTGGTTTCCACATTTACCAGAAGGAGGGAGAATCAAGACCAACTCAGAGCTGAAGTACGCGCCTGGGCTCGCTGGTGGTTAGCGCAGAGCCCAGGGTCCAGCCTGGATCTGTTGGGATCCGGGGCTCATACTCCCCACGCCAACTGTACCTTGCAGGCCTGAAGTCCTCGCGCGACTGTTGGGAAACCTGGTGATGAAGAGTAAGAAGGCCCAGTTTGTGCTGACTCGGAAGCTTCTGTTCTTACAGTACAGATGCACGGTGAGAGGCTGGTGCGGGTGTGGGCTGTGGGCCGCCCGGGTCCCAGGAGAAATGACTGGAGTGAGTGGAGCAGGAGCAGTGCTCAGCTGCCCGGCTTTTGTCGCAGACGCCCACACTGCAGAGCCTGCTGGGGTACCTGGCCATGGACAGCCAGCGGCGCCCGCTCCTTGTACAGGTGAGCCCTGTCCGGTCCTCAGTGCCTGCAGAGTCCTGGGACCACTTTCTGGTGGGAAAGGAGGAGAGAGTGTTCCTGCCTGGGCAGGGGGCACTAGCCAGTGCCTCCCTGAGCCTGGCAGTGGGTGACAGGTGCTGGCAAGGACCGTGGCACCCAGACCCGTGTGGTCCCAGGCCATGGCGGGGAGGTGGGTGGGCTGTCTGACCAGGCTGGGCTGTGCCGCCTGCCAGGTGCTGAAGGAGCTCCTGGAGACGTGGGGCAGCGGCAGCGCTGTCCGCCACACGCCCCTACCGCAGCAGCGCTACATCAGCGAGGCCGTCCTCATCTGCCTGGCGCACCTGGGGGAGGCGGAGCTCCGGGACAGCCGGGACGGTGAGCAGGCGGTGTGGGCACCCCGTCCCTGTCCCCGGGCGCCTCCTAGCGCTCAGTGTGTGTCGGTGCTTCCAGAGTTGCTGGCCAGCCTGATGGCAGGAGTGAAGTGCCGCCTAGACAGCAGCTTGCCCCCTGTGCGCCGCCTGGGCATGATCGTGGCTGAGGTGGCCAGTGCCCGGATCCACCCCGAGGGGCCTCCCCTGAGGTTCCAGGTGAGTGAGGACTGTGCCCTCCATGGTCTCCCCAAGCTGCTGTCACTCCAGCCCTGGTGTCACCTCACCTTCCAGGGTCCAGGACCACAGAACATGTGCATGTTGCCATCACATTGGCCCTGGCGGCCCTGCTGAGGGTCGAGGCTCAGGGCAGTGGGTATAGCCTGTCAGCTCCTGCCTGAGCATGTGTGCCGGGGGGTTCCCTGGGGTGTTCGCAAGTCTTTTCTCTAGACAGGGCTCTCTGGCAGCCCCAGGCCCTGGTGGACGGTGGATGGGCATCCCCTCCCCTCCGTCTGCTGAGCCCTCTGGGACGTCCCCGGGGATTCTCACCTCCTTCAGGAGGGGTGGCCTCTCTAGCCTTCAGCACACCCAGTGCCGCCTTCTGCCAAGGCGGAGACTTGGAAAGTGGCTCTGAAAGGCTGTTGGCTGTCAGAGGCCCGGCTGGGGTACTGGCTGCGGGCTGTGGTGGGAGGGCCTTGGGGGGGTAAGGCTCTGCTGCTCCGGCTGCTCCCAGCCCAGCCGACTCCGGCTCCTCTGCATTGCAGTATGAAGAGGACGAACTGAGCCGCGAGATGCTGGCCTTGGCCACCTCCCGGCCTGCGGCTGACAGCCCTCTGGAGGCAGGGTGAGGGTCTCTGTGCCCCGAGGTCCCCACCCTGAGCTCTGGGTGTGGTTGGCTGGGCGGGGCTGTGGGCAGTTCCTGTGCACGTGTTAGCTCTCATCATTCTGGACTCGTGTTGCTGAGTCAGAAGCTAAGAAGACTAGGGTAGGGGTGGAAAGAGCGTTTCCTTGGGTTCTGGGAGCAGAAACTCGTGTGAGGTATCCCTGAAGGGTCCTTCTTTGTTTCCCAAAAGCTCATCTGTCACTCCAGTCACTGCAGAGACCCCTGACAAAGAGACTGAGGACGGTGGCGCCCCACAGCCACGGCCGGAGGGCTCTGATTCCGAGCTGGACAGGTAGGCGGGTATCTGAGGCAGAAGCGCGGAGATGCAGGAGCAGCCCTGGCTGGGTCAGAGCCCCGAGTGCGAGCATCTCGAGGTTATGGGACCAGCCTTGCAGCGCTGCGCTGAGCGCTCTCTGGCATTTCTCCCACTATGAAGATAAGCGGGTAAGGCTCTCAGCTCCACTGCAGCCTTAGCCCCTCAGCCCTTCCTGAAGCTTCAGGGACTTTGGGGGTGAATTTTGGTGATGCAGGAGCGTGGCCTGGTGGTGGAGGGCGCCTCCATGCCTGTTGTCTGCTCTTGGGCGACTGGCGGGCCTCACTGGCGGGCTGTGTCTGTGCTTCTTCCACAGCGATGACGAATTTGTCCCTTATGACATGTCGGGGGACCGAGAGATGAAGAGCAGCAAGGCGCCGGTGTACATCCGGGACTGCATTGAAGGTGGGTCTCTCTCCTCGGTGTTGCCCGGCGGAGCACCCAGTGGTGAGGCCCCAGCCCTGAGGACAGCCCTGCCTTGGGACAGCTGGGCTGTGGGGACTGTCCATGTCCTGGAGGTTCACCTTCTGCCCAGTGCCCAGACCCTGGCCACCAGCTGCACCTTTCTCAAGGTCGAGGCTGAGGACTGATAGAGGTCCGTCTGGGTTTTGTGCAGCTCTGACCATATCTGAGGACTGGGAGCGCTGGGAGGCGGCCCTGCGGGCCCTTGAAGGACTGGTTTTCAGGAGCCCAGCTGCCACTCGGGAGGTGAGTGGGTGGGGGGACCAGGTTGTCAGTGTCATGGGAGGTGGGTGACATTTTGGGAGGGACGTGTGCTGTTAGGGAACCCGATCTGGCTTGAGTGTGTGCCTTGGTGGTTCTGTGTCCCCATAGGAGGCCTGCGGCCGGGGCCTCCGCTGGGATGGGGAGGTGGAGGACGTGGAGGCCCAGGCTCTCTGAGATGTGTCTCTTCAGTGGTAAGGAAGGCGAGGGCTGTGGGGGGCCCGGGGCAGGCCCTGGGGCTGAAGGCACCCTGACCCATGTGCAGGTGAGTGTGGAGCTGGCCAAGGTGCTGCTGCACCTGGAGGATAAGACGAGCGTGGCAGGATTCGAGGGGCTACGCCAGAGAGCCCTGGTGTCCGTCACGGTCACAGACCCGGCCCGGGTGAGTCCCAGCGGCTGTATGGTGCCCAAGGTCGTGTCCCCTTCACCCCCTAGTAGTGTCCGTGTTGGGGCCCTATCTCCACGGTCATGGCCCACAGTGGCCTCTCGTTTGCCTGGCTTAGGTAGCGGAGTATCTGACCTCACAGTTCTACGCCGTCAACTACAGCCTTCGGCAGCGCATGGACATTCTGGATGTAAGTGCGCCCGGGCCCTCTGTCCCACTGGTCAGGCCCAAGCTGCCCTAATGCGAGGGGCCCGGCCTGGCACAAAGCCAGGTGTTTGCTGAAATCTATGTGGACAGGACCAGAGGTCTTCCGAGTCCCTTGTCACTGGACCTAAGAGGCTGGTACTGGTGTCTAATGTTTTCCTGGCAGCGCACAGGATCCAATAGGGGCTTCAGTGGCTGCATTCTGTGTTTTAAATAACAGTTTTATTGAGATATAATTTACACACCATAAAAATTTGCCATTTGAAGATAAGCAAAATGTGGTATATTCATACAATGGAATATTATCCGGCCTTAAAAGGGAAGAAAATTCAGACACCTGCTACAGCATGGATGAACCTGGAGGACATTATGCTCAGTGAAATAACCCAGACACAAAAGGACAAATACCGTACGATTCCACTTTGTGAGGTCCCTAAAAGAGTCAAATTCACAGAGACAGAGAGTAGAAGGGTGGAGGCCAGGGGATGAGGAGTTGTTGTTTAGCGGGGACAGAGTTTCGGTTTTGCGAGATGAAAAAGTTATGGGGCTAAATGGTGGTGATGGTTGCACAACAACGTGAATGTACTTAATGCCAGTGAACTGTACACTTAATAGTGGTTAAGATGGTAAATGTTATGTGTGTTTTATAACACCAAAACAGGAAGACTAAGACAACACTAAAAATATTTCACCGTTTTAACATTTACAGTTCGGTGGCATTTGGTGTATTCATAATGTCATGTGACCATCATGTCCATCTACTTTCAGAACATCTTGCATCACCCTCCCCTCCCCCAGCCCCTGTCTGCCCTCTGTCTCTGAGGATTTGCCTGTCCTGGTGCTTCCTCTCAATGAAGTCATACGTGTGGCCTTTTGGGTCTGACTTCTTTCCCTTGTGTGTTTTCAGGGCCCATCCATGAGTAGCCTGCAGCAGAACTTCGTTCCCGTTTCCTATGAGGCGGTGGGGCGTGGGGGCAGGATTGGATGAGCTTTGGGAAAGGAAGTAGCCCCGGCCAAGGGGAGCAAAGGCACTGGCTTGTCACTAGGGAGCATGCCCACCTTTCCCTCATGCCTCTCCCAAGTCAAGTGATCCTGAGATACTTGGAATTGACTTTCTATGGGCTTCCCAGAACCTCCCCTGCACAGACTGTGAGGACTGCCCGCTCCGACAGGGGTAGGGGGCACTTAGAGGGTCCTTCCGCAGAGTGACGGCAGCTGCCTTGGCTCTTCCTCACCTCTAGGTCCTGACTCTGGCTGCCCAAGAGCTGTCTCGGCCTGGGCGCCTCGGGAGGGCTCCCCAACATGGCTCCCCAGGTCCCACCTCCCAGCCTGGCAGCGCTGCGGCTCCTGCCTGGCGGGCAGTTGTGGAGGAGCGGATCAGAAGCAAGACCCGGCGGTTCTCGAAGGTCAGCCAGGACCCAGGTCAGGTCTTCATGGGTGGGGACTTTGAGTGGGCTGGCCCAGCTGTCGGCTACCTCTAGATGCTGTCTGCGCTGAGGGAGCAGTGTCCACGCCAGTGTTGGTGAAGGGAGAGTTTTTGGTACAAACTGAACGATGTGACTGTCAAACTGAAGTAGTTCTAAAATGTGAATGCAGATGTGGGCATGGAAAAAGCCCCAAGGATTCTACGTCAGCAGCAATCGAACTGAGGTGTGCTGCGTCATTGGGGTCCATCTAGGCGGGGGCTGATCTTGCCCCCGGGACATGTGGCCACATCGGGAGACATTCTTGGTTGTCACCTGGGTGGGTGTTGCTGGCATCCGGGGTGGGGGCCTGGGAGACTGCTCCTCCTCCCACGGTGCACAGGACGGCCCCTCCACGAGAAGCATGTAGCCCAAGTGTCTGCAGTGTGAGGTCCCACCGAGGGGAGGGCCTGCCCTACACCTGGTGTGGCGCCCCGTGACCACCACATGTTCGGCAGGGCTTTGCAAGGCAGGGACCGGCCACGGGCCCCAACGAATTCAACTCGGTGGCTGGCTCCTTCTTCTTCCCTCTCATTCAACATTTTGACAGGTGAGTGGGAGGCCTGTGATTTGGGGAACAGGGGCCCTGGGCACCCTGACAGACAGGAGGCTTCCCAGGGTGGGGTCTGAAGTGGGGCTTGGGGCAACAGTGGGGTCACGACCTAGGCTGTGGTTGTTTGTAGCTTAAATGACGTGAGGGCACTAGGTGTCACGGTCCCCATCACAAATGTTGAGTTCATGGTGGGGCCAGAGCTTTGCTGTGCTGTCTCAATGCTATATGCGCTCTGCCCGACCCTCACTTGCCTCCTCGTCCCTTCTCAGCCTGAGAGGGCTATGGACGTCCCCTCGGCACCACCGCACAGTGTGGGGCTGTGGTGATGCTGGGGAGGGCTGGGGCCTGAAGCCCTTCCCTGTGGAGCAGGGCTGGGGCTGCGCCTTTGCTGCGTGTCGCCCTGCAGGTGGCGGTCCTGCTTCTGTGAGGGCCACTGGCCCCTCCTTCCTGACCCAGGCCCAGGATTGTGCCAGGCAGCCCTGCAGAGCAACTGGGGCATGTGTCCAACACCTTCTCCTTATAGCTCTGGGCGCCACATGGGGACAGGCAGGGAGGAGGAGCGTCCGGGGTCTAGGGTGTCCCTCGGTGGCCCAGGAGGTAAGGGAGCCGGCCCCAAGTGCCTGGCCTGCACCATTCACTGGATTCTGTGTTGTAGGCCTCTGGTGACCTTCGACCTTTTGGGAGATGACCAGTTGGTTCTGGGGAGACTGGCCCACACCTTAGGGGCCCTGATGTACCTGGCTGTGAATACCACGGTGAGCAGGGAGACAGCAGCTGATGGCCCCTACCTCACGTGCAGTGTGCGCTGTGGTCCTCTCCCCAAGCCTCACCTTGGCCCTGGGAACAGAAGTGTTTGGATCCAAGGACGGGGTCTGAGGCCGGGACTGCTGGGTGCCAAGACCCCTGCCCACTGGCCTCTGCTGTTTCAGGTGGCTGTGCCCATGGGCAAGGCCCTGCTGGAGTTCGTGTGGGCCCTTCGCTTCCATGGCGATGCGTGAGTGGCTGTGGGGCCGAGGGCAGTGGTCCCACATGGAGGCAGCAGGGGGGTGGCTCTGAATCCTGCCGGAAAGTGGTCAGTGGGAGGCTGCTGGCGGCCCCCAGGGGTGGCCAGGAGGCAGCTCGCTGCACTTCCTAAGCAGGAAGGAAGGGGGCCGAGTGGGGCCAAGGGGCTTTTGTTGCCAGGCGTCTGCTGTACTCAGGGGAGAAGCGGGGTCTCCCTGGCCTGGGGGGGGCGAGCACCAAGCTGAGGCCCTCCCGCCTTGCTTGGCAGCTATGTGCGCCGGGGCTTGCTCTCTGCTGTCTCTTCCGTCCTCCTCAGCGTTCCGGCCGAGAGACTGCTGGCGGACCTGCCAGACGAGCTCCTGGAAGCCCGGTCCTGGCTGGCAGGTGAGAGCTGGGCTGTGGGTGCAAGGCAGGCGGGAGGCTGGTGCAGCCTGGAGGGTCTGTGCAGAGGCCCCGGCGCTGAGCGAGTCCCAGTCCATGGCCCAGCACGTGTCGTGTCCCTCTTCGTCTGTGCACTGAGTGTCCCCAGTGTGGGGATGGGGACTCCTACAGGAGGCCCTGAGAGAAGGTGCCCTGTCATGGGAGATGGCATCTGGATTCATTCTGGAAAATTCCAAATCTTTGGAAAGGATACAAGAGGCACACAGCACCATGCATCCTCACCAGATTCACCAGTTATTAGCATTTTGCCCACCTCTGTTCTTTTTAAAAAGTGTTGTGGCCAGTGTGGCCTCCCACCAGTAGGTACTTGAGCTGGCCCCCAGAGCCAGCACACCCCTTCCACTCTTGGGCTCACAGCTGGGACTGTACCCCCTGATCTGTGGCCAAAGGCCCAGCGGTTCCCATGGTAACCTTCTTCTTTCCTTTCTGCCGGATCCCGGGTCCAGGCGAGGCTCCTCCATGACCCTGAGCTCTCCTGCCTCCCCAGGCTCCTCCAGTCCAGCTCGTCCCAATGGTGCTGTGTGCCTCTTGTATCCTTTCCAAAGATTCGTCTTTGGTCATGTTGGTCCCCCTCGGCATGGGTTTCTCTGACCACGTCTCGAGTTATGTGTGTCAGGGCGGCTCTGGCAGGGCCAGGTCTTCCTCAGGGTCTCATGCTGCAGGTGTGGCATCCAGCGTCCCGGGACGGGTTCCAACGTCTCGGGAAGCAGGCATCTTCCCAGGGGTGAGAGTGGCGCCCTTGTAGTGACTGCTGGGGGCCGTGTGTCTGTTCTGTCCTGCCGCCTCCCGGTCGCCATCACCTGGCGGGGTTCCCAGCCCCAGGTGGAGGGGAGTGTGGCTCCTGCACAGGGATGCAGTCAGGAGCCCTTTGCTGGCGTCTGAGCTGCTTCTATCAGCAGGGACCGCAGCGTGAGCGTTCCGGTGCCTTCACGAAGACATAAATGAGAGGAAACTGAAAAGGGTTGGCCTGCTCAGCAGTGTGATACCGCGTGTGTTCTGTTTTTATTTTCATCTTCGGCAGACGTGGCTGAGAAGGACCCAGATGAGGACTGTAGGATGCTGGCGGTGAAGGCGCTGCTGCTTCTGGAGAGACTCAAAGACAGACTCCTCCCACTTTCTTCTTAGTCCCCGGCACCTTCTCAGCGCCAGTCCCACTGGGAGAGGTGAAGGCTGGGCAGGCTGAGTGCAGGGCCCGAGGAGGGATCCCAAAAGTCTTGTGGTTTTGTGGCCCGGCCAGTTCGTGGGTGGGCCATCTGGTACGAGCGTGCAAGCAGGAAGGCCACTGCCCCCACTCCTGCCACTACTTATATCCTGGAAAGTCTGAGTGCATAGCTACAGTCCCCACGAGGCCCTCTGGACAGTGCCCCCCACGGACAGAGCACCCTGAAGGTCGGGTCGGGTCCCTGAGGAGGGCCACAGGCAGGGCAGAACCCGCAGAGCGGTGGTTGCTGGAGGGAAGAGGGCACTGATGTGCAGAGCTAGATGCACAGAGTGGTGGCTGCTGGGGCCCCGTGGGCTTCCTAGTGTTATGTCCCCAACCCTCTTCTCACTTAAAGGCAGGTGACTTTGAAAAACAACAAAAAAGGAAGAATAAGAAGGATCTGCAGGTGCTCAAGTCCAAGCTTTGCTTGTGTTCTCACTGCTCAGGCAGGGACCTTGGAGCCCAGACCAGCCGTCTGAAGGGGAGACCTTAAAAATGGGGATGGGAAGGGGACACGGGCCTCTGAGAAGCTATGAGGAGAGTTTTGGGGCTGATGGGTGGGGCTAGGAATGGGAGAGCCTGAGGTCACCATCCCCTCACAGTGGGAGCTGGTGACAGAAAGGGCAGGGCCTAAAGGGCAGAGCCATGAGAGCTGCCGGGAGGCTGCCACGCAGAGGGAACCTGGCCACCCAGTGTCTCCTCACTCCAGCGGACAGCCGGTCCTGTGCTCAGGAGTGGGGTGTCCTGCCGGAAACTGTTGGATGCACTGTCACAACCCACCCGGGTGCTGAGACGAGGTACAATAATATACTAACATTCTCAGTTTATGAAGTTCTGGAAATTTCTTAGGCTTTACAGGCTATACTTGGGAAATGTCATGGGAAAAATGGACCAACTCCCTCAGTAAAGGAGCTGAACCAAAAATCCACAGGAGCCAGGAATGCAGAAAGGATGGCTCAAAAATACATACACACTGTCCCCTTTTAAGCAAGCAGCCAGTGCCCCTGGGGCCGCAGTGGTTGGCTGCGTCTTTCCATAGCTCTGCCTAGTACTCAAACACAAAAGTTCTTTCAACAAGAGAGCCTCTTGCTACTACAAGTGACTGGAAAATTCCAGAACAGCTTTCACAGCAGCAGGCTGTGGCCATCAGGGGTCATTCTCCACCTCCTCCATCACCTCCTCGTCGATCTCCTTGTGATCCTCCACGCTGTTGTGGCGGATCCGCTCAGGCACCACGCGCGTCAGAGGGATGCCCAGGCCCTGGTGCACAGCGTCCACGGTCTGCTGGCTCACATAGTACGACATGCTGGCAGAGGGCATTCTCCTCCGCATCTCCTCCAGATGCTTGTAGGCCTGGGTCAGACAGAACAGCCGTTTCTGGTTAGTCCACAGTGAGAACCAAAGGGCCCATCCCCTTCATCTGCGGCAATGAGTTTCCTGAACACCCAGCCCTTGGGTCAGAGGAAAACTGTTCCCTACTTCTCCAGCGAGCAGGGCAAGGATGCCTTTGTTAGAGGGAGCCGAGTACAATCGTCTGCAGCTTCCCAGCCTCTCCAAGGGGTGGTGGTATTGGAGGACAGATGGTTCAGGCTCTGATGGTCGAAGCTGTAAGCCGTGATCAGCACTACCAGATGAACAGGCAGTGCCAGCTGCCCCGGAAAGTCCTGTGAGCAGCTCGTGTATGCAGGCCCATGGGTGCTTTGGGACCACACCCCCCGGTAGGATCTGCCCACCCTGGATGCACACAGGGAGACCCTGAGGGAAGGACGGATTCATGTCTCTTTTTAATTCACTCTGGGGTGAATGCTTGTCGGGTTGGAGGGCAGGCAGTAATATATATATAAGTAGTTTGTCTTGTTTCCTTTCACCACGCATCAAATTTATCCCAGTTAATTGGGCCTATGATTAATTTGAGTCTCTTGTATGTATGGTCCTTGGTCCTTGGCCAGTAAACTATGGAATTTTCAGTGTTTTTCCTGTGGAACTTCCTCCAGTCCTGTCAGTGGGAATGTGTGGGAGAGCATGGGGGTGCCACGCAGAGTAGCTTAGGGCATCAAGGATCTGAGGCAGGACAGGTGTGCTTACGTCTGCCACATCTACCCTCACCTGCCCACATCTGCTTACACCTACCCTCAACCTACCTATACCTGCCCACACCTGCTATGCCTGCCTTCACCTGCTCACACTTGCTACAGCTGCGCGCCCACAGGAAGGGCCACACACAAGCATGAGTGGGGAGGAACAGGGCCTCATGTGGCTTCTAAGGCTTACCTCCAAGGTACACTTTATATCAATTGAGAATGTCACCAAAATTTCTAGGAGCTTTTTAATTTTCTTTATGAGGAATAATAATCAGATCTTAGTATTTCTTAAAGATGATTAAACTTTAAGAGCAATTTTATTTTGGGCAGATATAACTAAGATATGAAAGATAAAGATTACAAAGATAAAAATATGAAGATAGAATATGGTTTTTGGAGGGATGGGGGATTGGCAGAGTACAAGCCCCCCAGGAGTTCTCAAACGAGGGGAGAAGAGACATCCTCACATGAAGGACCTACTTAGGGATTTATCAGTTGCCTGCTGTGACCAGGCACTGTGCTGAGAGGCCCAGGCCAAGCTGAAGGTGGCCAGAGCTTTGGAAGGGGGTGAGGTCTGGCAGCAAGCAGAATCCAGGGAGTGCCTACACTAAGGAGGCAGGAGACTGTGGGAGAAGAACCCTGTGGTCAGAAGGGACCCACGCATAAGTGAACACAACCAGGGCCCAGTGGTGTAACTCCTCAGTGTGCAGGGCAGGTTCCACAAAGGGCAGGGAGGCAGTTTCTAGAAGGAAGGTGTGCTCACCAAAACAGATGCAGGGCAATGAAGACAGAAACGTTACTGGATGTCTGAGAACTGAGGCGGGAGGAACGACAGGGAGGAGTTTGAAAGTGAAGCGAAGGAGAGAAGCCAGAGCAGCAACGGGGTTTTCTTTGCCCACCAAGAGGAAGCTCGTGCACACCTATACTTTCAGTTTATTGATAGAGCCTTTTTTTTTTTTTGGTGAGGAAGATCAGCGCTGAGCTAACATCTGTGCCCATCTTCCTCTACTTTATATGGGACACCGCCACAGCATGGCTTGACAGGTAGTGTGTCGGTGCGCACCTGGGCTGCTGCAGCGGAGCACACGCACTTAAGCGCTATGCCACCGGGCAGGCCCGTGATAGAGCTTTTTAAAATTTAGGGTTACTAAATCCCATAGGCTTCAAACAAGGGTCAAGACAACAAAGAATTTGGTGAAATACTTGAAATGTGATTTTTCTGTTAATTTTGAGAATATAGTAGTCTGAGCATCCTTATAGTCCAGTTGTATTTTTATTCTCCAAAAAAGAAGGAACCTTATCGAGATTAGATTAAGAGCTGTTTTCTCCCAACAACAAGATGGGTCAGTGAATGGAAATGGGCGGGGGACAAAGAGGAAGGGAGTGAGCAGATCAGGAACCTGAGCTTCATGGTCTGACCTTTCAGACTGGGGGAGCGACATGGATAACCTTCCTGTGGATTCTGGAAACTTCAGCCTGATGAGGCTGGCATAGTTCACTAGCAACAGTTTTGAAATTAATTTGACAATACTTGGTCCGTGAGCACTTGGGAAAGGGAGATGAGAGATTGCTTGGGGTCACTGTAGTTTCACCAGGAACTATCTACTAGGTTAACTCAGCTGGGGGTGGAAGGAGACGCTGTAGGCAGAGCAAAGTCTATATGGCACTCTTTGGAACACAGGAAAAATGCAGCCAGGTGGAATTCTTATGTTGGTTTCAATTATGATTGAAAAGATGAGGAGAGAGACTTCTGGTAACGGCAGAGTAACTCATATTATACCAACCCTCTCACAGACAATGATAAAGTGGGCAAAACATAAAAGGCACCAGAGGACAACTGTGGGCAGGTAGAGCTAGGCAGAGCCAACATGTGGAAGAAGGGAGGAGCAGGGGTGAGTGTCCTGCTTGTCACTTCTGCGCAGGGCAGGCCCCAGTCAGGGCCACTGTGGGAAGCTGACAGGGACACAGAACCCTCTCCTCTCGCTGGCTTAAAGAGCCAGAATGAGAGCTGGGGTAAGCCACAGCAGCTGGAACGTGAGGAAATACTGGAGAAGAGGAGTCACAGAAGGGAGCCCACATTCTGAGCATGAACTCTGCCCTGATCTCTGGTTGACCCTGCACTCTGCATGTGGTGGGGACAGGGGCAGACCTCAAGAAGCCCCACCAAAGCTACAGTCCTGAGGAGGGAGGGAGAGAGGGAGGGAGGGGGAGAAAGGAGGAGGAGAGAAAGAGGGGAAAAAAAGAAAGAAACAGTAATACTCTTTGGAGAAACATTACAGAACCCAGAGTCTCTGTAATGGGTTATCCACAATGTCCCGGATATAAAAAAATTGCTAGACATAAGAAGAAACAGGGAAACTTGACCTATACTCAAGAGAAAAGACAAATAATGGAGACACACTTGACATGATCAAGATGTTGGCATTAGCAGCGAAGACTTTACAGGAGCAATTTTAACTATGCTCCAGTGTATAAAGGAAAATACGTTTTTAATGAATGAACAAATAGGAAATTTTAGCAAAGAAGTAAAAACAAAAAGAACTATGTTTAAACTCTAGAACTGAAAAATACAAAATCTAAAATGAAAACTTTGCTGGAGAGGTTAACAGCAGATTGAAGATAGCCAAAGAAAGTCAGTGTATTTGAAGACAGATCAATGTAAGTTATCCAATTCAAATAATAGAAAAAAGATAGAAAAAAATGAAAGAAAGAAGCTCAGGATAACTACAATGAAAACGTCTAAAGATATCATCATCCAATGGCTGAGACCCGAAAAGAGAAAACTGAAGGGAAGGTGGGGAGGGAGAGAGAGAGAGCGCTCTTACTCCGGAGACCTGCAGAGGGTCCTATCTGAGTCGTCATCTGAGTAACGACCAACATGCATGCGTGTGAGGAAAGCACTTGAGGCCAGGGAAAGACCATCAGAAAGGAGCAGGTGGAACAAGCCCCGAGATCAACCACCCGCGACAGGAGCAGTTCACGCTCCACTAGCCAGGATGGGAAGACCTGCCAATGCACTAGGCACTGAGCGAGTCCTCAGGGGGCACTGCCTTGGTAATGGGGTGAAATTAGCTCTAGATGCAAGGCTTTTCTGGACGCATCTAACAAAGATAAAATACAGCTGCAAGAGGATCAAATTGTTTCCAAGGAACTTAGCCTCATCCCAGAACAAAGCCCACCAATATCTAAAAGAAAACAGACACAGAGAGACACACACAAACACAAAGACTCCATCATTCAACAATCTAAAATATTTACAATGTCTAGAATCCAATAAAAAAATGACCAGGTACACAAAGAAGCAGGAAAATATGAGCCATAAGGAGAAGAATCAACCAGTAGAAACACAAGGACTTTACAAGACCTTTTTATAAAGACCCTTCACATGCTCAGGACAGTGGGGGAGAGGAGAAGCACAATAGAGAGGGACATGGAAGGCAAAGGGAAGAGCCATTTAGGCCACCAGCAGTGATAATGATCACATCAGAGGGAAAAAAGAGAATAAAGAAAAGTTTGGTAGTTTCTTAACAAGTTACACACACACTTAGCATGTGCCTCAGCAATTCCACTCCCAGGCATCTGCCCAAGTGTCAGGAACTAAGGGGTGAGGAGCAAGACGTCTGTACCTCTCAAAAGGCTCAGAAAAGTACCCAGTTTATGTATAAAATACAAATTTAAAACATACATATAGAATAAGTAAATAAATGTGGCAAAATGTTAAAAACTGGTGAATCTGGTAAAGGGAACACTTGGGTTCTATTACTCTTGTAACTTCTCAGTTTGAAATTATTTCAAAATAAAAAAGGCTAAAAATCAAAACCAAAAACAGAAGGGGCACCTCGTCCACAGTGAGCCCCCAGAGCTGCTGCAGGCAGGGTGCCCTCGGGAAGCTGAGCCATGGACTGTCCCGAATCCCTGCAAGCCCGCTGTGCAGCCTGCGCTGCAGCCTCACCATTTGGAACTCCTCCATCTGCAGGTAGTGCTCCACCAGGAAGCCGTGGACGTCCCCGAGGCGGATGGTGCTGTCCAGGTCTGGCTCTTCCAGGAGCAGCTCGCACTGCTTGACCGACTCCTTGGGGTCCTCGCTGTATGTTCTGCAGAGACCAAAGACAGCCTGAGCCTGAAGCCAGGAAACGGCTGTGAAGCCAGGGGCGCTGTGTCAGAGGTCAGAGCAGGCTCCCGGCTGAAGGAGGAGCTCATGGGAACCAACAGGATGAAACTTTTGTGAAGGTAATTCCTGTGAATTAAATCAGCTCATGAATGAGTTAATTCATAAATTCACTCACTCATTCAACAGAAACTTACTGCTCACTTGCCGTGCCGGCACTCTCTAGACTATGGAGAGCAAAGGTTGGTCATTGCCAGGCCTGCCCAGGAGACAGTCTAGAGGCAGACAATGTGGTGCAGAGGGGACAAGGGGGGGGCGGGAGAAGGGCGCTTTGGCGTGACCCAGGCGGTCAGGCAGGGGGTCGGCATGAGCAAAGGCCAGCGCAGGGACACATGTTGTAGAAAAGCAAGTGCTGTGTGAGCAGGGGCAGGACCAGAAGGGCCTCGTGAGCCTGCCCGGAGTGGGACTCGGTCCAGGGGTGGTGGCTGGAGCTGCGAGGGGCCCAGGCTCCCACTCCAGGCAGGCCCACCCGCTGGCCCTCACGAGTCCCCTCCGCTCCGTCCACAGCGCCCTGGCCTGTGGCTGCACGGTCCTTGCTGCCCATTCTCCTCGTCCTCCCGCCTGTGGCCCAGGCGCAGCAGATGCTCCAGAACTTACACATCTGAGTGGGCGTGCCCTTCCAAGAGCCCCACTTTGTACAACAGAGTCAAAATATTATTGAAACTCATCTTTCTAAAGCATGGTCTCAGATAAGGAAGCTGCTTTTACTGGTTTAGGCAGAAGCTGAGCTCTGCTGCGCACATAGCGGGCTCAGGGAAAAGCTGGATGAGTTGCCAATAAATAAACTGCTGGCATGTATCAACTTAGATGTGTGGCCTCTCCTAAACACAGAGCCGACATGCTGCCCCGAGCCTCCTCGGAGCCACCCGTCGAGAGGAGCATGCGCTGTCACCATGGTCCCTGCCACCGCCAGGGGTACAATGGCCCCCTTGCTCGGAACCACCCTGCTTGACCCCTGCACACACCTCAACAGGTCCCAGGCTCCTCTCTGACACGGCCTCTCCCGTCCGAAATCTGCCCCAGTCCCCCACACCACCAGATTTCTCTCTCAGTGGTTGTTGGTTGTTTCTGGAATAATCTTCCCAAGAGTGTGCCTCAGGCTCTGCGAGAATTCCCCAAGAGGAGCTCAGACATGAGAGAAGCGACAGTAATGCCCCTCGCGTGCCTATCCAGTCGTCCAAGGAGTTCCTTTGAAGAGTGTTCTTTGGAAATGAAACCTGGGTCTAGTCCCTGGCATTCAGGGGAGCTGGAGTCATGAGGCAGAAGTGGGAGCGTGAGGGGCTCCCTGGGGGGCTCCATGGGACCTGAGGCGCAGCGCACTACCAGCTGCATCCCCGCACCCTGGTGGCCAACGCACCTGCGGGCCTGGATGAACCGCTTCACCAGCGTCATCTTGCTCTGCAGCTGGGCCAGCTTGGTCTCCTGGTCCAGGGGGCTCTTGGCCTTGGCCTTGGACAGGCACTTGTAGGCTTCCGTCAGTGCCCCATGGGCTTTGTCGTAGTTCTGGTATTCATCGATCTCCACCTGTGTAGATGAGACCCGTCAGGACCCTCGGGGCCGCATGGCCCTCCCCAGGGGCCCCTGGAACAAGAGGAGAGTCTGTACCTGGGCACAGGCATCATAGAAGCCGGCCAGCAGGTCCAGGGCCCGCCCCTTGGTGTAGAAGCCGATGATGTTCTTCATGATCTCCGGCTCCCTCCGCCAGTCCAGGGACTGCAGGTAGTTGGCAGCCATGATGTAGATTTCCTTTTGCCTCGAGACGCCCGCGAAGAACACGATTTTCTCCGTGTCCCCAGACTTCAGCAGCGCTCTCATGGCCTAGACAGGGAGAGAGCCTGGGCTGGGCTAGGAGCTCGAGGTGAACGTCGTGTCACCCTCCCGAGAAAGCAGCGCGAGCTCTCCCACCCAACGCCGCAGGCTGGGATTCATGACAAGCATGAGCTCAGGGCTTCGCTTCGCGGTCCTCGCAGGCACCCTTCAAAGCCTTGGCGGGGAAAGCTCACCAGTCGGGTTAACTTCGGGGCAAATGGAAACTGTGCAGTGGGCATGCCGTTAACCGACAGTGAAAGGGGCCCGGCCACTCACCTTCAGCTTGTTCCCAGCCTGCGTGTACTTCTTTGTCGCCAGGTGGTAGTTGCCCTGGCGCATGCAGCAGTTTGCTATCTGCTCCAGCAGCTCCCGCCGCGACTCTTCAGACAGGTCCTTGGAGTCCTTGGACACGGTCATCTTTTCAGCCATCTCCTCGGTGATGGTCATATTCTGCTCCAGGCAGAGCTGTAGGGCTTCGTGATACTGGGTGGGAGCCCCAGAAACCGAGACGGGGCAGTTATGGTGGGCTGCTAGGGGGCGCCAAGGGCCGAAATGCCCCCCTTCCACCCACCACCTCCTTTGAAGGAGGCCAGACTCACAGCTCACTGGTGGCATGTTACTTTCCCTCATGTTACGAACACTCTAGAATGCAGTGACGGAAATGTGGAGCTTTTAAAAGAATATTATATTTGTGGTGAGAGGAAAAGGTAACCAGAAATTAATTTTATTGTATAATTTTCAAATTTTTAAATTAAGGGGTTTAATTAATTTAATTAATTTCTTAAAAATCTAAAAAAAATTTTATACTCTTCACTTAAAAATATGTCTTGGGGGCCAGCCCCATGGCATAATGGTTAAGTGCACGCGCTCTCCTGCAGCGGCCCAGGGTTCGGATCCTGGGCACGCACCAACGCACCGCTTGTCAACCCATGCTGTGGCGTCGTCCTATATAAAGTGGAGGAAGATAGGCATGGATGTTAGCCCAGGGCCAGTCTTCCTCAGCAAAAAGAGGAGGATTGGCATGGATGTTAGGTCAGGGCTGATCTTCCTCACAAAAAAAAAAAAGAATAAAAATATGTCTTGGGGAAAAAAAGAATGATGTCTTGGAGATGACCCTGTCTCAGTATACAAGGAGCTGCACGTGCTTTTTGACATAACCACCGATTATTTAACTTGCCCTGCCAACAATCTTTTGCTGGTCCAGCGCTTGTGCATCTGCCACTCACATGTGTATAAACGTGTGGTTAGGATGAATTCCAAGGACAGAAAGCGCTGGGTCGAGGAAGACTTGTGACTGGTGACTGCTGTGTCCCCACCCACAGCCTGAGGACATCTGTTTCCATGACAGTCTACTGGGTTTTCTAACCTTTGCACTTTTACTAGCCTACTTCATGAAAACTGGAATCTCCTAGAGTTTGGATCCGTATTTCTCTTGTTATGAAGGAGGCTAAGTATATGACCTTCAGGAACCACCATATTTCTTTTTTAAATAAACTGTCCATATTCTTTGTCTTTTCCTTTTGAGTTGTTGGTAAATTTCTTATTAGTTTATAGGAACTCTATACAGATTAAGAAAATTAGCCTTTTGGGATATAGGTAGAATAGATTTTTTCCTATTTCATTATTTATCTTTGTTTTGTTTATGGTGTTTTCTCCATGCACTATTTTCAAATTTGTATTTGGTCGAATTGATCAAGTCTTTCCCACTATGGCTTTTGGGTTTTGAATCAGACTTAGAAAACATCTTCCTCCTTTTAAGACCGTACAAGAAGACATGCCACAGGTTCTGATGGAACTGCTGCTCTTTCACTGTTATGCCAAAAGTTTTGACCTATCTGGCATTTACTGAGACGGAGGAGGTGAGTAGGATTTAACTTTTTCTTTCCCAAGTGGCTACCACCTGGTTGTCTTGTCCCCATGTACTGAAGGGTTCATCTTCTTTTTTTTTTTTTTTTTTTTTTTTAAAGATTTTATTTATTTTTTGCCCCCAAAGCCCCAGTAGATAGTTGTATGTCACAGCTGCACATCCTTCTAGTTGCTGTATGTGGGACTCGGCCTCAGGCTGGACAGAGAAGTGGTGCCTCGATGCGCACCCGGGATCCGAACCCGGGCCACCAGCATCGCAGCGCGTGCACTTAACCACCAAGCCACAGGGCCGGCCTGAAGGGTTCATCTTCTGCCCACTGCTGTGAAGCGCTCCTACACCACAGACTAAATGTACTTATGTGGATGGCTCTACTTCTGGATTTTCTAATATTTTCCACTGATCTGTAAGCTTGATCATGTACTGGACCCCAATCATTCTAGGTAGGATATATTTTATGATATGGAAGATTTAATTACCTCTTACCAGTCTTCTTTCCAGATTTTTCCTGGCTATTCTGACTTATCTGGTTTTCACCGTGAAAGCAGAGAATCCATTTATCTAGTCAAAGAAAGCCCTGTGGCATTTTTCCTGGGGTCAGATTAAGTCTGAGACTGCCTTATGGAGGATCCACATGTGTGTGTGCTGGGTCCTCTAACCAAAAACATGGTGTGTGCCTCTTCATTTGTGCAAGAATTCTGATATCACTCAGGAGGGAGAGACTAAGCTGCAAGCACAATTCTGGCTGCAAGAGGAAAGATCTTTCAATGTGGACAGCTGATTTTGTGTGATTAACAATTTTCTATATCTCCATTCAGTTTCTATCAAGAGTAATTTTTCTACTTAAAAAAGATTAGTGCACATACCCATTAGGATGGCTACCATCAAAAACTAGAAAATAGCAAGTGTTAGCAAGGATGTGGAGAAATTGGGACCGTTGTGCACTGTTGGTGGGAATGTAAAATGGTTCAGCTGCTGTGGAAACAGTGTGGAGGTTCATCAAAAGATTAAACAGGGTTACCATATGATCCAGCAATTCCATTTCTGGGTAGATACCCAAAAGAATTGAAAGCAGAGTCTCAAAGAGAGCTGTACACTCATGATCATAATAGCATTATTCACAATAGTCAAAAGGCAGAAGCAACCCAAGTGTCCATCTATGGATGAATGGTAAGCAAAATGTGACCTGTATGTACAATGGACTATTATTCAGTCTTAAATAGGCAGGAAATTCTGACACCTGCTACAACATGGACCGACCTTAAGGACATCACGCCGAGTCCTCAATAAGCTGAGTGAAATAAGGCAGTCAGGTCCCCAGAGTCATCAAACTCATAGAGACAGAAAGTAGAAGGGTGGGTGCCAGGGGCTGGGAGAGGGGGATGGGGAGTTGTTGTTTAGTGGGGACAGAGTTTTAGTTTTGCAAGACGAAAAGAGTTCTGGAGGTTGGTTGCACGAAAATGTGAATGTACTTAACACTACTGAGCTGTACACTTAAAAAACAGCTAAGATGGTAAATTTTATGTTACGTGTACTTTACCACACACACAAACGATGAGTGCAGTTCCCTGGTTGTAAGTTGAAGACATCGGTGAAATGGGCAGCCAGTCTACCGGGGTGGGCTGTAAAGATGAGCTTGTTCTCAGCACCCTTCACCCCTAGGGCAGGCCAGGGCTGCAGCTTTCCTTGTGAGATCGTCCCACAAGAGACAGAAAAGCCACATCCACCGTGTCTGTAGAAAAGGCGACCCTGGGGCTTTGGTGCCCGAGTGTGTTCCAAGTGGGGACTCCACAGACCCCTTACCTTCTTGGCGGCCAGCAGCAGCTCCACCGCCTTCTCGTACTGACTGTGCTCAAGGAAGAAGTCAGAGCAGCGGGCCAGCAAGGCCGGGTCCGACTTCTCGTCTAGGTCCTCCGCTATGAGCTGCAGGGCCACAAACTGCTGGGTGGTGAAGGCCAGCTCCAGGGCCTTGGAGAAGTGGCCAGCCTGTGGGCAGCAGGGAACTCTGAGCAGCCACCCCAGCCCCAGGGCCCAAGAACACCCCAGTGGTTCCCTTGAGCACAGGCAAGTCCCCTCGGATCCAGGCAGGGCCAGCCCCTCACCTTGTGGTACAGCATGACTGCCCTGTCCATCTGCTCGCCCTTCTCCTCGTAGTAGCGTGCTGCCTCAATCATGTCCTCGGGAGAGCTCAGCAGGGCCAAGTTCATGAGCTGGTCGTCCAGGCCGTTCTCCTGCAGGGAGGGAGGCTGCGCTCAGGGGTTCCGGCTCAGGTCTGTGAACGGTGCCGTGGGGCCCACCTCCCTTGTTTTGACATGCTGCTGGTGGACATGATCCTGGTTTCTAATGACTGCCCTCATGTCTTACCAGGTTTGTGTACCAGAATTTTCAGAGGCTTCCTTTTTTTCTATTATACAGAACATCATGGAAAACTATCTGACGTGAGGGCTCTCCACATTTTGGATTTTTCCGAAGTGACACCCTGGGTTGGAACATTTTTATGGATATAGAACATCAAACAACTTCTATGAAGGTCTGCTATTTACACGGCCATAAGCAATAAGCCAGTGTCGCTGCTCACTCAGGAGCCCTAGATACTAGGAGACATCACAGTGACGACTCAGCGCTTCAAAAAGCCCGTCAGGGAGGATGAAATGGGTGGAAGGAGGGGCAGAGATGCACACAGAGTGAGGCACGAGTGGTAGAAACCAGCCCAGGTCAAGGATATGATACCCACGATACAATTCTCTCACTTTGCTGTTCGAAGCTGTCTTTTTTGTGTGTGTGTGCATGAGGAAGATCAGCCCTGAGCTAACATCCATGCCAATCCTCTTCTTTTTGCTGAGGAAGACTGGCCCTGGGCTAACATCTGTGCCCATCTTCCTCCACTTTATATGGGACACCGCCACAGCATGGCTTGACAAGCAGTGCATCAGTGTGCACCCAGGATCCGAACCTGCGAACCCCTGGCTGCCGAAGTGGAGCGTGCGAACTTAACCGCTACGCCACGGGGCCGGCCCCTGTTTGAAGCTCTCTTAACAGAATGTGGGAAACAGCGACAAAGCACCACGTTCCACCTGTCCGGGTTGAACTGTCAGAGGCTGCATGCCTCCCTTCTGCTGCCCCTGCAGCTGGTCCGCGGCAGCCCTGCCTACCTTGCACAGGCGGATGGCGTTGTTGAAGGCCTGCGCCCGCGTGTAGAAGTGCACCGCCTGCCTCACCTCCTCCTGGCTCTCGTAGTGGCGGGCCAGATGGTACGACGCAGCCCAGTTTCCTGTCTCGTTGGCTATTTCAGCGGCCTAGAAAGACACCAGAGAAACCCCCGGGACTCTTGTCTGCCCCACACTCCGCCGAGCAGGCCTGACTCCCACGAGACTGCTCCTACCTTCTGAATGTTGCCCTGGAAGCAGTAAATGCGGACCAGGGAGAAGTAGTCCCGTGCCAGCTCGTAGTAGTGCAGTGCAGCCTCCATCTCTGCTTGGCTCTCCAGGTACTGGGCCCACCACCTCCACAGAGTCCTGCAAGGAACCCTGAGCTCTCCCTCAGGTCTCCACTCCTGCTGGAAGTGAGCCCCTGGGTCCCAAACGCCCCCCTCAGAGTGCACTTCACGTGCCCAGCAGCCAGGGGATGTGGAAGCTGTGTGGACGAGGCCAAGAGTGAGGTCCCCAGGGTCTGAAGGAATCTCATCCAGCGGGAAAGCCCCCTGCCTCAAGTCCTGGGGACCAGCTCTTAGAAACCAAGAGGATGCTTCACCCTCTCACATATGAACCTCAGGAAGGAGGTCCCCCGAGCAGGTCCCTGGGCACCACAGGCAAAGCCAGCCTCCACCTGCCAGCACCTCCACGTCCAGTGGAGGCCACTCACTCGTCCTTCATCTTATTGATGTAGAGCTCCAGAGAGTGCAGGTCCTCTGAGAGCATCCTGGGCACCTCGAAGCAGTGAGTGTCTGACTTCTCGTAGCTGCGAGAAAAGAGGAGGAGCCACTTGTTCCCACGGTCCCAGCCCCGGGTGACGACCAAGTGGCAACAGGCTGGAGCTGTGGCTCCCCCGCTTGCAGCTCTGCGGCCTACGGACCCGCTGTCAGGAGGCAGCGGGGCTTCCTCACTGCTCACGGGCCTGCACGGACCCGAGTAGGAAGGGCTCCTGCCCTGGAGAGGGCTCAGCTGTGGTCAGGCCCCCAGGCACCACCACTAGCACTGCCACAGGTGGCACCCAGCCTGTCAGTGCTGTGGCAGCACGCAACCAGCCAGCTCTAGGCCGCTGAGGGGGCGTTCCTTAATGCGCCTGGAGACCTGGAGCCGTGCTGGGCTGGAGGGGTAGCCCTGTCTCCAAGGTTCTCCTAAAACTACAGAACTCAAACTCCCCCTGAAAGCCTCCCACCGAGAAGGTCACGCACAGCCTGTGCTGAGATGAGACGGTGCCTCAGTCTAGAATCTTCCTTTGAGAACCTCTATGGCCACCTCCCTGGGGCAGAGCAAAAAGCGAGAGGCAACATAAGCCCATCCAAGAGTGAGTCCAGAAGAGGCTCCACGCACCACGCGCATCCTCCTCACACATCCTCACGCACCCTCTACAGGACACACAGGCCCCACACACTCTCCACGTGCCCTACGCGCCCCCCCACACACCACATACCCCACATACCCATGCACCTTCCATGGCCCACATGCCCCATGTGTCCTCCACAGCCCACGTGCTCCATGGTCCCACACATCCTCCACAGCCCCACATGCCCTCCACGTGTCCTTCACAGCCCACCATCTTCTATGGCCCCATGCACCCCTTGCCCAGCCCCTCGCTCACTAATTGAGAGCCAGGCTGCAGTCGGCGCTGGCCTCCAGGTGCTTGGCGTAATTGTAGTAGGTGGTGCGCAGATGGATGCGGTCGTGGAGCTCGGCGACTTCCATGGCTTTCTGCCACTGGTCAGAGGCCTGGTAGAGCTTGTTCAGAAGGTCATAGCGCTTACATTTCTTGTACAGCTGCTCTGCATCCTCCTGAAGAGAAAAAGAGAGCACATTAGCACAGTCACTGCTCTGGGAAAGGAGCTGACAGTCACCAGAAGACCCACCGTGGGCACCACCTGTGCTGAGAAGCTTGTGGCAGGGGGCGGGCAGAGTGGCCTTGCCATCAACCAGCCCATGACAAAGACGCACAGCACACACTAGAACAGATGGACACTTTAGAACGTGTGGACATGTTCAAGACAAACGCCACACGCCAATATGGCATTCCCGTCCCACGCTAGAGAAAGTGAGACTTATACATCAGCCAGGAAGGTCTGACCCCGACCCAGACCTGTCTCTCGTGGGGCCGTCCCTGTGTGCCACGAGGGAGGAGATCCGCCCCTGCCGCAAGGCCCTCAGAGCGGCCCGCGCTCATCCTGTGGACGGGGCCAAGGACCACGCAGGTGTGTTCAGTCCCGCCACGAGGCAGGCGCATGGGTGTCCACCTGCCCCCCAGCCCTCCTCTCAGAGGGTCTGCCCCCGACCGCCCCCAGATGGCAGCAGCCATCTGAGCTGTGCCCAGCCCCTCAGCCTCTGCCTCCTGAGAGTTCCATCAATCTCTCTGGGCTCTGGGTCCTGTCAAGGATAGGATGGGCAGGAGACAGGGAGAAAACCCTGCAGAGAGAGGCCCCTCTTTTTGGCTTAAGCTACTTTGAGGGGATTTCTGTTCCCTGCAACCGAATGGCCCGGACAAGCACATGCCTTGGCCTCCCGCCCTGAGCAGGCCCCCCAGAAAGCCAGCAGTGGCCCTGCCCATCCTCTCAGGGTTCCGCACCAGCCCCTAGCCCAGGAGCACCGTCTCGGCTGCAAGTCCAGGGCCCTTCCCTGCCACCCCGTCTGCCCGCCTGCCTGTTCCGGGGCAGTCTCCACTCACCAGCATGCCCAGCTGTATGGCCAGCATGGCCACCCTGGCCTCCAGCTCTGGCTCCTGCTCAGCCTCCCGCAGTGCTCGGGCTCCGCGTGCATGGCCCATGTTCCCCAGGCACACCTTGGCGACGTCCAGCCGCTGGGTCTTCACGCACATGCGCGCCATGTTCTCCCAGACAGCCTCGCTGCAGCAGAGGACACAGCAGCTGCGTTAGCTTCCAGCCCTGCGCCTCAGGCCCCACCAAGATGAATGCCAGAGAGCAGAGGGGGACCCAGGCCAGACATGTATGGTCCACCAAGAGGGGACGTCTGGGAGCCCAACAGGCTTCACCTGCAGAGCAACACAGCAAACCAGGGACCACATGCCCTCCCCAAGAAGAAAACAAGCAAGACATACGTGTTCCCTGGGTCCTGTGGCTGGTGCGCTGCTTCCCTCAGCTCCCAGCCCCCAAGGGGCCTGGGGACCCCCCCTCCCGACACCAGGTTCCCTCCCACATTTCCTGCATCGATGGGGACGGGGTCCTGTTAGGAGATGAAGGGTTTTCCGTGCAGGCTGCCCAGCTCTCACCCTTTCCCCAGCTTCAGTCAGTCCATCTGCTTGGCACACTGGCTTCTTGTCGCCACACCCACGGGTGGGTCAAGGATAGCACCTCCGTCCCCAGAGCTGAGCCCCTAGTCGGCTGCCCTCCAGTGGGGGAGCTCTCACTCCACTGGCAGCAGCAGCGGAGGAGCAGGGGTCTTGGAGTGTCCCAGCATCTCCCTCAGGAGCACTGAGTCTGGGGAAGTGGGACGTGGGGTGCCAACCCTGGTTGCGGAGAGCATGACACCCAGTGCAGGGTCCCGGTGGGCCCGCAGACCAAGCTGAGGGGCTGGCCCCACGAGCTGTCCTGCAGATCCCCAGGCCTCCTGTTCTCCTCTTGTCCCCACGAGTCCCATGGTGTTTCATGCAGCTCCAGTGAGCAGATCAGGATGCACCCGTGGGCCAGCCCCGCCAGAGCAAAGGCTCAGCGGGCACGGGGTCTTCTTTCTACGCTGTAAGGTTTCTAGCATGTTCTTTCCCTCTGACGCTGACCTTGGGCTCCTGCCCCACCCCACTTGGCTGATCAGCTGGAAATGACCTCGGACCTGGGACGGCCACCCCTCAGAAACGGTGCTCAACAAAACTCAAGCATCCTGGCAGGGGGATGGGCGGAGGAACACTCTCTGGCCCATCCTCCTGGGGTGGTCCGTGGGCCTACTGCCAGGCACAGCCCACCCTGAGCTTACACTGAGGCCCTTTCCAATCAAACAGCTGGGCGTGAGCCCCACGCAGCAAAGGCAAAAGAAACAAGTGTGCTTCTGCACCATCTCATCCACCACGCAGACTTCTTCCTATCAAGACATGCTTGTACCCGCTTCCAGACACTCAGGCACAGGTACACATGCTCATGGGCACACTCACACACAGAAAACCCCAAGGAAATGGCCTTGTGAGTCTGGGGGCCAGGCCCCTCCCCTCACCTTCATGGCTGCTCCATCTGAGGCCCCCCAGATGAAGCCAGGGCAGCCCCTGGGGGAGAAGGGCTGGGTCTGCGGCTCCCCACCTGGCCCAGAAGTCCTAGAGGGATTTAGGGGACTCTGCTCAAGGGCCCAGGACGAGCTGCCTCCCAGAGCATGGCTTGCTATCCTGGGGAGTGAGGGGATGCTCCGGCGCTCAGGGCCAGGCTTGTCCACTCCATGCTGGGGCACCTTCCTGACGGCCTTGCCTGTGAAGAGCCCAAAGATGGATGGGGAAGGTGGGGCTCCGTCCCACTGTGGGCCACGGCTGAGTGCGGGGGCAGACGACCCTCACCTCAGGTTCCCCGACATGGACGGAAAATGGGGGTGAAAGCAGCTCCTGAGAGGGGAAGCACAGGACTGAGGCGGGCGTTGGTCCAGCGGGATGGACTCACTGTGGGCGTCTGTGGTCAGGATGCTGCACATACAGGTGCCCTTTCCCACAAGCAAACATATCCTTCTGTGTATTTTTGACTTTACCTGGGACCTGCTAGAACTTTTTTTAATTTGCTAGATATAGCTACTGAGGGGGGGATGAAAGTGCAGGGGTGACTCGAGTACTTTAGCCACAACTGGCCCCAGGTGGCCACGGCCTGAAGGGAGTAAGGCCTAGGAGAGGGGCCGCGCGGCACTGTGCTTGTCTGTCAGGCTCAATCCCCTTTGATGACCTCACACTGGGGCTTCCCACAGGGCGGAGGAGCATAGACCAGTAAGTGATTTCTGGGACACAAGCTGCTGGTGCACTTCATGATACCTCAAGGCCACTGTGCAAGACCATCCCCTTCTTTCTCAAGGAGACCTTTGGCTTCCGAGTTCAAATCATTAACTGGCTGAGAGAGCAGAAGCCTTAGAAGCCCCACTCAGCGAGGCTGCAGCTCAGTCGAGTCAGGCCCCTTCTGCCCCTCATGCACCTGGCACTTCAGGCAAGAAACCACATTCTCTGCATTCAAACTCCCTTCCTCATAATAAGCAGAAAACCAGAGCTTGTGTTTCTCCTTATCCTGAGGTGCTGGTTGAAATGCGTGCTGGAGCACCCTTGGGTGTAAAGCCAGTTGTCTGCAAGCAGGTGTCTGTTAGCAGCTGGGATGCCGCCCTCTGCTGAGGTGGGGTCTCCCTGGGCCCCCTAGGGTCTTAGGGGCAGACTCAGACCTGGTGAATGAGGGCTCTCCAAGATACTGCTGGTTCTAGAAACAACAGCTAGTGACAGCACAGAGTCCAGCAGTCACATCTGGAATCTCAGGACACTCTGTTCTCAAGCCACAGCTTCTAGTCAATTCTACACAACTTCTCTCCTTCCACGTACAGAACTGATGGGAAGTCATCACTGCTCCTCAGAGAGTTCCCATTTCCTTGACCCTTCCACTGTCACATGTTCTTTTATTTTTTGGGGGGAGGAAGATCAGCCCTGAGCTAACATCCATGCCAATCCTCCTCTTTTTGCTGAGGAAGACCGGCCCTGAGCTAACATCTACTGCCAATCCTCCTCCTTTTTTTTCCCCCTTTTTCTCCCCAAAGCCCCAGTAGATAGTTGTATGTCATAGTTGCACATCCTTCTAGTTGCTGTATGTGGGACGTGGCCTCAGCATGGCCTGACAAGCGGTGCGTAGGTATACACCCGGGATCCGAACGCAGGCCGCCAGTAGCGGAGCACGCGCACTTAACCGCTAACCCACGGGGCCGGCCCTGTCCCATGTTCTTTTAAACACACCTCATGCTCTCGAGGTGCGGCCCCAGAGCAGGCGTAGGCAGCCTGGGCAGAGGGTGGTGGTCTGGGGCTTGGAGCCACCCCAGCCTTCCCAGGGCAGTGGCGCAAGTGGGTGAAGAGCAAGGTGCTAGTGAGACTGAGGGCTTTACATTCTCTTTCCAAATGATTTCAAGTGATTGGAATCTTCTTTAAAATATCCTGTGCCTGAGGGTCTAAGAGACCAGGTGTGAGGGTGTGGCTGAGGGCTGGGGGGGCCTCTTCTGTCTCCTCTTCCTCGCCTCCCCTCTGCTTTGTCTTGAAAACGGATGGCTGATACCTGCATCCAATTCAAGTGTAAAACAAGTTGGGAGGGGCCGGCCCGGTGGTGTAGGGGTTAAATTCCTGCATGCGCTCCCCTCTGCAGTTTTGCAGTTCAGATCCCAGGCGCGGACCTACTCATCGCTCATCAAGCCATGCTCAGGTGGCATCCCACATAAGAACTAGAAGGACCTACAACTAGGATATACAGCTATGTACTGGGGAGAGAAACAACAAAAAGAAAAAGAGGAAGATTGGCAACAGATGTTAGCGCAGGGCCAATCTTCCTCAAACAAACAAACAAACAAAAAAAACAACCTGGGAACCGTATCTTGGAACCCTTCCCAGGCTGCGTATCTCTCCTATGCCAACGGCTGTGCTTGCCTGGCTAGCATCAAGCTGCTCTTGAGGGCGGGGGACCTTGACTTGGTTTTGTTGTTTCTCTCTGGGCTAAAACCGTCGGGCACGCTGTGTGTGAGTACTCGATGAAGGATTCTGTCCACCAGGTCACTGAAACGCCCAGCTATTTCCACATGGCCCTCCAGCCCGGGAATTAAGTCTCCGCCAAGCGGGGGCTCAGAAAAGCAGGCACTGCAAGTGCAGCAGCAGGCCAACAGACGGAAGCTGGGAAGGCCCCATTCCCGCTGGGCTGAGGCCGGCTCCGCCCCACCCAGCTGAACACAGGACTACCAGAGTCTAGACCCAAAGGGCTAGCCGCGTCCTCAGCTGGTCTCCGCGCCGTGCACAGCTCTTGACGTGCTCTCCGTGGGCAGCTTTACCTCTAGTGTAGAGTTCTGGGGTTTGTGCAGCCGACATAAATTCCAAGAAGCAAACACACGCCTGGCCCCCATCCACGTCTTGAGAGTTTCCTGTCGTCCAGGAGTCGGTGCACAGCACTCACAGCTGCACCTCATCAGCTCCGAGAGGCACAAGAGGTAGCCAAGGGGCTGGCCTGAAAACGGTCCCACTATCTGGAAAGGCTTGTGCTCTGAGAAGCCGCTGGAATCAGCCCCAGAGGCCCTCTTCCTGGGCCTGCTCCATGGAGACCCCCAGTCAGAGCAGTGACTGGAGGGTGAACAGCCGCACATCCTACCAGGCGGCACACACGCTGTTGCCCAGTATCCCGCTTCTCCGCCCCGAGACAAACACTCCTGTTTGTCTGCAGGCAGGCAGTGCAGCTGGACCCCGAGATGGGCCCAAAGACCGGAACGCAGGAGGACAGGAGGGGCTTCAGGGTGGTTCAGGGAGCCCGTGGCCCAGCTCCCATGGTGGACCCCCCCAGGGTCACAGGGATGGACAGGGTTACTCCTAACTCAATTCTGCTCCCAGGCCTGCCGCCCTCACCCCCAGCCCAGCTTCCCACTGCCGCGAGCTGGAATCTAGGGGGATGGCTGGGGGTGTGGGACCTGACGGCCTGACAGGGACTCCCAAAGACTTCCTGGTGCCCCCAGGAGACTGTAAGGACGAGGACTCTGGGTGGCCTGGCTCCCTCCCGGCGCAGCCCGGGAAGAGCTGGATGGAGCTGCCCAGGGACTGCTCCTCTGACAAGTAAAGCAGGTATCCACTTTCTGAAACCCTGTGCTTGCTTCTTATCGGAAATCAGCCACTTAGAGACTACCTAAGGAAAGTGATTTAAATAAATAAGGAGGGAAATCGATCCTCTTCTACGGGAAACTTTTGGGAAAACTTCCTTTTCGAGGCGATCTACTGCATGGTGTGCTTAGGAACGCTGAGTGCTTGAAGCACTCGCCCTAGTCCTCCTCAGAGAAGGTGCGTGTGCGGGACGACAGGATGCTCCACAGGGTCTTCCAAGCGAGGTGCGGGGAGGGAGACAGGATACTGGCCCCTCCCCCCATGCAGCCCTGTTGGGAGAATGTGACCACAGGGAGGCAGAGCAAGGGACAGGAGAGTGGGACAGCAGCTCTTCTTCTGGCACGAGCCAAGGAAAGGGAAAGTGGAAGGAACTCAGCTGATATGTCTGCTAGGAACTCTGGTAGGAAAAAATCCTAAAATAGGTAAAATCCCCAGGGAACTGACGGACAGACGTTTCTCAGGACCCACGATTCTCCAACGACCCCCTGCCTTTGGGGAACGTGACCCCGGCGGCGGGAGCCTCGCCTGCTGCAGCAGTGCAGGACCCCTGCAGACGGTGATCCATAGCAATGGGCCTGGAGCTCCCAGGGCCGGCCGGAGCCCTGCTTGCCTGCTTGGTGTCCACACAGGCCGGAAACACTCTGGAGCTTCAGGAGCTGGAGAAGAGTGGTGCGCCACTGCCCAGGCATTGATGTGGAGAGGGCCGAGAGTAGACCAGTTCCCAGAGGGCTCTTCAGACTATGAGGTCATTTCATCATTTCTGTGACTTGGGCAGGCTGTGTGACCTCTCTGAGCCTCAACTTCCTCTCCTGTCAATGAGGTTGCTCGTCCCTACACCTTGGGGTGCACGGCGATGACGATGGGGCAGCACGTGAAAACAGACAACAGTCAAGATGCTATTCCTACACAGAGCCCGAGGAGTGAAAAACCGCACAATGTCTTGGGCATGTGTGTCCATGATGTGGTACATGTGTGCCTTTTTATTCATTCACAGCCGCTGTGGGGCCTGGTCTGGGTGAGAGTCATCCCTGTGCTGGGTGTAGGGGCTCCAGAGGTGGTGCCACAGGCCCTCCCACTGGATTAGTCTGCGGGTGCAGAAGGGTCTGAGCAGAGCAGATGAAGATCTCTCCAAGCTCCTAGCAGCTTAATGGCTTTGTCCCACGTACAACAGTGCACTGAAGTTACGGACCTGGTCCCTTATCAGCTGTGCCAGTCGACACTCCCATCAGCAGCAAACACAGTCCGGGCCAGAAACCACATTCGCTCTGCCTTCAGGCCTTGCTGGGTGCCCTGCACAGCATATCCAGAACCCCACCTTCTTGCACCTCAAGGATGACGCCCTGGCCTGGCGATTCTCCAAGTGTGGGCCCCCAACCTGCCAGATCTGGGCAGCAAGTGGGTCTCAGCTGGGAGCTGACGGCCTGTCCAAGGGGGCCTCTCCATCACGCTTGGCTCTTCTCTGCTGCCCTCCCCTCCCAGCGATTCCCTCTGTTGCGTCTCCAGGTCGATGGCAGAATCCCTGTGACAAGGACAGGCCCTGGTACATCGTGGGCTGGCAGCACCTATGTGCTGGAGGGACGACCGGAAGATAGGGTCTCCAAGGTCGGTGACTGCTCACCAGCGCCCTAACCGCCCTGAGCTGTGTGTGGCTGTCCCCAGGCCCAGAGTCCAGCGCGGGAGCTTGCCTGGAGTGCTGTTAGCAGCACCTGCCTCTGCAGCTGCTCCTCAGTCCCTGAACACCAGGCTGGCCCAGTCCAAGACAGACAGCTGGGAATATGGGTGTGTTCTGGGCCAGCATCCCTGCCTTCCCTTTCAGAAAGGAAGGTGGGGAGGGGGAGGGGAGCGGGGTCCCGGAGCAGGACTTCAGAAGGCCCCCTGCCTTTCCTATCAGGAAACACATCCTGTTAGTGTCTGGCTGCTGTGGCCAGGCCGCTATTTGTTGCAGTTGGCTACGCCCTCCAGCTCACCAAAAACAGCCTCAAAAACAACCATTTCCTCTCTGCTGAGAGACAGGGAGAAAACGCACGCGCACGCACAGTCTCTCTCTCTCTCTCTCTCTCACACACACACACACACACACACACACACACACACACGCACTTCCCTGCAGCAGGCGCTCTGCTTTCCAGGACCTGCTGTTTTGTGGCGGAGGCACTGGGCAGGGGTTCAGGCAGCTGAGAGGCCGCTGAACTCGCAGTGCTCCTCGGCCCTGCTCCGAGCCCGGCTCCCGCCGCTGGTTTTGCTCTGAGCGAGCTGGATCTCAGGAACGAGGCCCAGACTGACCCCCAGGTGGCTGCCTTCC
Source organism: Ceratotherium simum simum (assembly GCF_057802395.1). Lineage (NCBI taxonomy): Eukaryota > Metazoa > Chordata > Mammalia > Perissodactyla > Rhinocerotidae > Ceratotherium > Ceratotherium simum. The sequence continues at coordinate 1,485,795 of NC_141925.1, forward strand.
TCTGTAGTTACTTTCTGTTTTCCCCACGAAGGCGAGAAGAGGCTTCGAAGCCTCCCTTGGCCTCCGAGTCCAAGGAAGACGGCGCACTCACGACTCTGGACTCCCGCTGGTGCCCTCACTTCCTCCCTGGGATGGGCCGAGCAGGTGGCTTCAGCTCAGGCCTGGCCCTGCTCCAGGTGCAGGAAGGAGGGTAAAGACGGCCGTGAGGTGGGCTCACCTGCACCTGTCGCATGGGCCTTCCCGACGCCTCGGACGCCTCCGAGAATGAGCGGTGATGTCCTCTAGCCGCCCCTAGCAGCGTCTCGGTTCTCCCTCGCCACAGCAGCTGACCAGGACTGGGACTTTCTCCACAACAAGCGGACACACCGGCAGTCAGTGATGACTGTCCAGAAACTGGTGGCCACGGCTGTGCTGGTGGCCCTCGTCTCTCTCATCCTTAACAACGCAGCGGCCTTCACCCCCAACTGGGTGTACCAGACGCTGGAGGATGGGCGCAAGCGGAGCGTGGGGCTGTGGAAGTCCTGCTGGCTGGCGGACAGGGCCCGGGCAGGGCCGAGCCCTGGGGCCAGACCGGGGCAGGCAGACGCGCGGGATTGTGAGGCCCTGGGCTGGGGCTCCGAGGCAGCAGGCTTCCAAGAGACACGAGGCACCGTCAAACGTGAGTCTGCTTATTTTTCTGTCTCCTTTAGAGCGGCTGGGGCCACTGGCCTTGCACAGCACACGGTGCGTTTGCTGATGGTGAGGGGTGCTCTGCTCTGAGGGGTGACAATGGCTTTCGGTTTGGAACCCAGGCAAGCCCTGAGCTCCACGCCCACCCTCCACTGGCGAGCCACAGGCACTTGTCAGTTCTGCTCAGCCCAGACCTGCCTGTGGGTCCTTTACAACAGAGAATTCCTCTTGTGCAGGAGTGGGGCTTTTTCTCTGCCATCATGCACAGCTAAAGGACAGATACATTAACCAAATCAAAGAAAATACTTTTTTCTTGGTGGAAAATGATGAATGTTAATAAGTAGAATAAATAAGGAGCTTCAAAACACGCGGCTGAGTTCTGACTTCACTTCACAGTTGTCAGGGTCGTTAAGGCCGTGAGCACAGAGGGAGACCCACTGGAGACGGACTGTAGGTGGGACATCAGGCAGGTGACTGGAGAGACTGACCGACTGCCGAAGGCAGAGAAGCGCCTCCGACGCGCCGTCTCAGGAGGGCAGAGCCCTTCGCTCCCTCCACCCGGCAGTCCTGTCCGGGGCCTGGTTGGTCATGTAGTGGCACTGTGTCTCTTTACCGCTCTGGAAGTTGGGAACTTGACTTTGAAAGCGGGGTCAGGCTTGAGTGGATGGGAGGGAAGGTTCGTAAGTATGAAGGTGCTTGTCACCTAATGTGTCATCTAAACAGTCCTGGCACCAATAGGCACAAGCCTCCCGGTGATGATCCTTTTTTTTTTTTTTTTTTTTGTGAGGAGATCAGCCCTGAGCTAACATCCGCCAATCCTCCTCTTTTTTTGCTGAGGAAGACGGCCATGGGCCAACATCTGTGCCCATCTTCCTCCACTTTATATGGGACGCCGCCACAGCATGGCTTACCAAGCAGTGCGTCAGTGCGCGCCCGGGATCCGAACCAGGGAACCCCGGGCCGCCGCAGCGGAGCGCGCGCACTTAACCGCTTGCGCCACCGGGCCGGCCCCTGGTGATGATCCTTTAAAACTGCTGACGGGGGTCTAACTCGCGGGTCAGTGTAACCCGTTCTGAAGGCCACACGCGTCTTTGAGGTAGCGCAGGGCTTTGGCTGGCTGCTTTTGGACGGTGTTCCCCTAAGTCCTCAAGTAACAAGTGTGTGATGTACTCAGTGTGTGAATGTCCCCAACCTGCCGTTCCCTCGAGAAAACCCGGGGTGGGGGATGTCATCCCCACTTTACAGGCAAAGAAATGGAGCCTGCAGGAGGCACGTGGCTTGGCCAAGGCCCTCAGGGGGCTGCAACCCTGATCTGTCCACTCAGAGCCCCTCACTGCGCAGCCTGAGGGGCTCTTCTGTCAACGAGTGGCTGTGAGTGCTAGCTCCCCCTCGCCTCCTTTGCAAGCAGGGAACGACAACTTGTCTTTAAAAGATCAAAGTGCATGAATGATTTCAAAATTTCCTATGAGTTCTCAGAACTTAGGGGCCTCTGGGACGCCGGATAAATGCAGCTGACCTCGGGTCTCTGTACGATTTGCTGGTCGAGGGCGGTCCTTCTAGGTTCTGGGATTGTCCTGAGGAGCAATGAAAGCCAGCAACGCTGGCTCTAGTGTGGGCTCCGTGTGGCCCACACCTCTCCTTTCCACACCGTGTGCTCCCACAACCCAGGGGAGCCCCACACTAGCCCAGCCCCTGTGCCATTGCCACACAGGTGTCCTTGCCAGGCATCCATCCTCTCAGGCCAGGAGGACACACAGGGCCTGGGATGGGCTCTGCCTCCAGATGCCCACACAGCCAGCCCTCATGGCCTCCCTCCCACCCTGCCACGGGCCCCAAGTGGCCCCCGCTCACCTGTCTAAGCTCGTTTGCTGTCCCTCCCTGACCACCTGATAAGCTCCTTGAACAACTTTTAAAATACTCTGTTAATACAGCGTTTGCAGCAGCTGACCCTCAATAAATCTCTGAGCATCAAATATTTGTCCAAAACAAGGGAAACGTCCATGAAAGCTTCTCGTGAGCGAGACTGAGTTGAGGAAAATGAGTACATGGTGATTCTGGTGCTGACAAACTTCTCACCAGCTCCATGAGACTGAACACGACACAAACAAGGATAGCAAATCAGTATTCCCCAAGGAACTGTGATTCTAATGTGCATGCTGCCTCTGGTGGTCTCGAGCTGGGGGCTCCTGGCACCTTGTTTCTAGGCTCACCGTCTGCTGCCACCTTAAATCAAACCTGCACCCAGTCTCGTTAACTCTCACAAAATCCCAGCCCACGCTTTGCCCCTAACCGGCTGGGTGTAGAGATTGGGGAGGGGGAAAGGGGGAGGAGGGAGGAGGGAACAGGGAGTCGTCGGATGAGGCACGTTGGCGCAGTAGTTAACACCTTCCATACCACCCAGCCATCACTCTGCAAAATCATCTCCGTCTGTGATGGGGCAAGTGCATCCAGGTTGCAGGGCTGACAGCCTGAGGGAATGTGACATGTCACTTGTCACCCATCACACGTCCTGCTTCGCCCGAGAGCCAGGCTGTCCTAGAGATTCCAGACACGGTGTCAGGCAGCCAGGGGTAGCAGCCCAGGGACAGCCGACACACTCCTGCCAGCTGTGACCGAGGTCCTGGCAATGCCCGTGGAGCTCAGAGTCAGAGCCCCTCCATGCTCGTCGTGGTCAACACATGAGGGGCCATCACCCCACATTCTGAACTCTGGTCAGGGCCCTCCGTGCTGCTGGGGCAGGGGCGCTGGGGCCGGTCCAGGTCCTCCAGCTGCCGCCCACCTCATGCCGGGTCCTGTCCTCAAGGATGGCGGGATCTTCCCACCCATGGGCTGGCTGGGCAGCGTGGGGCAGTGGTGATTATTATTAGTGATCAGGCAGCTCTTTCCTCCCTGCGAGGAGATCTGGGGGGACTCGGGGGCTACGAGGTCCGCCTCTGGAGAGACCACACACCTAGTCCGGGGTCAGCCTTCCTCTCGGGTCCTTGTTTTCTGTGGCATTCTTCATCTTTCCATAGTTCATGCATTCTGTCAGGCATTCTAAGTTCTTCTTCTGAAGTGAGGTGGGACATGAATAATCATTTAATTAAATTTTGGGCAGAGGGCTGGCTGGGGCCCAGCGCTCCCTGAGGGGAGCCCCTGCCCCTGCCCTCAGGTGATTGGTGCTCTCTGGCCCAGGTGGGTGATCCGAGTCTCACTGGAAAGGCAGGCCGACAGGGCCTTTGGGGTGGGGACTCAACAGAGTGCACCGCATACTGCTGGCCGGAAGACATTCATGCCATATTCTCACTGGGCTCCTTAAAATCCAGGTGGTGCTGCCCAGGTTCTGTACACAGGCAGTGTGAGAACCTGCAAAACACGCGGGCATGGTGGATGGCAGCCAGGACAGGTCCCCTCTGGGTGGCTGGGGCAGGGAGCTTGGCTCAGAGAGGACAGTCTTCTCTCAGGCAGGGTGGCAGGTCTGTGGGCAGTCACCGTTTCATCCCTTATATCCTCTTGAGATCTGTGACACCACGGATCCATGGGGACTCGGTGACTTGGGCAGAGGCCCTCGTTTGGTGGCTCGTGAAGTGGGGATGCCATGAGGAGCTGCTGACAGGATGTGCAGCATGGGGCTGCACGCTCAGAGCCACCAGGAAGGACAGAGAGCTGGGCCAAGGAGGATGACAGAGGACACGGCAGCAGGGCCCACTTGGGGAAGGACAGGTCTGAGTCGCCTGCGCTCTGCTCCTGGCTCCCAGGAGCCTCAGTCACGTGGCCTCACTGCGCCAACACGTGCACCCTGTAGCCATCCCCTGGCGCTCGAATCCACTGCAGGCCACTCCCCTCCACAGCCAGCCCATTCATTCAAGTCTGTCCTCGTCTGCAAGGCTGAGCGTGGGAAATTGGATGGACTTTCCTGGGCCTGGCTATGAATCTGAGCAGCCTGCTCTCTCCATCATGTTTTAACAGCCCTCGTCTCCGAGGTCACTCCCACCTCCCAAATTCCATGATCTTTTAGAATAGCAGAGCCTCCTGCACAGTTGTTTAAATGGTAAGAATAATTGCAAAGAAAATTTAAGTGTGAAGAAGACAGAAAGCAAATGAAGAACAGTGGCCTCCATGGAAAAGCCAGTGAGCTTTCCAGAGCACACGGGAAGGGACCGCCCGGAGCTCACCCATCCTGACAAGAGGACTAGAATGCATATGCAGTCACCGGTCTGGGCTGGCTGTGCCTCTGGTGCCCTGTGAAGACCATGTAAGCAGCCAGGAAGGTTCCGGCAAGTCGACCTAAATCCTGGCTCCCAGCCCAAGCTGACGGCCATGTCTCCTCAGCCTTGGGGGAGGTGAGGGAATCTAAGACCCGAGCGAGAGAGCACACGGTGTGTGTGGGGTCCGTACCATGCCCCCTCACTGCAGCTCAAAGAGCAATGCTGCTGTTCCCTGACGTTTCGAGCCCCCCATCTCTGCTCCTCTGTCCACGTCATTCTGGACCCACTGCCACACCAGTGCCAAGAGCCCCTACTCACCAAGCCCAGCCTTGCTGTACCACGAGGGCTCCTAGGACCTCCCCAACCCCGCCTCCTCATCTCCTGGCCTTTTAAAGGGTAGAGAGGAGTGTCAGGGTTTCTAGCAATTGCAGTTATGTTTTTGTGGTGATTGGGAAGTCTCTGGCCGTGAAGCCCACTGGGGAAGTGTGCTGGGCCTGCGAGAAAAGCAAGTGAGAGCATCAGCCAGCAGCACGGAGCTCATCGATACCACCAAGCCAGGGAAAGGCAGCCGTCTCAACTCAGGAAGGTGAAAGAGGACAGTCAGTGGTGACTGTCATCATCTAGTGACCTGCTCTCTCCTTCACTCCCTCTCTTTCCTTCCAGAAGCCCTCTTGCCTCTTTGCCCTCAGGGCAGCTCTGACTTCCCAGCAGCCCGGGCCTCTGTACTGTACAGTCCTGCCAGAGTCCACGCTGGCCTCAGAGCTGGCAGTGCCACCCCTAGGCCAGACCAGGCATGTCGGGAAAGGCCTGGGATCCGGGAAGGGTGAGATCCTTCAAGCTCGAAATGACAGGAGGAAGCAGCTGAGATACAGTGGGCAGGAGGAGCTGACCCTCAGCGGCGGGAAGTGGCACAACGCTGCCATTTGACTCTGGACTCCACGAGCACTATAAACTCTCCCCGTCTGCGGAGTGTGACTCACATACACCACCGAAGCCTAAAGCCCAGTGGGGCGGGGCTCAGGAGGCCAGGGGTCCTCACTCTGTCTCTGTGAGTCTGCTCTAACAGTTTGGAATGACCCCAGGAAGGGGCCTGACTTTACGGGGGACACACTCCTGTGGGGCCTGTTTTCTGCTGCCCAGCACATGGGGAAGTCGTTTCTCCTCCACGGGCCTCACGATGGCACCAGCGCTGCCCCTGACCCCTGCCTTTGTGGTGCGTCCACTGGACTGCTCTGTCCCCTCGGCCCTGTGCACGCGTCCCCTACATGCCTCACTCTGGGACCAGGTGCAGGGGGGAGTGGAGAACAAGGAGCCAGGGAGGGAGGGTCCCCGAGGCTCTGGGTGCAGAAAGGGAGGAGCTCCAGGAGGAGGGGGAGTCATCCCTGAGCAGCTGCCCCTGTGCTGACCACCTGCCTTCTCTCCCGCTCGACCCTCGCAGTGCAGTTTGACATGATGCGTGCCTGCAACCTCGTCGCCACGGCGGCGCTCGCCGCGGGCCAGCTCACCTTCGTCCTGGGGCTGACGGGCCTGCCCCTGATGTCGGGCCTGCCCCTGATGTCGCCAGATTCCCAGTGCTGGGAGGAGGCCATGGCCGCTGCATTCCAGCTGGCGAGTAAGTACCCCCGCACCCCTGGGCAAGCAGAGTGGCCACACCCTCAGCTCCTGTCAGGGGCTGGCAGGCCTTCTAACATCACAGCGACCCCCATGGGTCATCCTCCTGCCCCACCCGTCACCGTGGGCAGAAGCAAGATGGAAACACACACACACAGGGAGGAGGAGCGCTGAGGACACAGGCAGCAGCAGGCTTTGCCTCTCTGTGCGTCCACGGGCTCCCAGCCTTCTTCCGTCTAAGAGGGTGCTGCACTCTGGGCTGTGTGCTTGCTTTCCAAAGTCTTCGGTATCTGGCACTTTCTTTGCCCCTCTGCAGCCTGGGTGGCGGGTGGCCTGGGTTCACGTTCCTCCTGTGAGGGCAGCAGCTGCGGGAGCAGTGAAGCAGCTTGCCGTGGGCAGAGGGGGAGAGCCCCCCACTGAGCTCCCACCTCCACCACCTTCCCGGCCAATGGTGTGCGAACGGGGAGGTCAGGGCACACGCGTGGTTCCCAGCCTGGCTCATCTGCACGATCCGAGATAAACATAGCTGCCTGGGACCCGCCCTCATGAGCAGTACAGACGAAGTCGGAGAACACAGTAGCGCGGTAGACAGCCCGAGCACCCACACCCTGTCCTGGCTCTAACATGGATGCACACGTGGCACCAGAATGAGACACACAACTTCCCCTGCTGCCACACGAGCGTGCTGGGGGAGAGTGCTGGGGGAGGAGAGGGAGCAATGCTTTGCTACAGAGCACGAGGCCTTGGGCCATCAGTGAATGAGCCTCTTTGGAACAATCTGGAAGCCACCATGGCCTCAGGGGGCAACTGAGGGTGAAATGTGACAGGGCACAAACACACCTCTAGTCCTGAAAGGGTGAGAGTGGTGGTGTCGTCGTAAACAATGAATGGAATGTTCCGGGACGTTCTGCACAAGTGGCCATGGAAGCCATGGAAGCTGTCCACCTGTCACCCTCAGAGAGTGGAAGGGCTTGTCTTCAGGTTTCCCCTCCACCACTGCTCCTTCTTGTTGGCTCAGGGTTAAAACAATCACGGAAACCTGGGGGAAGTCAGGTTTTCTGCTGCCTAGTGGGGACAAGTCAGATCGGTGGTCCTGTGGGAACAGACAGACGCAGTGGCCAGGGCGTGGGGGTGTTATTAGCCAACCCATCTGCCTCTCCTGCTTGGCGGGGAATGGCAGCATGTCCCAACATTGAAGGTACAGTTCCAACAACCCAGTAGAAGAAACAGCAGGAAGTCTGAAGTGAATCATTCTAGGAATAATGGATCCTGGCCCTTATCTTTCTGGAGAAATGCAATTTCCAGAACGAGGCTGACAGAGCGGCAGGTATTCATGTGCTGGAAAGCGCCCTGGGTGGGAATCGGAAATGGGCCTCCTGTGCCCTATTAATAGAAGGCGGTGTGGTCCTGAGCCAGTCACTTCCCCACAGCCTGGGCCAACTTGGGGAGGGGGGTTGCTGAGGGCTGACACGGCGAAGTATCCAGGAAAGAGCAGAGGGTTGGTGTCAAGGGGACTGGAAGTACATCTTGGCTCCATCACTCACTATCGGTGTGAACTAGGGCAAATTACCGATCCAATTCACTGATCTAATTCACACCTCAGTTTACCCAACTTCACAACAGGGGATAACGTCTGTCCCCCCAGGACTGACTTTGAGAATTAATGAGGTAGGTGGAATGGGGCCTTTGACCACTTCTGCCTCCTGCCCTCCTCCATGACTGTGGGTAGAAACACGGACATTCCAAACGACGTGACACGTTTAGGGAAATGACCCACTTGCCCTCTTTTGACTTGAGGGCTGTAAACCAGAAATGGCTTCCACAGCCTCACCGAACTCCCCATCCCCACCATGTGGATTATCTGAAATTCCATCCCTTCAAGGAGGAAGTGGAAGATTCTGAAAAAGTAACTGGAAAAGCTGGATTAAAAACAGATATTTTAGTGGCATTAAAGAAATGATAGTAACAGTTCTTGATTTTGAAAATAACTCTTTCTAGCAGGATTGCATTTCTTAAGAAATTCCTTTGAGACACTTATTTAGAATTATTAGGAGAAATATTGTGGGTTTGGTATCAAAACTGACATCTTACTTCCTGTAAACCCTTATTTCAGAACAGGATAGTGTTGCTTCCAAATAACATAGTTTAAAAAAATCCAAACAGAGAGAAGTCTCATTAACTAAAATCAAGCTGTCTTGCAGCAACACTGGGGGCACTGCTGAAGGGCTCCTGGGGGCCTGTGCTGGTGAGGTGGGGGCTGGGGGTACTGTGCTCCTGTCCCAAGCACTTCCAGGCAGCATAACCTCTGGAAAGGTTGGACCAGCCTCTGTTCACACACTGCCAGACAGGCGGAGGCCAACAGGAAAAGCCAGCAGCACTGAGCGGCAGCCTGTGGCGTTTCGGGTGGCTCTTCTTGCCTCCGCAGGCCACCTCTCCCCTCAGTGTCCGACCACCACCTCCAACAGGTCTGTTTTGCCCAAAAAGGAAATGCATTTGGCCCTGTTTAGACTCGTTTCATTGACAAACAGTACAGATGCAGCTATGTGCCTTTCTTCTATCCTGCTGCTAATTTTAGAGTTAGGTTTTTCCTGTGCTCCAGTCTGTTTTAAACAGTCAGGGAGAGACTGAAGGGCGCCAGGATATCCTGTCCCAGGAGGGGGAAATGCCTGCTAGTACCTGTTATGCAAGCGAACCTTGAGTCCCCAGCACTGTGGCCAGAGGGTGGGCAGGGGGAGAAGATGCTTATAAAAAGAGGAGGAGAGGCAGAGGGAAATAGCTGGGAGGCTGGGAAACGCTGGAACCAGCAAGAGACAGCAATACGCCAGGAAGGGCCCGGACAGGCCAGCATGAGGAGACAGAGTCCCCACTCACTCATTCACTCCACAGTCGTTTCTGGGCACCAGTCCATGCTCGCACGACGCCCGGCCGGGTCTGTAAAGGATGGTCCTCCACCCCTCACAGCTGTGGCTCCAAAGGAACCTGTCTCCGTGACATGAGGGAGGACTCGATGAAACTGCCGTTTCTTAGGTCAAACACGTGAATATCAGCCATTTTATCTGGTTTGCTCTATCATGTTCAAGCCATCACACGTAATAGTTTCCAATTTCTTTGCAGAATTTTCCAAGTGTAATTTTAATTTGCCTGAAAGTTGAAAAAATTCCTTTCTGTCCGTGATTCTACCCTGCCCCATAAGCTAAACATCCCTGTGAAAATTCCAGATCTTCCCTGTGCTAAGAACACTGTGCACATTAGGGACCCAGGGCCTGAGGCGCACAGGCCCTTGGGAGGCAGGGGTGGGCTCGGTGGCCTCCGAGAGACAGTGCAGTCACCATGGGGCAGCTCTGCGCTGTCCCCTGGGCTGCTGTCTTCCCACTTTCTCCCTTCTTCCTCCCTCTTGTGGGGCTCCCAGTAGTAACCAGTACACAGCAGAAACAAACGTCAGGCTCTTCTCGCCTCTCCTTCTGGAGACCCACTTGGGGGTGCCCAGAGCAGCCAGGCTGTGATGACACACCCGTTCTCATTCCGATGGCTGAAGACCGGCAGAGGAGCGAGAGGGACTGTAATGAGGACCTGCCAGCGTAGGGGTGAAGGGCCGTCCCGCCGCCCCAGAGCCAGCAACTGCGACGTGCCGGCCCTGCCTTGTCGGGTGTGAGTGCTCCCTGCACACGGCCTCACGCCACGCACAAGCCCACGTCTGGCTGACTTCAGACCTCCCCTCTCTCCTCCATTCTCTCATGTCCTTCTCACTGCCTCCCCTTTTTTGCAGCACCTCTTCTTTCACATCTGTGTTCTCGCTGACGTGTGCACAGAGGCACAGGCAGAAGAGGGAGAGAGGTTTTGAAGGGGGGTCAGAGGAAGTGACCTGAAAGGCAAAAAGGTCAGTCTCAGCCTCTAATTACTGCAGACACCCTCGGACCCTGCAATTGACACTTGAGTGACACCTGGAGCAGAGAAGAAAGCCTAGGGTGAATTCCGCAGGCAGCTTAGCCTGGCGGGCACCTCGGGGTGAGGTCCTTAGCTCCCGAAGGCTCCTGAGAAGGTCGGAGCTTTCCCAGGGGGCATCTGAGGGCAGAGCCCAGCTCTGGAGCAGGCCTCCTGGGTGCCACTTGGCTCTGCTCCTCGTCAGCCACGAGGCCCTGGATGCGTCTCTCTATCCGCTGTGCTCTTTGTGCTGCAGGGAGAGCTACTGCTGACCTGCAGATGCCGCGACGAGGACTGGCGTGCCGTCTTCAGTCATGCCTGCTGCTATTATTATTCTGACTTCCCACCACAGTCCTGTTGGATCACACCACATTGAAAAGTTATCACTCCCTAGACACGTCTTTTGTGCTCTCTGGTCAGAACTCGGGGCTCTCCACCTGAGCGTGGTGTGAGTGCCAGAGCCTGCCAGGCACTCCCTTGGACCACCCTCATAGGCAAACTATCCTCCTTGGCAGAATGCTGGTGGGCTCCAACATTTCCTAAATGCGACCCTCCTGCGGCTCCTCGGGTGCTCGCAGAGGACCCTGGGCCGTTGCTGTTGGCTCTGCAGGACTGACTAACCAAGTCTGGCCCGAGGCTGACATTTTTTTTTTTTTATAATTTTTTTTAAATTTATTTTTTATTCCCCCAAAGCCCCAGTAGACAGTTGTATGTCATAGCTGCACATCCTTCTAGTTGCTGTATGTGGGACGCGGCCTCAGCATGGCCGGAAAAGCGGTGCGTCAGTGTGCGCCCAGGACCGAACCCAGGCCGCCAGCAGCAGAGTGCACGCACTTAACCGCTAAGCCACGGGGCCGGCCCCGGAGGCTGACATTTTTAGGTGGGACAATCTAACAGTCATTCAGGGCTCTGTACTTGGGTCAAGTTGAGTCTTTGAAGGGCAACTCCTTGGCTGTACACCAGGCCTCCTGGGCAGCACACTGTCTAACAGAGTCTAGCCTGAGAGCACTATAGCCGCAAGCGCTCAGTTGGGTTGGTGACGTCGCTGGGGTCCCATGTGGCTCTCTGTCCTCCCATCAGTGCTCATGTGGTGCTCCCTTTGGGGTGTGAGGACCTGTGCACCCCATTCCTGAGAACCCTGCGCTAGGAGGCTCTCCCCCTCATCTTGGGAGCCAGTATCTTGCCTGATGACGCGATGGGGGACCCAAGGCCCAGGTTTCTCCTCTGTTCCCTCCTCTAAACATCACTCTCTCATCCCCACTGTTCATCAGAGTGTGTATATGCCACCTCCGATCCTTTTCGGAAAATGCTGGTATATAAGCAAAAAAAACCCTTTAGCACTGCCTCAAGGATCCTAGAAATGGTGTCCCGGGCTGCGCCCATCTGTGTCTGTGACACCCAGGGACATTCTGAGAAAAAGCACAGTCTCCTCCGCAAGGTCCAACATGGGGCTTCTAGCCCAACCAGCCTTCCACCCTTTAAAAAGTGGCCACGGGTCTCGGGTCTCCTAGCCACTAATTTATCATAAAGCATTTTTATTGAAGTGTGCTACCCTCTCTCTCAAGTGTCCATGGATTTCTTATTCTAATATTTGATATTCCTACTTTCTAATTTATTAGCTTTGATCATAAATAATCCCTCACCTTCCATCTTTGCAGAATTTTTAGTCTAGCCTCTTTGTCAATCATTTGAGTGACTCTGGACCTTTCTCAGACTTACAGTTTTTCTTAAATTACAAGAAGCACAACAAAACGACGAGTTAAGGTACAAATGTACAACCATTTCTGCGGAAGCCGGCTGTGTCATGTTTTATTCTGGACTGAGTTCATAATGGCACTGGGCTCTCCCTGGGAACATTCTCCACTGGCTTTCCATCTCCTTTTATGGAAGCTGACCAGCAGGCCCGAGCCCTCATGCTCTGCTCCCGAATAAGAAAACTTGCATTCGTCCATTCCTGGCCGCTCGCATCCCGAGTGCCGTAACTTGGCACTTCGGAGAGTTTAGAGTCATCTGCAGACTGAACTCTGCCCTGCACACACGGCCTGCAGCTCACAGACCAGTATTCCCCAAGACCACCTCTGGCGCCGGGCTCTGGTTGTCCTCTCTCCCGGCTCAGCTGGTCCCCTCCTCGTGATGTGAAGCCTCTCAAGTTCAAGCGTGATGACTCTGAGAGGAGTTTACTGTGGAATCTGGTCAAAAGCTGCTGGAAGCCTCATGTGGCTTCATGTCTGCTGGCTCCCTCTCTCCACTTCCGGAAATCTTAAGATTTTTTCTTATGAAGGTGAAACCTATCAACACACGAAGGGCACCTACCCCATGCCCTGAATGCTGATCTCATCAGCCCTCAGAGGTCAGCAGGGCTGGGAACTGGTAATTGTCTTGGTATCTCATCAACTGGTGGGATCTGCTGTTTTCTTAGACTCAGGGACCTTCTCATAGGAATATACAATTTTTTTTTTTTACAGTAAACCTGTACTTTGCTTAGTCTGGAGAATTCGCTTTTCTGTCTTTTGTACCCACTTCCCAAGCACCAATCCATATCCCAACCACACTCCTGTTTTTTCCTTCTCGTCCATTTTCTCTGTGCTGCTTAGAGTGCTGGAATGTCAGGCAGCGCTTTGCAGTTTCAGCTCCTGTGGAAGCACGTGATCCTGTCAATCATATCATCTTTAGCTTTTCCTTTCCCAGAATCTCTCCCTCTAGGGAGAGGCATTTGGATCACCATCATTTTACTGCTCACAAATGGAAAATCCCAACCACAGCCGTACCTTGCGTTAGTCCATTCATTCGTTTGTCTGTAAATACTCTCTTTAGAAGCCGTCACACTAGATGGAAGCCACAGGTGCCTACTTTGCCAGTTCTGCCGTCACGCGACGCCGAGGCAGAGGTGCTGTGTGAAGAGCTCAGGGTTCAGCCCCTTGGTCTTTCCACTTATGCCACCTGCGTGTGCTTGACAGTCATTCAAAAGGAAGGCCCTGTGACAGATACCGAAGCCCGAGGAAGCAGGCAGGAAGGAAGAGAGAGGAAAGGGGCGCTCTGCAGGCTGAGCTGTGAATCACACGCTCGCGGTGGCCAGCTCACAGGAAGAGGCTGTTTGCTTTGGAAACATAAATTCATGAGGATGAAATCGACTCCACATGTAGAATTCAGTGTGTTTGCTAAAACCTGTCCCTTAGATTTGTTTCTGGATAAACATTAACATCACTGAAAGTCTTGGGAGGAAAGTCTTTGGGGACAACTCTGAGGAGAAAGGGGGTCTCAACGTTAGGTTGTGACAGAAACAGAAAACCTGAGGTCTAAGGCCAGCTGTAGCCCTGAATCTACTTCCTCCACATCTCTCCTCTCTCCCTGCTGGAGAACTTGATGAAGTAAAAGGCTAGTTTGATTTCAGAAGAATGTCTACGTACAGCAATTACCTGGCGTCAAGGCTGAGGCTGGAGGCACACAGCAAGACCCTGTGCCCACATGAGCCCCTGCCTTTCTGTGTCTTTGTGGCTTTTTACTGCTGACATGTGGCACACACGCAAGATCCCTGAGTTCCATGTGTCTGTTCAGTACATCCCGCCCCCGTGGGCCCAGAGCAGGGCTGGACGATTATCAACCGTGGGAGCCCCGCGGGCGCTCCCCAGCAGCTGTGCCAGGTGAGGGCAGAGTCCACGTGTCCCTGGGCCAGCCCTGCCGAAACATCCATCCGCATGGCTCAGGCTCTTCCCGTGGGTCAGCACCTGTGCCCACTGTTCCAGTAGCTTCTTTGTATCCTCCTGGTGCAGGAGAGGGTTTTTCTAAATATATTCTTTTAAGGTTAGGGAAACAAACCGTTTCTCTGACTACATTTATTCTAAGTTGAACTAAAATAAAGCAAAAGCCAACACTGGTCTTTACAGAGAATAAGTCATGTAAATGTGAATTTTGTTCATCTTTTTCCACACTAGAGTATAGAACTAGACTTCTCCTTTCTATTTCTCCTGGAAAAAAAAAGCCACATAAGGTGTAGCCTCTGAATTACGCCAGTTAGAGAAGTGAGACATGCCCCAAACCTTGCTTGCAGCTGGCCCAGTGCCCTTTACTGCTGGGCGTTCAATCAAGTTTTCAAGACAAATGATGAAAGAGGTGGAGACTCGGCTTGTTCATTTTTACTTTGTAAAAAGTCTATCTGTGAGGCTTTGCATTTACACCTGTGCATCATCTGTATCACTTTTCCCACTTGTGTTTTCAGGATGTAGGTGGCTATGCCCAGGTTGTTTGTGTACATGTCAATTTATACTTCTTCAAGCAGTTATTCACCCTCTGAGTGTTCTTTCATTTTGTAATATTAAAAAATAGCATTGATTGATCAGAAGCAGTTACATGCTCTGAAACCTGAGTCTGTACATGCTACAGGCAATACAGCCAATCATAGGGAGGAAGTAATAAACAGATTGAAATAGCAACAAAATAACAGCCTACCCTATTTTCAAAAACATACAGTACTGATCTTAAGAAAATAAGTAACAATGTAGTTAAGCAACCCTGTGATGCATGCACAGGATAGGGTCCTGTGACCTTCCCTGTAGTCGGGCCCCCTGCCACTCAGGGCTGGGACTGCGAGTCGGCACTGCCCAGGAGTCCGGAAGCTGGCAGCTGCTCTGCCCACACACTCTGTGGACTGGCTCCATAAGTTAACGTTTTCCCCACTTGGAGTTCAGAGTGCCCTCTCCACATGCTGGAGTCTCCTGGTGTCAAAGGCCCAGCCCAATGCCTCCCTCCAGGAGGGTTTACCCTGCCCCTGTCCGGCTCCCCAGCACAGCACCTCCCTGTCACTCTCACACCATTCGTCCCAGATGCCTCTATTACCAGGCACACCACATTGTGGGGATTAAGCTCATCTTCATCTCCCCAAGAAGAACTCCAGTTCTCGAAGGATAGATCAGAGCCCCACCTCGGCCCCTGGAGCGCACCATGCTCAGCTCGGTTCCCAGCACCTGAGTGGAGTCTGGTCAGGTCTGCTGAACATATGCAAACATAACTAATGCAAATGGGTAGTTTTGAAATCAATGAGTCCTTTTGTTAACTTTGTAAGGCGCCAGCACAGCAACACCAGCTCCAGGCTGAGTGACATCTACTCAATTATGGCTAACGAGGTCCTGTCCCTCTGAGGGTTCCAGTCACTAAAAAGCTTAGAGGACTTGACTGTGGAAGCTGTTATTCATCACGTCTCCTTTCCCAGTGTCCACATTGCATTCTACTCTGCATTATGGGATCTATTTGGATTTGTCTCAAATAATTCACTCAACAAGCAATTATTGGGCAACTCTCTGAGAGGCTGAGATCAATGGGTGGGCCACGCTCCAGCTGCAGGGACAACAGCTGCAGGAGGCTGACTCACGCCTCGACCTCCAAGCTGAGTGCTGAAGGATCCGGACAGGACAGGAGGCAGCCCTCCTCCCCAGGGCTCATGAAGCACAGGGACAGCAGCACCAGGAAAGGCCTGGACAGGGTGCAACTTGGCATCTCAGAGGAGAGAATGGGGACCGGTGTGGCCGCAGTGGGATGGAGATGGGGCAGCCACAGTGGCAGGGGAGGAGATTCCAGCCAGGCCAGGCTGAGGTGTGCAGTCTGTGGTGGGTCCTAGGGCAATGGATGCCATGGGGGTGTGGTGAGTGTGCGGAGAATGGCGTGAGTCTTACACAGATGATGGTGCAGCTGTGGGAGACGGCTGCAGTGTGCACAGCCAGGAAATGTGCAAATGTAGAGGCATGTTGCCAGTTCATGAGGACCTTTGGGAAGCACTTGTTAACTGAAGAATTTAGTTAGTTGCACTTCAAAAATATTCTAAATGTCTTATTCTGAAATATACATTCAAAGGACTCAATGAAACATGCGCGTGCTACTAAAGACCAAAGGAGAAGGACATGGAGAAGCCGCTGTGCCCCTCCCAGCTGCACCCTGGCACCCTGGGGGGAACTGCTGTCCTGTGCTTGAGTCAGCCACGCCCAGGTTTTCTTTACACTTTTATTTCCTCTCCAAGTTTTCCTATGTGGCAGCCTGATGGCTGAGCCTCTTGGAACCATGCACAGAGGAGCTGTCCTGTGTCGCTGGAGATTCCCTCGGGCAGCACCACTGCTGGGCTCACCCTGTGCGGTGCTGCTCATGCGTCCTAGTGCCTGTCTGCAGCTCACCGTCTCCAGTGGACATGCATTTCGGATGTTGCTGATTTGGGGCCATGGTCCTGTTTCCTGTGATGGGCGAGAGTTTCACTTGGGTGCAATCTGCGGAGAATTGCGGATCCCAAGGCAGCACGGCTCTGTCCCGAGCAGCTGTGCCCAGTCGGCTCCATCTCAGGGCAGGTGGGTCCCCTCCGCCTTGCACCCAGAACAAGACTGGTGGTTTCTCCTTTTCTAACTCTGGCCAGTCTGGTGAGTGAGTGCATTTCAGTCCTTTCCACTGTGGGGTCACCTCTTTCAATCCAGTTCTCATAATTCACAAGTCTCCACTGAAATGCCTTGCAATGAAATTCAAGATCCTCTCTTTATTCATCAGTGATGTGAACCCACCCCCAGTCACATGACCGAGCTGAGCTGTGCCCTGGCGGCTGTGTGGGGAGGCCCAATTCCTTCACACTGTTCCATTTTGGTGAATGATGCTGTGGAATTGGAACTGAAGCCACATAAAAGATTTTAAAAATGTTCCTGTAACACACACAAACTGAAACGAAGCTTAGTAAAAGGGAGAAAATAGGCTTCAACCAGGCCAGAGGGTGGGTGTCTGACGCAAACCAGCTGCTGCTGTTTGGGTCAGTTCCTTCCAGCCACGTTGCTCTTCAATAGCATCCCTGTGGGCAGGTCCCCCCCACCCAAAGGCACCCACTGGCTTTGCTGTCCTCTCTTCTCCTCTCAGACCCAAGCTGGCACCCTAACACGCTCCCCTGATGTTCCCGTCCTGTCCCCATCCTTCTAGGTCTTGTTGAAATGAGGCATAAGAAGCTCCCTTGACTGGCAAAAAATGCCCAAAGACGTAGTATAAATGAAGACATATAAAGTATTTTCATTTTCATTACATAAAACACAGGCTCTAATTCCTTTCCCCATTGATGCAAAACTCGGTGCCACAACATCGTGAGCAGAGGATGCACTCTTCACTGGAAGAAAGAAATGCCAGAAGTTTCTTTTCATCAGTGTGTGTGCATGACAAACAGAGTTAGTTATTTTTAACAGAAAGGAAGTATCCAGAAGCTTTCCATGCAGAAAAAGCTCCACAAAATACTACAGAGAATTAACATAGAGATTCATCACTGTCACCATTGTTTAGGATACGACTGAGGTAGATAAATGTATAATTCATATTTTCTGGAAGGTAGAGTGATAATGAGACCATAATGCTTGTGTTTTTAGAAAATTCAGGTCTGTCCCCACCCCTGGCATTAATTGGTAACACAGTTATTAGAACCATTATCTGGCATCGCTGCTGTTCTTTGTTCTGGGGCCTCACTGGCTCATGCGTGATCTGGTTTCCTGAGGAAGGCAGGAGAGGCTGTGCGAGTAGAGGGACCAGGTTGAACAGATGTACGGATGCCACAGTGCAGGGCTGGTGGAGGAACCGCATTGGGCAGCTCGGCCTGCTCAGAGCCCGGGGCAGGAGATGTGCATGAGTCCGAAAGGGGCCAGAGAGTTCCATCTGAGCAATTGTGGGTTATGGAGAGCCTTTGTCCTCACTGGGCAGGTTGGTTTCCAAGAAACAGACTCAGCCAGGTCACCACAGCAGAGGGTGGGGTGCTCTTGGAGAAGATGGGGCTCCCTGCCACCCAGGCCTCTGCTTTTGCCCAGCTCTCCTCATTCTTGCTAGCCACAGCTCCCACTCGACCCCATGGCTCCTTTCAGCTTTGTCTGCTTATCCAGCCCCTCCCAGCAGAGGGGTGTGATGATCCTGGGGGACAAGGAGGGACGTGGCAACAGGACAGTGGTGGCCTCTCCTTCTCCGCCCCAGTAGTCAGGGTTTCCAGCCTGGATCCAGATGTGAACTCTACCAAACATCAGTGCCCTGTTATCCTAGTCAGCAGATCCTGGGCACGAAATCCTGGTTTTCCTATTATAAGAACTAATAAAATCCAGTCTTCGGAGCTCTTTATGGATAAAACTATATAAGTAACGAGGCTGCAGTATTAACTACTTAACTGAAGGTGAACAAGCGTGTTTGCGGAGGTCAGCGCAGAACTCTGTGCAGTCCTAGCATGGCCCCCTCTCCTTCTCTGGCATCAGACTTGGGAGAGAGAAGAGAAGGGTATGGAGGGAAAATAAGCAGGAGATAGGAGGTATGGGGCAAGAAGAAATTCTAGAACCAGATGCATCTGCTTAGAAGTGAGAAGAGAAAGCAGGCATGCCAGCAGGAGACCGACACGTCTCCAGTCTCGGCTTCTGCCCCCCTAAGTGCGCAGGTCTTAGGCCACCTTGAGTTTTGAAAGAAAATCTCTATTTCCTCTAGAAGCAAATGCTAAGAACAAGAAAACTCCTTAGAACAGGAATTCAGACTAAGCTAAATATCAATCTAGTTGTTTTCAAATACAGTTTAAAAATTTTCTGTGTTTGCTTTCACTTTGAACGACTGAAGCGTTTATAAAAGTCAGAGCGGCCCTTACACAAAGTAACTCCTGGGTTTGTTTGGGGGTGAGGGGAAGCGAGTGTCAGCACCACCTCCGTGGGGAGGGCAGCTAAGAAAATGGCCTGACACCTGGCGGGTCACGGGAAGAGCACACCGGGACCACATTGTTTCTTACGGAGCCCCCTAGAAATTACTCCATGCCAGGACTGAGCAGACACACACCACTCCTCCACAGCCACCAGAGCCAAAGGTCATAAAAATCCACAGAGGCCCAATGAAACGCAG
Source organism: Ceratotherium simum simum (assembly GCF_057802395.1). Classification (NCBI taxonomy): domain Eukaryota; kingdom Metazoa; phylum Chordata; class Mammalia; order Perissodactyla; family Rhinocerotidae; genus Ceratotherium; species Ceratotherium simum. The sequence continues at coordinate 1,505,042 of NC_141925.1, forward strand.
CTCAACATTGAAGCACCAGCACCATGAACCAGGCTCATGGCCCACCGGGGAGGACGGAGGGGCAGGGAAGGAAACAGGAGCTATGTTCATGTGGTCCCCACATCGCAGGTTTCCACGGTCCTTTTCTGGGCTCCCAGTAAGGTTTTCTGAACACTTCTCTGTCTACAGGTTTTGTCCTGGTCATTGGGCTGGTGACGTTCTACAGAATCGGCCCGTATACCAACCTGTCCTGGTCTTGCTACCTGAACATTGGCGCCTGCCTTCTGGCCACTCTGGCAGCCGCCATGCTCATCTGGAACATTCTTCACAGGAGAGAGGACTGCATGGCTCCCCGGGTGATTGTCATCAGCCGCTCCCTGACTGCACGGTTTCGCCGTGGGCTGGACAATGACTATGTGGAGTCACCATGCTAAGGGTCCCCAGAGAGAGGCTTGCTCAGGAGTTTATCCACTATAACGCAACAGTCTAGAAACCAAAGGACTGCCTGTGCAGAGGCGGGCGATTCGTATGGTTTCCTATATATAAATATGTACGATACACAGGTATGTTTACTATGTTATATATAAATATATTATATGATCATATTATCGTCTGTGCCACTCTCCTTCTGACATGCCCACAACTCGGCTTCACACCCTCGCACGTCCAAGGACAAGACCAGCACCTGAGATGCATGTAAGGAGGCGGGGGCCACCTTGCTCTGCACCTTGGTCTGGGATTAATTTATTCTGCATCTGCTGAGAGGGGCATCCTCAGTCATATTTACTTTGGTAAAGCAGAGGATCTGGGAAGATTTTCTTGAACTGTCCGTGATCTTCCTGGACTGAGTTTATAGCCAGACGGTTATAGCTTTGTGACAGGGTTGTGTTAGTAATGTCCGTTTGCTCCTGATTATTTTTCTAAGTTAAAATAAAATGCAAACCTCTTAATACTGTCTAAAACTTGTGTTTTATCCATTTACACTGCCACATGGGTGACAAGAATTGGGTCTATTTTCCTTCATTTTTGTAGGCTGGCAGTAAGAGAAGGGTTGAAACATTTTGAAGACCCAGTGGGAGTGCAGCTGGGGTCACTCACGACCTTATTCATGTTTCCACTCAGCTGAGCCTCCGACTCCATGTTCCTGCAGACTCTGGACACTGTGGCTGTGTGACAGCAGAACCACAGTTGGCGGAGTAAGAGGGAGAAAGTCTATTTGTTTAAAAAAAATTCAGAGAGCTTGGTTCACTTTTTCCCCTAGAAAAATCTTCAACCTATCTTCGGCAAATGCTTGGTGGGCCACAGAAGGCCTTCAGGATACTGCAATGACTCCACACAGCCCAGGTCTGAACCTGTAAGAGGTGGGTAAGCCATAACTCCCAGGCTGAACAGAAAACACCTGAGAGCTGCACCCCAGGGCTGCAGACTGGCCCACGCCCCCACGGACCTGAGACTGGGGACCACTTGACCACATCCATAAGGACAGTCCTCTAACAGCATCCAGCCCGGACACTCCCTGTGCACTGCACTGCTTGACCCACACCACCCGGAGGCGGGAGTCACTGTTGCCATCCTCCAGCCCAGGAAACTGACACTGAGAGCGGGTGGGCAGAGCCAAGGTCAGACCCCAGGCCAACTGGCTGCCCACCGGCACCAGGCTGACTCTTCTAAGGAACATTTAGCTTTGTTGCTTTAAACCTTCCAGAGAACGTGAGGTGACCAGCCTGGAATTTGAAGCTCATATCATCCCAGGAATTTGTCTTTAGTCAGAACAAATGGTGGCTTGAGGTTGGTGCTTTAAAAAACATCAAGCAATTGAGAATGATTCAGAAGCATCTGCAGCCTGACCATCTCCAATAAACTGAGCACACAGGTAGAAATAACCAGACTCCTATCCCACAGCCAGCACACTCACGAACATTTAGGTCTGACCTTCCTCCCTCTGAGCTTCTTTCCTACACTGGATTTCCCCCTCCAATCATATGCTAAAAATAATTGTTTTCTAAAAGAATAATGAGATATTTAAGATGTACAGTTTTAATAAAATTATGTATATGACTATACATGTACACTAAAGTTTTAAACTTGGCCATGTAGTCAACTACGGTCTGTGATTGTGTTTATATGAAAGGAGACGTGGTCAGAGAAAGCCTGGCTATGCCATCCAGTGCTCTGCTTCACATCCTAAACTAAGAGTCCTCCTGCTCATGTGGCCAGTGAAGAAAAGGCCCTTCCAACTGGAACAAGGTTTGGCTGTGCTGTTTAGAAACAACACAACGGACTAGGGGTCATGTGCTATCTTGATGTGTTACAGACACCATCACTGCAAATGAGGGGCTTGTTCCAGGCAACTTAATTTCCATGTTGCTCTTCCCAACCTAGTCTCATTCTTCAACAATTTTTCTACTCTTTGGAGACTAAAATCTGTCAAATGCTCTTGGGAAGAACTGCTGAATTCTCTCAGGAACAGAGAAGAAGCTGCTTGCAGACAGCCCTTGATTGAAATCTTCTTTTAGAGCAATTTTGGGTTTTCACTATACTGTTTTGAGTGTTTACTATCCAAACCTTTTCTGTTTGGTAGCAATTATTCCCAGAAGGACAGGTATTACAAATATTTAGCAACTGCAGAACTTTTGACTAGGAAGTCTCCAGAACACTTTAAAATAAATCAAAGCAACTAAATAATAGCCCAAGAGGCTCCAGCACTGCAGAGGCTGAGACCTGGGCTCACCTGATCCCCACGCCCAGCTGTGTTGCGCCAAAACGCACCTCTGCGCACACCATGCCAGGTGCATCCTGGCATCTACAAGCGTAGCAGCATTTCATTGAGTGAAAAGACCGTGAAACGTACCATAATGTACCCACAGCAAAGTTAACGATTCATAGACTCCCATTTAGAAGGGGAAGAGAGACACAAAGAAAGTCAAGAATCTAAGAGGCATGCACATTCCTTCGACGCCTCAGGGAATGGAATCCTCACCTTTTGATGAGCTTGATCGATTTGAAAGCTTCGTCCATGTCTCCAACGGTGACAAAGAAGCTGAAATTGAGCATCGCCTCCTGAGTGGGCTTGTCGCAGTCCTCCAGCCCAACGAAATCTCGCAGGGGTCTCCGGCCAACCATCTGGGGGATGCCACAGTACCCTGAATCCACCCAGTCCTCTCTGTCTTCTTCTCCTGGCTGAGGGACAAAAGGCACCACTTATTCATCAATTCACGTAAAGCTAATGCCCACACTAAGCCTCTTCCTTGAGATACAGGTCAGCGATGGGGGTCCCTCGGCAGACAGACATGGATATGCAGCAACAGGCCCTGCCAAATTCAGTAGTCCCTGCCAAATGCAACGAGACTTGGTCATCATTCCAAGTCATCAGAGCTGTGGCTCTGGTTTCAGACAGCAGATGAACAAGGTGGTCCACATGTAGGAACCAGTCTTTTAGCCTCTAATGCACTAACGTCAACATTTCAACAGTTAAAAGTGGCTATGAAAGTTACCACCTCCCAGGTTTGTTTTGTAGAGTTTTTTTACTGTCAAGTCAGACAAGCATACATATGTGCAAGTTAAAATTAAGTAACGCCAGCATATTCAGGTAGAATTTTCCAAAACGAAAACCTAGATTAGTGGTGTGCCCCACCCCAGTGTTTCTTAGGAGAGCTGTCAGCTAGCGCAGGGATCTCCAAACAGATGCGTGCAGAGGAAGAGCGTCCTACGGTCCCAGCACGAGCACGATTTCACAGTGCGCCAGTCAGCCTCCTGAGGCCTTTTTATACTCGGCACCTTGAGATACAACCTCCTGAGGGGACAACGCCCTCATCCCCTCAAATGTCAGCTTCCTTCCTCCCTGCTGTGAGCTGCTCTCTGCCCACACGCCCCACCGCTCTCCTCTGGGCTGGAGACCACACACACCACCCTCTGTCCTCTTCGTCGTCTGCTTCTTTCTGCAGGTTCCATTTCTCTGATGCACATATGTTCCCCTGTGTAAAGGGGGATCGTGATCCATCCTCCTTGGACCCAGCTCCCCCAGCAAGTCACTGGTCTTGTATCTGTTGCTCCTCTGTGACTTCTTCAAGGCTGGCTTCCACCCTCTGCCTCCTGGCTCAGTCTCCAGCAGCTCCTCCATCTCACTGCTCCTTCTGAAGTTCACCGGCAGTTCCCATCTTCAATGGGCACTTGACCTGGGCCTTGAAACACTGCTAGGATTTGTCAGACCCAGGTGTGGATGGTGAGACCCTTCTAGGCACAGAGCAGAGCATAAACAAAGGACCCGCAGCAGCCCACAGTCCAGGGCAGCTTAAATTTAGGGTTGGGGGCCATGTGCAGGCTGGGTCACACCAGGCAGGAGGCTGAGTATTGGACAGTTTGGACTGATTTTGCGTTGAGTGGGAAACCTTCAGAAAATGTGCACACACAAAAATGACCGGGGGAGTTGCTGCCTGCTGTGTCTTACTCAACAAAGCACAAGGCAAGTGGCCTGACTTCCATCAGCCTTGCTATGGATCTGATCCTGAGTTCTAATCAGAACTCCACACACTGTGAGCATACTTGGGAAGTCTCACAGAAACAACAGCACCTGTGGGTCATGCTTCACCATGCCGCCTACCCCACACACTTGCCTCTGCTCTCATTTTGGATCCTCAACACAGCTCTGTGAGAGAGGGACTGAGCCACTTGCCCTGGTCACACTCGGGAGCTGGGGACCCAGGGCAGTCTGACTCTCAACCACACCCTCTAGTATGCAGACAGGGAACCTCTGCGATGCTGGGCCAAGGGACTTGAATACAGGTCAGTAAACTGAAGAAGGGCAGCTTTTAAAGAAACAATGTTTTACGGCTAGAAGTCAAATTAATAAGACTTCCTATACTGCAAACACAGGTAAAGGAATTATTTCCTGTACTATAGACATTGGGTGACAGACTGTTCATGCCATACGTGGAGCCAGGACGAGAGCTCTACTGAGCAACGTGGGCATGCTGCTCCAGTAAAGGAAGCTGACACTGTCTCAGGCTCCTGACAAACCTGGTTAAAGAGGATCTGCAAGCTACGTGGGAGGATCAGTGCATAGATAACTGTAGCTCAAAATAAAGAAAAAGATCCTGGGAAAACTGCAAAGTGAAGGTGACAGACGGTAAGCAGGGAGCTGTACTTACTACGTCATTACACATGCCTCCCGTCCGGGACAGCTATGAGAGTGGGCACAGAGGGAGACGAGGAAGAGAGAAAGAAAAGATGCACAAATGTGTGCGAGAAACCAAAGTCCATAACGTACAAATAATGGGGGACACTCATCAGAAAGAATTTAAATGCTCTCACAACTTTTTTGAGTTCTCAAATCGAAGGGAAATGAAAATGCATAAGGAGCACTAAATAAGAATGAAATTCAGGAAAATGTCAATCTGCTGGTACTAATCCATTTAAAATAAGGGAATTACTCTATCTTTATCAACAGAGCTCAGGGACTCCAGAATTTGGAAATCATATGAACCCATTTCCAATCTTCACAAAGGTGATTCGATTTTAACACAAGTAAAGGTTCAGGGCACCAAGTGTTCATTGCGTGAACCTCCAATGGCCATACCACATTGTTTTTATGTGGTGAACTTGGGAAAACGTGACCCAACTGTGCCCAGATTGTTGTTTGTAACACATACACCACCACATGTGAAGCTCCAGCAGAGCCTCAGAGCCAGAGACCCACACACAGCTTGCCAGGTGACGTTCACAAATCACGGAGCAGCCTGGGAACACAGACCAATGCCCGCGGAGACGAGGAGACCAAGTTCAGGGAGGGCAAATAAGTCGTCCGAAATAACCCAGCTGGGGTGTGCACATGTGTGCCAAAAACGACCCTGTCCTATCACATGTTAAAACCGCACGTGTAGGTAACATGCACACGCGTCGGTAAGGAGAGAAACTTTCTGGAAGGCCACATGCCAGCCTTTTCCCTGGGGCCATCTCTGGGGCTGGGACTCTGGAGATCATCTTTGGTGTTTATTTCTTTATTTGTAGTTTCTAAATTTCCTACAGCAGATACAGGAATACATAATTTGTAAAAAAGCAGCTAGAATAAAAAAGGCCACAGGAAAGCTGAAGGGTGTGGTACCTTCAGGGGAAATCTGGGAGGACACCCCTCATCAGGACAACTCTGTCTGTCCTGAGAGCAAAGCCACATCTGGTAATTCTTCTAAGTTGGGACACCTCACATTTGCTAGAGTTTTAGGGACAAATTAGAGCAGACGGTTTGCCTTGTTTAACAAGAGGTGAGCCGTGGCAGCCCGAGGGCACACACTCACTGCTGGGTGCCCCGTGAGACCCCAGCCCAGGGGAAGCAGGGAGGACCTGAGATCACCCCCCCAACCCTGCCCGGCGCTCACACCTTTCTCGTGAAGTAGTAATGGGGCACTTCGATTCCCAGAAGAGTCTGGAAGGCAGGAGGCCGGGGGAAGCTCTCCTGAAGCAAGAAGCCGTGCTCTTCAGAAATGAAGAAGGACAGAATCAACACGTCTGCCTGGGAGAGAAGAGAAATATCATTCTGTTTTTAATTTGTCAATATACTTTTCTATTTTGTGTCTAATTCCTGTTTTCACTGCTGGCATATTCACATAAAACACAGAGGAAACAGAGGGACGAGCACACCCTTACACAGATAACCCACTTCCCTCCTCAGGACACGCGGCAACCACACCGGTCTCCACCGCGATCTGCTGCACTTTGGAAAAACTGATGCATCTTCTGGAAGCATGCGCCTCATCAGGTCTGAGAACCACTAGACCCTTCTCACTGACTGATTTTCTTGTAGCAAAGACTCATCATTCCACCAGAGTTGGTGAATGAAACTCAAAAGAGCTCAGTTTAAAAGTTATCCCCTTCCGCTTTTTTCATCTGATTTAAAAATCAACAAGGGCAATGATGACAAAAAGATTCCCTCCTCTGCCTTCCCGGGATAGGGAAGACACACGAGGAGGCTAGGCTCTCTCGGGGATCCTGCTGCGCATGATTCAGAGCAGCAGCCCCGTCCACAGCCCCTTTGAACAGGAAAGAAACAGAAGGTAAGGGTGCCAGGGCCTCTCCTTGTGTGTGAATTCTTACCCTTTCTATCATCTTCACCAAAAACCAAAAGGGCTATCTGATCAAACTGCCAGGAAGCGCCCTTCATGCATACACTCCCTCATTCTTCACTCCTTATCAATTTGCGCGTCCTCACTGCTTGCCTAGACTCGTCACCAGGCCTCTATCTTGAAGAAAATTCCTCTGGCTATGTCTTCATTTCTCCCATTCCAATGACAGAAATGCCACATCAATACATTTTACCACTCAGTGTTTCAGAACCAAGGATTGGACTGGCTTCTGAAAATCTCAGGGTGTGGACACTGCTGATAATCTCAGGGTACCCAGACTCGTACCATCCTGGAAGGGAAATTCCTTTGGCAGGGAGACAAGTCCCTGAAGTTATAGGGCTGGCTATCCTTTGCCAACTCACTGAAGGGCCTACGTACAAGCCCCTCTTGGAAGGAGGCAGGTCAGAGAGGCACAGCAGACTGCTGGGCTTTCCCAGGGAACGGTGGATGTCCCGTAAGACACAAGACCTGGGAAGTGTCAGACTCCTGCCCCCTTCAGCGGGGCAACAGGGCCCTGAGAGTCATCAGTGTGGGGAGGGAGGCCCTGCAGAGCTGGGGAGTGTGGTGGTGACGGTGCAGGGCAGTGACAGATACAAGGAGGGTGCTTCAGTGGGAATTGACCTTGTTCAAGGGAACGAATGTGTTGGCATGCTGCCTTGGCAACTCAATCACAGGAGGTGCTCACATCAAGGGGTTAGTTCATATTACCTGTTTCAATAAAGGGCTCTGCCCTCAAGAGAAACAACACCTAATAGCTGAGATCAGACCGCAGTACGACAGTGCGAGTCAGACCGACAGAAAGGGTGGGGACGGACCCTGGTGCAAACCCAGAGGGGAGAGACAGATGGCGTGCACCTTACAGGAGGGCACTCTGCTCCCCGTGAATGAATTTCCCCACAGCTTTCCCATAAACCAAGAGCCCAAGCCCACGCGTCTAGAGTCCCCACGTGTCTAAGCACAAACATGTCACAGCCACCGTGGTACCATGGGGCCTGCGCTGTCCTCAGCATGGGGCTTCTTGTCTGTGAGCGGCAGCTGGGCTCCTGGCACCTCCCGCACGGCTTCACACACGAACAGCCTAGGCTCGCTCTGATCCCAGAAATGGCTCATGGGAATGAGGTTTGTCAGTCTCTCATCTGCAAAGGCGTGGCTCCTGAAAGAGAAAGACTCGTCCTGAACACTGAGAAGAGTGTTCCTGTTCTCAACCTCCAGAAACACGGACAAGCAGGGTCTCAAATCAGTATCAGCCGGCCATGTGGCCATGTCTCCGTTTCTCCGGCTGCCCAGCTTGGACCATCTTCTTGCACCATATTGCGATGCAGCCTGTCTAACTGTATTCTTTAAATTTTTAGATTTAAAATTGGTTGAAAGAGTCCTAGTCGAGTCTAGTTGGAGAGAGAGACAGAATATGATGTTTTGCCTCTGGAGGTCCTGTGGAAGGTCCTCGTGGCCTTTCCCAGGACCAGCAGGCGGACCTCGTGGCCGCATGGCGGCCCCTGCTGGGCGGTTTCGAGGCTGTGGCCCAGCAGTTGGGGCCAGGGTTCCAGTTCCAGCCGTGACCCTGTGTGCTGTGTGGCATTTACCCCTGGTCCCTCCCACCTCTAAAACTCTGTTTCACAGGCCCAGAACGCGATGCAGTACTGTAGGGAGACAAAACGGGTCGAGTGGCAAAGAATGGATCAGCGCCTGATGGAAGACAGTGAGCCTCATTTGACTGCCACCTGGAGGAGCGTGACAAGCCAGGGACGGTCTCCACGTGCCTGTGCAGGAGCACAGGGACCCGACCCTACAGGAAACCAGCAGCCTCACAGATGTCACCGTGCCCAACACGTCCTGTTCCAGGACTGAGCAGAAGGCAGGGCAGGCAACAAGCTTGGAGGTGTAGACGGAAGCACTTATTGGGTACTCACGGAGCCCCGGGGCAGTGCAAGACTGGCCTGTGAGGGTGCCGGTGGACACAAGGACATGACTCAGGCTCTCCAGCTGCCCGAGGGAAAAGCGTGACTCTGAGACACGTTTCAAAATGAGAAAGACTGGAGATTAGAGGCACAGAGAGTGGGGATGAAAGGAAAGGACAGCTCCGAGGTTTTAGACCAGGTGACCAAGAAGAGCGGTGCGCAGACGAGAACAGGTCTCTGGGAGGGAGGCTGAGCAAGGGTCCATTTCTGAGGTGACAGCAAGAAACTCAAGGGACGTTCTGAAGACAGAGAAGTGGAGCTAAACAAGGTGATAAGTGAAGACGAACGTGTTCAGGTGGGGTCACCAGCAGGTGTGAGTTATAGCCACCAGGTTCTGGGAAGGGATTCTGAGGCAGAGAGAGGTGGGAGCGTGCAGGGCGAGGCTGGGTGGGGGAAGTCTCCCTCGGGCACTGTCAGTCCAGGGTTTTTCTGCTCTACGTTTGCTTTTGCTGCTGATACACCTGACCCGAGAGGTGGACACACTGCTGTGCCAGAGACAAGGGTGCAGAGTCAACCCCCGCGTCCTCCTGAGCAGTTCCCTTCGCCTTGCGCGTCACTTGATGCAGAATCAAATGTGAACTGTAGATGCAACAGTACAAGCACTTGAGTCCTACGAATATTCCTTGGTGGTAAAAGGAACTACAAATATATGTTACATGAACTCCCTGAGGAAAGACAATTATTTTTTCTAGAAATACATTCTCTACCAAGACAGACACTCCCTGCCATCAGAGACACTGGCGGGTCTGCGGTTCACCACGCTCCTCTCTACCCTGTGATTCGGGCCATTTTTGTACACACTGCAGCCTTTCCAGAAGCTCAAGTTTCTACCCAATAATTCCAGAACCTTAGAACCTCTAAAACAGAGATTAAAGACTCATATCTGTCCCAACTGCCCAAGGGTGTTTTGGTTTCCCTTTTTGGTTTCACTACTAGTAATTGCTGAGGTCTTTTGAAGTCTGAAGTATAACCTAGCAACAACCTGCCTAGAAGTTGACAAGTAACTGAGCATCGTTTTCAACAAAGTCTTCCTGAACCCAATCTTACTTCTTAGTCTCCTGCCCGTTAAAGGACAACGTCTCTCTCCGATCCATCTGTCCTGTCTTGAAGTCAAAGATGGTCACCGTGTCCATTTCCACATCATAGAAGCAGATTTTGGAATCAGGGCTGTTGTCAGCCTAGGGGAAGAGAAAACCGGAAAGCTCACAGTAACCATATGTTTGAGAAAAGCACGTCCTGGTGTCAACAACCCACAGGCCAGTGTACTTCCAGCATTCATAATCTGACCTTCAACTTACTCTCATCCTACTGAACTGGTTATTGAATTACTACTTCATAATTTCAGAGAATTAAAAACAGATCCTAAAAAATTGTGAAGGTCGACTATAGCTGTCTAGCTGTTCTCAATGCAGACTTGAGTGCGATGTTGTCTTAGCTAAGGTGGATTAATCATGGGAACAAGAAAAGTCTAGATTCTGATAAACCAATTCTTACACAGATGAGTAAAAACAAAGTAAACTCCATAAAGATGGAGGACAGCTGGGCCTTCACACCTCAGGCACGGCATGTGAGGTAAACTGTCCACGGTAAAAAAGGACGGGACTGGGGAGCATTGGAAGGCTCAGCAGCTTCTGCACCCTGCTTCTCAGCCCCGGCTGCAGAGTGGAGCTTCCAGGAGCTTTTGAAGATAGGGGTTCTACACACATCCAGAGCAGCACCGTTCACCATAGCCAAAGCAGAAACAACTGGAATGTCCATCAATGGATGAATGGATAATCAAGATGTGGTCTGTCCATACAGTGGGATATTAGCCACAAAAAGAAATGAAGCATTGACACGTTACAATGCGGATGAACCTTGAAAACACTAAGCTGAGTAAAAGAAGCCAGACACAAAAGGTCATATGTTGTATCAGCCTATTTCTATGAAATGTCCAGAACCCGGCAAATCCACAGAGAAAGAAAGCAGATGAGTGGTTGTCGCGGGCTTGGGGAGGGGAGGATGGGGAGTGTCTGATGATAGGGCCTCCTTTTTGGGTGATGAAAACGTTCCGGAACTAGTTAGAGGTGCTGGTTAACAACACTGTGAATGTCCCAAATGCCAAGTGCCATTGAATTGCTCACTTTAAAATGATTAACTTTACGTTATGTGAATTTCACCTCAATTTAAAAAAACAAACAATTTTAAGAAAAAGATACGTTAGCACACCCACGGGACACCTTGGTCTCATAACTGCAGGAAATGTTTCAGGGGTGGAGGAAGACACGCTTACCTGACTGCCCAGGGCCATGGCCGAGGAGCTGGGGGAGCGCCCAGGGCCAGCATGTGGGTCCTTTGTGTGTCTGTCTCCTAAAACTGCACCTAAACACTGCCCTTTGTACTGAAATTGCAAAATAAACACCTGCTGAATTGAAAGGAAAAAAGAGCATCTTGGTTTCTACCTCTGAGATTCTGATTAAGCAGCTCTGGGGGTACTTTAGGCATCTGAGAAACTGTTCTGCATCCATTTTGAAGACAATATTTAATGCTTTTCAAGGACCGAGGCTGCTCTCCTTCTGGGAGTCTTCTCCCGAAGCTACTGCATGTGCTCATCCCCCACCCCCGCAGCCATTCTCTTTCATTTTTCTCACCCATGGGCGTCCCGGCCACTCTGCTGTGAAGTCAGGGCCATGAGCATGGATCTCAGCCACAACACAGCCAGCTATGGCCCTGGACAAGGAACCTGTCTCAGTCTCCTCGCTACCAAACCAGGAAGTATTAGGTGCCAGATGCCACCCCTACTATTGCTACCGATGTCCTCAGAGCTCATCATCTCTCATTTCCTTCTTTTTGATCCTGGCACGGGAAAGGTCCGTTGTGCAAGCACACACAAAAGAAACTGAGAAAATGGAACTGCTTGGTTGCTAGAGGCAACGAATGCCAAGAACTTAGGTTAAGATTGTGAGAAGCTTTATTCTAGCAGACGTTGGAATGGTTAATGGGATGTGAGTGCTTTAAAAAAGAAAGACAAGAAAATGAAAGTCTCCCAAAATTTTAGATAAAAGAAGAAAACTGTAAGCTTAAGAGCAGTGGGAAATATCACAAATTAAAACTGTCAATAGGTTTGGCTATATAGAAACATAAGCTTCTAGTCATCACAATTCCATAGGCAAAATGAAAAACGACCCGGGAGAAACAGCTGCAGCACATGAGACGGGCAGGGTCCCTTCCCTGACTCCACTCAGCCTCGGCACCCCAGACCCTGTCGAGGAGCATGAGGGCCGTGCGGGGTCCACGGGCCTGCCCCCACCCCCCGGCTCCTATCCAAAGCCCACCCCCCACCCCCTGGGAGTGCGATGGGGCTAGAGAGCAGGGGCTGTTTTTCATGGCAAGCTCCCTTATGTTAGTTGAGCTTTTTCTTTTGTTGATTTTTTCTTTTACCAGGGGCCAGGATTCCCAAGGCAGGAGAGGCAGGAGCCAACCCCTGCTCTACCCCCCCATCAGCCTGTGCTGCCCCCACCCTCTTCCTTTTCCTCTGCCTCTTCCCATCAGGGTTAACCTCCCTCAACCTCGCTCTGCTCTTGAGAATCAGGCCTCCAGAGCCAGTGGTCACTGCACTGTCCCCACTCCTCACCTGCATTCACCGCCAGCACCACAGAAATGGCCCTCTCTGGATCAGAAGCCCTCCTGTGCCACGAGGCCCAGCGCCACGTCCCGGGATGTTCTCCCCACCACCTGCGAGCCCCGTCTCTGTTCCTGTGCATGTGTATCCTGACACTGCCCCAGCTGCTGAACGAGTGAGTGACCTGGGACCACCTGGCACACGGTGCTTGACCATCCCCCCACCGCCTCAGCTGCCTCCCACCTCCCTGGCTGCACTGCACCCTTGGCCTTCCCAGATCCCACCTTTGTCCTCAGGCTGGCAGCGGTGGCTCTTCTCCTCCCAAGGACACCATCTCGAGGCCAAGGACCCCATCTCTGGGCAGATCTCCCTTCTGAGACCCAGGTTTGTGTCTTTAACTGCCCACTCACTGCCTCGCAGACACCTCAAACTCATCATATTGAAACAGGCCTTCCCACCTTCCCTACAAAGGCTTCTCACCCAGTTTCCTTCCCCCCTCCCCAGATTCGAGGGTTAGAACCAGCCCCTGCCCTTCTTTGCCCCACGGCCGGTCAATCCCCAAGCCCTGGAGATGGCTGTGATGGGCACCAAGGGGACTGGCACCCCTGCCCCCCTTAACCCACCAACGTTTAGAAACGATCTCAGAAAGGTGCTACGACGTCAGGCTCCTGTCTCTGTCCCTGCGTCAAGGCCGGCCCTGTGTCACAGCCCACCAACCACCCCCTTCTGCCAGTGAAGGCAGACCCCGAGAGCAGCCATACCCCTGCCAACGGGCCTGCACTCTGGGCACTTCGGTAGGGCTGCTCCCCCACTGCACCCTCACCTGGTGAGTTCACACCTCACCTCAACCATTACCATCACTTCCTCCGGAAGCCTCCTCGGCCTCCCCGGCCACGACTCTGCTCTGTAACTCACTCTCCAGCACTGCACACCTCTCCTCTCAGCTCTCCCCAGTGTTGTAAAAATGCACTCGTTTGCCTCACTCTCTGACTGATGTCTGTTCATCCACAGGGCAGAGGTCAAGTCCTCTGTCTGACCCATCACCTTGAATCTACAGTGCCAGCAAAGCGCCTGGTACACGGAGGGCAATCAATGATCAACTCGTCAATGAATGAATGAATGAGCACAAACAAATGAATGAGAAAGCAAAGAAATGACATGCCCGCCATCACCTTCCCTTCAGACCCCGGTCACGTGGCTGTCACTGGCTCCTTCACACCAACGCAACTCTGTCTCTCCATTTCTCCAGGCAAGAGGCTCAAAGGTACATTCAACAGCCCTTGTCACCCGCCTCGTGCCAAGAAAATTTAGTTGGGCGATGAAGATACAGAAAAGAGGAGAGGTGAGGTGCTCTGGGAAGAAGAAACCACTGCTTCTGATGAAACAAGAAATGAAGAAAGGCGGGAGACACCAGAGCTGTTCAGTGGGGAGAGCGAGGATAGCACAGGAGGAGAGGACAGCAGAAGGCAGGAGGGGGGAGGATGATGAAGGAGGCTGACCAGAGAGACTGGGACACGAAGACCCAGACGGGAGTGGAGCCGAAAGGCGCATGAAGGTGGCCCAGCCAGAAAGGCAGAGTGATGCTGTGAGCGCAGAGGGAGCCGCGAGGAGGAGATGGAGGAGTGGTGGATGCAGGCCCACCTTGCTGAGGAGGATGCTGATCTTGCTCCCGCTGGCATTACACCGGAGCGACGCCATGCCTCCCGCACCAGGCACCAGCTCGGCCAGGCTCTTACAGCTGCAGTGCACTTTCGCCTCTCTGTGGGAGGAACACAGGGTCTCAGTGCAAACTCAAGCCCCATCTCTGAATAGTCACCACCAGTGTGCCCAGCAGGCGGCAGGGTAAGGACCTGAAACCTTTGTTCCTGGGACTCTGAGTTCCGCTCGGCCCAGCTGCTCCTTCCCTGGGGGTCATGCGCCAAGCTCAGAATAGAGGGTACATTTTCACTTTTAAATTTTAAATTTTTTTCTTTGTTGGGGTATAACTGACATACAATATTATATATTAGTTTCAGGTGTATGACATAATGACATAATGATTTGAAATTTGTGTGGGTGAGTTTTTAAAGTTCTCATGTTTTTATGAGCAAATATGAACATGGATTCGCATTCCCGTTCCTCTTCCCACACAGAGGGTAGCTCACTAAACACACTGCCCTGCACCCTGCATTTCCCCTCAAGGCAGATTTCAGTGATGCGGACCGGGGCTGGCTCCTCACCCTTCGTTACAGTTGCAGTTTACCATGTGCGGATAAACTAAATGTATGTAACTAGTCCCCTGTTGTTTCTAGTTTGTTGCCATTATAAACAGTACTGCAGGTGCAGTGGTGGCTCAGCAATTTTTTTTACTTTATTCACATTTCCTCGGTTTTCCCCTAATGTCCTCTTTCTGTCCCAGGCTCCAGCCAGGCCCCATATGACATTTAATTATCTCATCTCCCTGGGCTTCTCTGGGCCAGGACAGTTTTTCAGACTCTGGGCTCATCCTGTACACGTCCTGCCATGGTCCTGGCATCAGCCATTCTCCAAAGAACTGGGCTCCTGTCCTGGAGAATGCCTCCAGGAGCCCAGGTCTGGGCAGTGGGTGTGCCTGTTGCTCTTGGGGTATCATCGCCTCGAGGCTCTCAGCCGACAGAGTGAGGAATGTGTGCGTGCTCCCTGGGGTACGTACGCAGATCTATCAACATCGTTATGTGGATCCATCTATATCGATATGAAGCTGAACATGACTTCTGACTCATGTCTCCAACTCTGATCCATCACCACGCGGACCATTCCAGCCTCCTCCCCTTACCTGCGACCTCCCACCCCACTCTACCCACTTACTTAATTGTGCACTTCTCAAGTCCTGTGTGGCTGTGTGGGAACTGTCCCCGGTTCCCTGTGGAATTAACTCCATCAACCAGAGCGCAGAGCTGTGTGCAGTTTGCCCATAGTCTCATAGTCATGCCCATTCCCACAGTGACAGGGTGGCCCCTTTGTTCCCACCCCTCCAGTGAGGTTGTCTTACCCACGGTGATTAGCTTGACTGTTCTGTCACCTTCTGCATTCCATGCTGAGATTCCCTAACTTAAAAGATTTCTAAATTTGCATACATTAAGGCTCACTTCATGCTGTAAAGGTCTATGGGTTTTGACAAACACACACTGTCATGTATCTCTCACACAGAAAAGTTTCACTACCCTAAAAACTCCTCTGGGCTGCTCCCTTCCCCATCACGCCAAGATTAAGAATTTAAGCAATGACATAAGGCATTTCAAAAAAGTAAGTAGCACGTTAACGTTGAAATGAGAACATAAACAATTTTCTGGCTCCTATCCATCTTCTACCCACCACATTGTCTCCTGACTCATTTCGAAAATGTAATACTTTCATTTGGACAAAATTCATACCTTCGGGAAAGATCAAAACTTTTAAAGTGAGCCAAATCTGTCCCTACAGCCAGGAAATTTCCACAGATGTCAAAGAAGCACGGATTCCCCTCTGTCTCAGAGAACAGCAAGAGTTGTTTCACAGTCCCCTGAGGAAAAGAGAACAAGGAATTCAGGAAAGCAGCTTGTATAGCACTCGACTTTTGTTACTAAATCTTATTCACAGATAACCTCGTACACTTCACACATGCATTCAACAAATGTTACTGATGGCTTAGTGTGTGCCCAGCACTTGCTGGATCTAACACAACTTGGGGAAGATGGGGTCCTGCCCTCGGGGGTCCCTGGTGCTTACAGTCCAGAGGGGGAGACAGACAGCAGCTAGGTCAACAAGCAAATATACATGTAACCTCAACCTAAGAAAGTGCTAGAGGTGACCAATAGGACGCTAAAATGGAAAAGTGCCAGGAGTGGCGAGACGGCGCGTTCTACCCGCTCGGGTCTAAGAGGCCCTGTCTGCAGAGGCCTTATGTTAAAGCCCCTGATGATACTTACTATGTTGCTAGTCTCACGAAAGTGGTCACCATGGGTGGGGAGGCTGGCGAGTGGAAGGGATGGTAATTACATCACAGGTATGTTCCATTTGTGAAAACTTGCTGAGCTGTATATACACTTACACACGACAAGCCCGCTTTCCTGTGTGTATGTCGTACTTCAATAAAATGCTTGAGAAATAAGTCTTGTCTGGGGGCAATATTTAAACGGAGATTGGGGAGAAGGAGCCAGCAATCTGGAGAGCGGCAGGCCAGCATTTCAGGAAGAGGGGGTGGTGCGTACCGGAGAAGGAAAGGGCTGAGCGTGGTCCAGGAACCCGGAGGCCGCCCATCGGGAAGGAAAGTGCTCCGGTGGGAGGGGCGTGCACCGAGGGTGGGCAAGTGAGCAGAGGCCATGGGGGCAGCATTAGTGCAGGCAAAGAGTTAGGTAAAGAGGTAAAGGGTCAGATTTTGTTCAAAGTGAAGCTGGAAGACTCTGGAGGGTTTTGAACCTCGAATTGATTTCATGTCCATTTATAATTTAAAAATGTCACTCATGTTGACAGCACTTTGCAAAGAGTGACCACAGTCAGGCTGGTGCAGAGCTCGGGCTTTGCGCCTTGCACACGGATTGACCTACTTCTCGGGGTTGAGAGAGGCTCCTGGCTCAATTCACCAATGCTCAGTCCATGTCTGCATCCTGCATGGCATCAGGTCAGGAGCAGAGCATCCAAACAGTGAGTGGTGAGTCCCGGGAGATTGAAATGCGGGCAGAGGGGCCGGCCCCGTGGCCTAGTGGTTAAGTGCGCGCGCTCCACTACTGGCGGCCCAGGGTTCAATCCTGGGCGCGCACTGACACACTGCTTCTCCAGCCATGCTGAGGCCGCGTCCCACATACAGCAACTAGAAGGAAGTGCAGCTATGACATACAACTATCTACTGCGGCTTTGGGGGAAAATAAACAAAATTAAAAAAAAAAAAAAAAAAGAAATGCAGGCAGGGAGGCAGATGCACCAAGCTGAGGCACTGCAGAGTCAAGCCCAGGGTGGAGGCATAGTTCCAGTACACAGGAGAGTTGGGAGGCAGGCTGGAGGACGGGTAGGGTTCTCAGAGAACTTGTGGGCTCCTAATTCTAAACAGAGAGAGACTCCGAGAACAGGTGAGGAGGCAGGAACCTGCACAGCCTGTCTATGAAACTCAGGGTAGCGGGATGAAAAGCTGGGAGGTGGGGGTGGGGTGGGGTGGGGATTCCAAGCTGAGGAATCTGATCTTCATTTTGATGCACCTAGTAGGAGCCTAATAAATGCTTGTGGAATGAACAAACAGTGCTTGAACACAGGATCAAAGAAGAGTCATAGGGACTGCCAACTGGGCGAAGGGTGATCCATTCACGACATCAGTGCTCTGAGGGTAGGGGGTCTTAGCTCCTTTACTCGCCCTCTTCCCCCGCTGGCTCCTTAGTCGCGGGGTCCCCGGGGTGCAAACTTGAACTTGTCTTGCTCCTACATTGCTTCATGACCACCTTCATGCCAGCGCATTGCAAATGCCCAAATCACAGCCTGAGAGCTCCAACCTCCAGAACCCGTATTTCCAGCCAGCTCTTGGCCGTCTCTGAAGGGTGTCCAGGTGCCCCAAAACTGCTCTGCTTCTGTAGTTTCCATCTCAAGGCACCATGATTAACCCAGACTCCCAAACTAGAAAGCTCGGGATGGTCCTCAGTCCCACCCTCACTGTCGCCTCTTGTCACCCAACTGCTCACCAAGCCGCTAACTACCAACTCGTCCTTCCCTCTGCTCTGGCCTTGCTCCTGCTCTCAGACCTCTCCCCCGTGGCATCTTCTGCCTGACTTCACTGCTCGTCAGCTCCCCTCGTCTTTCTCACTGGCTGACACAGAGGTTATCCTCCAGGAGAAAACAACACAAAACCAGGAAGAAACAAGCCCAAGTGCACCCTCACCTGGGCTTCACAACCCCTCTGTCTTCGGGGAGGGTCCCCCTCCTCTGCTGTCCCCTCGGCTGCAGCCCCCACCAGGTCTGGGACACCAGCCCCTTCCTGGCTATGGCCTCTGCACAAGTGCTCCCTGTGCCCAGCCCTGTTCCCTCCCCGCCACCCATCGCACTAGCGCCACGTGCAGGCCTGGAAAGCAGCCTGTCAGGGAGCGAAGGTGCATATCAGCGGTCCATGTTGTTTCCTCACAGATACAATGAGCAACAACCGTGGTTCGTGTGTCTCTGTCCGTAGAGCAGGGAGGCGGTCTGGAGACACTCCGGCTTTCAAACGCAAGGAGAGCTGTGAACCTGTTCCTCAAGCACCCAGCATGACGTTACTAGTTACCACAGACACGTATGCCTTTTAGTTAAAAAGTTAACAGCACCACCACCCAACTCCAGGCCATCTGTCATCAGAGGCCCTCCAAGCCGGGCTGCAGGCTCCTCAGACGCCTCCATGTTTCCCAGCAGGCTGGTCTACCCTTCCCAGCAGACCCTTCTCCTTTCCCAGTATGCCTTTCACCCTTTCCCACCATGCTCATAGCTCCTTCCCAGCAGGCCTTCCCCCTTTCCCAGCAGGCCATTTGTCCTTTACCAGTGCCTTTCTGCCTTTCCCAAAAGGCCGTTCTTCCCTTCCCAGCATGCCATTTCCTCCTTCCCAGCAGGCCGTTTGTCCTTTCCCAGCACACTGTTCACCCGCCAGCGCCACTGCAGTGCCCTGTAGGTCATCTCTCTGATAACACAGCCCCTCCCTGCCTCGGCTTTATATCCACAGCCACACCCCTACGCAGTTGTCCTCACTAGGAAGGCGAGCTTTCTTTGCACAGGACGCCATGCTAAGCTCTGGCCTCCTTCCATCCAGCCTCTCTGCCTCTCTTCTACCCTTCAACAGGCTGAGGATCTCACGAGGCCAGCAGCTCCCTCGGCCTGCACATTCCCCCAGGAGGCCTCCCCGGGGGTACTTCCCACCCCCCTCCCGCTTTAGTGTGCTCCTTCTCTGTATGACTCCCCACTAGAAAGGAGAACTCCATGGAAACTCCCCCAGGAATTGCTGAACAGAGGAGCAGACAAGTGTGAGGGTCAAGGACATGTACCTGGGAAACCAAATGCTGGATCTCAGAAAGAACTCAGAGCTGCATGTGGATAATAAGAGAAACCTCAACTAAGCTGGAGTCAGGAAGGCCTGTAGGGGGTGCTCTCACCCCCATCACACATATCAATTACACCAAACAGGAAGAGAGAACACTGCATCTTCCACTAAAACTACTTTACTACTGAAGGAAGATTCTTCTCCCTACCTGGCAACAGCCCAGCCAATCAGAAATGCCACAGCTCAGCCAATCAGAAAGGCTGCAGTGCAGCCACTGAGACTGCGTTGCCACCCTGATCTGTTGCTTTCCTCCACTGGACTTTCCTTTAAAGCAGACCCTCCCTGCTCTCCCTTTTTCTCTATAAAAGCAGCTCCCTCCTTTGTTCTCTGGAATTGCCTATGAGTCATCATAGCATGCACATCCTGAATGGCAATTCTTTTGGCTATCCTTGAATAAACTCATTTTGAGAAAAAATAATAGGCAAATTTACTTTTTAAGTTGATAAGGACAAAGCAGTCACACTGAGAGCTAAAACCAGGGCTGTGACAGGTATTCTCAACCTGACACAGAACACTGCTACATGGAGGGTTGAATGGTGGCCCCAAAAGATATGGCCACCTGGAACCTGTGAATGTGACCTTTTTTGGAAAAGGGTCTTTACAGAAGTACTTAAGCTAAGGATCTCAAGAGAAGACCATGCTGGATTAGGGTGAGCCCTACATCCAAAGACAACAGTCCTCATAAGACACAGAAGAGAGACACAGATACAGCGAGAAGGCCACAAGAAGATGGAGGCAGAGACTGGAGTGATGTGTCCACAAGTCAGGGAACGTCAAGGATGGCCGGCAGCCACCAGAAGCTGGAAGAGGCATGGGATGAATTCTCCCTCAGAGCCTTAGATGGAGCCAAGCCTGCCTACACCTGGGTTTTGGACTTTTGGCCTCCTGAACTGTGAGAAAATAAATGTCTGTTGCTTTAAGCCACTCAGTTTGTGGTAATTTGTTACGGCAGGCTGAGGAAACTAATACACCATGTCAGCCCCCAGTTCTAGCAAGTACGTGTGGGACGTGGGCAGGCAAGGGTTTCCTTACTCCACACTACCAGGAGGGAACAGAAGGCATGCATTGCTCCCACCTTGGCTAATCCTTAGACACATTCAGGGAAAGGCCTGTCCAAAGATATTATGTCCTGAACTGACAGCCCCTGAGCCCTCAAGATGCACAGCAAACATTTCCTCCCATTTCACAACCCGTGTACTCAAGGTTTAGTGATCTAGTCCTTTTTACTGCAAAAGGCCCTTGCCCTGCCTCCCAATTTCTGAAGTCACAAGAGTCACAGATGGAGCAGCTATCCCAGAATCCATTTTTACAACCTAGTACCTGGAGGGGGGAATCTGATCTGGCTGGCTGAAGTCAATAAGCAGGCTCTGGCTCAATTTAAAGACGACACTTTAAACTCTGCTCTACTTGTCTATATTGTCACAGCCCACTCGCTCTAGAGCAGTGATTTACCTGCCAGGTTCGAACTTGAACTCGGTTTGGCTCCACTGTATAAACGCTCTCTTCGTGCATTGCTAACACTGGAGACTCACACAGGAAAGTACCTAAAATGAAAGATGAACATCACGACAGTGGCAGCTAATCTTTCATGCTTCCTCAGAGTTTAAGAAGCACGACCACACATATTCCCTAATTCACCTCAGCCTTCACAAAGCTTTGTGAGGGATGTGCTTTTTGCATCTTGCAGATGAGGAAAGCGAGACTCTGAGGTGCAAGTAACTGCCCAAGGCCACAGCTGGCAGTGACAGGTTGTGCAGGCTCTGAGCCTGGTGTGGGGACTGTGCTGGGCTCCCTGCCCCACACCACTCACTAGTGGTGTCTCCTCTTTTCTCCCATCAGGCAGCTGGTGCTTCCAGTAGCAGAGCGTCTATGATGGCACAATTGTTTAAGCACGTGTCTGCTAATCTTATGTGAAACTTTGGAGGCCAGGAGCCCTAGTCTCTGTGTCTAGACAGGTTCTTATCTACTTAGGGAGATGATGACACACACAAAACAGAAAATATCTCAGCACCTGCTATGCTGTCCTACTGGAGATATAAGAAGTTCATCCTTGCCCTTAAGAGGTCTACACTAGAAGATAGGAGAATATGTGAATTATCAGCACAATACAAGGCAGAGCAGGAAAGGCGTTAGGAGAACTTTAGGCAACAAAATGTTAGAGAAGAAGAGTGAGGGGATCACACGAGGGAGAGAGGCGATAACCAGTGGAGAAACATCCCCAGGGAGGTGTGAGTGTTCAGACGAACACATGGGGGGATCACCCTTGGAACAGTGCGATGACAGGTCCTCCTGTGACATTCGAGGGCCCAGGTCAGGATGGGTGAAGGTAAGAATTTTGCAGAAAGAGAGCTAGCTGAGGAGCACATCCTGAATGCACTGTATCAGGTCCTAATCCCTGGAACCTGTGAATATTAGCTTACACAGCCAAAGACGTTAAAGTCTTGAGATGGGGAGATCATCCTGGATTATCTAGGTGGGCCCTAAATGCAATCACAAGTGTCCCTACAAGAGGGAGGTAGATTTCAGACAGGAACAATATGACAGTGGAGGCAGAGACTGGAATGATGTGACCCCAAGCCAAGGATTGTCAGCAGCCAAAAGCTGGAAGCAGCAAGGAACAGATTCTTCCCTAGAGCTCTGGAGGGAATGTGGCCTTGTTGCGGCCCTGATTTTGGCCCAGTGAAACTGACTTTGGACCTCTGACCTCTACAACTGTGAAAGAATAAATCTCCGTTTAACCCACTCAGTTTGTGGTCACTGTTACAGCAGCCCCAAGACACTCATACAAGCATGTGCTGCAGAGCACAGGATAAAGGCTGCCCAGTGAAAGAGTGTTGGAGAGGTGGATGGGATGTAGAGGGGTGTTTGAGACTAATGGAGCATCTCTGACAATCCATCCTGAAATTTTCAGAGACTGGCCTTGGTCAAAATGCCAGAGGGCTCACTGCTATGTGCGGTCTGGAACCAGTTCAGAAGTCGGGTCTGTGGCAATCCCTTCCCTGGACAGCACTGTGGTTGTTCATACTCGTGCAGTCTTAGTTCTCAGCTGTGTAATTGTCCTGGAGCCCAGGAGGGCTTGCTAGCCCCAGATCTGGCTGTACTTCTCAACCACCTTGACTGGCTTCTATTAATAGCATGTGGCCCAGGAGGCCCTGGTGGCCCTGGCAGCATGGGGCCAGAGCTGCAGCACTGACTCTGGAAACACAGGCACAGGTATGAGAACCGACACAGCATCTCCCTGTGGCCCTGTGCCAGCCCCTGCCCACACCACAGGCACCAGCACCCCAATTAATGGGGAGAAAACACAGTAGGGTGCTGTGTTTCCCCTCTGGGCAGGGAAGACTCCCACCTGCATTTCGTAACGTGTCTCCAGAAGGCTCAAAGATCACCACCTGTTTTCCATTCCAGACAGCAACAGCATCCTAAGAAGAATCACGGAAATTAAAAAGCAACTTGCGGGCCGGCCCTGTGGCTTAGTGGTTAAGTGCATGCGCTCTGCTGCTGGCGGCCCGGGTTCGGATCCCGGGCGCGCACTGACACACCGCTTCTCCGGCCATGCTGAGGCCGTGTCCCACATACAGCAACTAGAAGAATGTGCAGCTATGACATACAACTATCTACTGGGGATTTGGGGGGAAAAAATAAATAAATAAAATCTTTAAAAAAAAAAAAAAAGCAACTTGCTATCAGGCCCCTTACCATCCTGAAGGACCCTAACAACTGACCAGGTCTTTTGTGTCCATTGAAGACCCAGACCGACCCCACGGGTCACCCTCGCAGTCACCTTGGTGGCAAACACTCCGCTGACGTGCATGTCTGTGCGCAGGCTGTGCGACACGCCCGTGGACAGGAAGGACACACTGAGTAAGCTTGGGGAAATCTGCACCACGGCCACTTGCTGGTGGAAGTGTGATGACATGGCCTGCTCACTGAGGATCACCACGGAGCTGATGTTGTTCACTGCCAGAAGGTTCTTCCTGGAGCCCCACTTCATTTCCATGTCGGGGAGAAAGAACCAAAAGTGCGAACGGAGGAGAAGAGAGATACAGTAAGGAAAACGTTATAGTCATGAGGATTCATAAACAATTTTCCAGCACTATCTATTCTTCTTGTTAAAAAAAATGATTTTAAAAAATTTATAAGTGTAAATACGTGCTTTGTAGAAAAATTGTAAAACACCGACACTCAAGAGTTGTGATGCAGCAGGCAGATACTTGTATGGCTGTTCTAGCTCACGTCTGTTCTAACTGGTTGAACATTTTCTAGAATGTACTTTTCTGATATTAATTTAGGGATGTTTATTTTTCATAAATAGATAGCAAGTTTACGCAATATATTACATTATCCAGCTTTCCTCTGGTAATGTCAAATGCCACTTTCATAATTTCATATTAAACTTCCAAATCCATACAAATTTGTTTCTGGATTTCCTACTCCACTCCACTGACATATTTATCCATTCCTGAGTAAGCATGCACTGTTTTTTGTTTGTTTTTGCTGAGGAAGCTTTGCCCTGAGCTAACATCTGTGCCAATTTTCCTCTATTTTTTTGTACATGGGACACCTCCACAGTGTGGCTGGTGAGTGGAGTACGTCCGTGCCCGGGATCCGAACCTGGGCTGCCGAAGCAGAGCGTGCTGAACTTGAACCACTTGGCTGCAGGACCGGGCCCAGCATGCACTGTTTTAATTGCTATAGTTTTGAGATATATATTTTTGGTATATGATATAGAAATGTCTGATTCTTTATAAAATTTTTTCTTGGCCATTTGCTCTCCCAGATGAGTTTAGAATTATTGTGTTGAGTTCTCCCAGAAAAAAGTGTCATTATTTTTACTGGATGTACATGTAATTTGTAGATTTACTTGGGAAGAAATGACACTTTTACAAGACTGAGGCTTCCCTTTGAGGAACACGGTCTGTCTCACCATTGACTCAGTTTTTCTTCATGTCCTTTAGGTCAGTCGGTGCGGCTCTCACTGTTATTTGAGGTGGAGTTTCTCTCATGAGCAGTGAGGCTGCAAGCGTTCCTCACGCCTTCTACTGACCTCTCTTAGGTCAATGATCCGCACTTTCCATCAGTGTTTCCAATGAAGTTCTTAATATTTTTCCTATAAAAGTGAGTTTTCTTCAAGATGTCCTTTATTCTAAGATATCACTAAAGGTAAGATGAGCCATCATTTTAAAATAATAGCTTTCTGTGTAAAGATCCCTTCTCCCACAAAAAAGCAAAAACGCCACCTCAAATGTCCACACCACCTGGAAGAGCTGCATGCCAACTTCAGTGTGAGAATGAAAACAACAAGACGCATTGAGAATCGGGAAAATACAGCATGTTCTGACATGAACCCTTTATGCCCTCTAAAGTGAGTATTTACCCAGCTCAGTTTTCCTCCAGTTCTAGGCTTCTTGATCTCCAGTGCCCAGTTTGAAATAAGACTTTATGTACTCAAACTTGTCATTCTCTGCTTTTGCAACTGCTGTTATTATTTCAAATCAGAGAGTTATACTTTCTCTACAGATCTGATAGTATTCTATGCTATTTTTAGCCAGTTATTCTGACTTAATTTCAAAAATATTTAACTCAATTCATCTAGAAACTATTGTTACATATGGCCTGAGATGAGGATCTAAAAGTAATTCCCAAAATTGCCATGAGGAAGCCCGAAACTATTTACTACATAGTTTCCTTTCCTAATTACTATAGGATTAAGTAAATTTTATCTTGAGAGATTTTCACAGAGTAGATCTGAGAGACAACTTCCAAGACGGCAGGGTGAGGAGCCCCAGGACACAACAGGCATAACTGGTAGAAATTATGAAAAAAACCACCACCTAATTCTCTAGAAATTCGGCATAAAGCAAATGAAGAAACAATGATTCAAGAAAGACCACTAAATCTGTCAAGAACAACAGAGTCTGCGGCACCTGAGCCATCCTGCTGCCTCCCTCCTGCCTCCTAGCTCAGCGTGAAGAAGCTGCACGGGGCCGGTGCAGCCAAGAAGCCAGGCTCCCTCCCCTCCGCTCTGAGCAGAGGGCTCTGGCAGCTCCCTGGAGGGGCTGGCCGCCAGCACCTCTTGTTCCCCCAGCTCATGTTGCAGAGGCCAATTCCAGGTGAGAGAGGCGGGGCACCCTCCTTCCACCAGCCCCCGCTCACAGTACAAAGGCTCTACACTGGGAGAGGCAATCTGAGCAGACCAGAGGCTACTGCGCCCAGCTCCCTGTTCATAAGGCAGGCTGTCACTCGAGGGAAGCTGGCCACTGCCCCTAGTCCCGAGCTCTGGAGAAGGGATTCAGAGATTTTTTTCCCAAGGGGAGAGGCAGTCCATAAGAACAGAGAGCTCCAAAGCATTCCCCAAAGGAAGTAACTTCATTTGAAACCGAATGTGGATAAGTTCAAGCCCAAGGATGCTCTTGAAAACAGTGAAGGGGACGGCTCAGTGGCGTAGGGGTTAAGTTTGCACACTCCATTTCGGAGGCCTGGGGCTCATGGGTTCTCGGAGGCCTGGGGCTCATGGGTTCGGAGGCCTGGGGCTCATGGGTTCGGATCCCAGGCGCGGACCTACACACGACTCATCAAGCCACGCAGTGGTGGCATCCCACATACAAAATAGAGGAAGATTGGCACAGATGTTAGCACAGGACAATCTTCCTCACCACAAAAAAGAAAACAGTGGAGATTTTGGTGGTGAGCATTAAGAGGGGACTGGTAGCTCTATGAGAGCAACAAGTTCAAGGGCAGGCTAGACAGTGTACTAGAGAGAACCAGGGAAAGAAACACCCAGGAGGAGCCTTCCTGGGGTCAGAACAAACCTTAAACACTGAATTCAAAGACCACCCCTGCCCAAATTTAATTAGACCAGACTATGGAGCAAATGATGCCCCAGGGTATTGTCAAAACAATCAGCCAGCAGTTGGGGGAGCCTCACACTGTCTGTGATACTAGCCACAGAGGCAGAGAGCTTAACAGGGAAAGGAGAGTCAAAGAGAGCCCGCCACAACCACAGGCGTCCCAGGGTGACTGTGCATGTGCCCAGGCTGGGCCCTCTGAAGAGTGGCGTCAGAGGCACTGGAGGGGAAACAATGTCAGTACAATGGTCCAGCTGGTCACTAAACAAACAAACAAGCAAACAACAGCAACAAGCCCTAGGGGTGAGTGGGGCAGGAGGATTGGTATCCCAGAGTTGACACAATATTTTATCTAAAATGTCCAGTTTGCAGAAAAAATTAAGAACCATGCAAAACCGGAGAATATGACCCACACCCAGGAAAAACAGCAGGCAAGAGAAATTGCCAGGAGAAGACCCAGATGTTGGACTTAGACAAAGCCTTCAAAGGAGCCACTGTGAATATGCTCAAAGAGCCAGAGGAAACCACGTTTGAAGAAGAGCAGGAAGGTGTGATACAATGTCTCACCAAATAGAGACTATCAATACAGAGACAGAATTATAAAAAGAACCAAATGTCCAAGAGAAATAAAAACACACGTCCACAAAAAAACTGGTACACAAATGTTCACTGCAGCACTATTCATAATAGTCCAAAAGTGGAAACAACCCACGTGTCCATCAACGGATAAAAGGATAAACAAATGTGGTCCAGCAATACAATGGAATATTACTCAGCCATGAAAAGGAATGAAGCTCTGACACCGGCTGCAACATAGATGAGCCTTGAAAAAATCATGCTTAGTTCAAGGAACCAGACACAAAAGTCTGCATATTGTATGATTCCACTGATAGGAAATCTGGAAAAGAGGCAAATCCATAGAGACAGAAAGTAGATGAGTGGTGCCAGGGGCTGGGGTGGGGGGTGGTGGTGACTGCTAATGGGTGCAGATTTCTCTCTGGGATGATGATAATGTTCTAAAATTTATTGTGATGGTTGCAAAACTCTGTGAATATACTAAAAACCATTTGGTACATTATATATCTCAATAAAGCTATTTCTAAGATAGATAGAAATAGAAATAAAGAGACAAATAGATAGATAAAAGAGATAGATATAGATTACTACAGATCCATAATCCCTTATCTGCAATTCTGAAATCCAAAAGGCCTTTAGAAGTATTTTATTGTTGTTATTTTTATATAGTCTTAAGTTGAATAACTGACAAAAATAGGTTCAAAGCCAGTGACTTCCTCCACTTTTGCAGGGCAGAAAGTGGGTGAGCCCAACGCCGGGGCAGAGTTGTACCTTTATCTGTGTGATGTTTCCTTCGAGTTCAGTAGGAGTTTGAAGGGTCCACCTGTCTTTGCCCTCTGCCCCTTGGCTGCTCTGGGGGCCAGACACTTTTCTCCACATGGCTACTCGCCCTTTATCAGTACCCGCTGCCAGAAGACCTAGAGGTAAAAACAAAGTTCACAAGAATTGAGTTGAAAAGGGATAAAAACAGCAGCAAGCTCCTTTCTCTGATCGCCATCTCTAAAATACCAGCCCGTCAACCCAGTAGCTCTCCAGCCTCTTACCTGGCTGTAACTCCCTTGGCAGGAACTTACCACTACCTGGCCATACAGTGCATGTGTGTGCGTGTGTGGTGGGGTGAGGTGGGCACTGTCTTCTCTGGCTTCTCTCCGTCTGCCATGAGAACAGAGCCAGTATGCCTGATCAGTGCTGCCTCCCCAGTGCTAGGACAACACTTAGCACTCAGCAGGCACAACATAAATGCTGCCTTGGCTCATCTCCTCTTCTTTTTGTCCTGTGCGTGTGTGTGGATACACATACATACATACACAGGTGTACACACATATGTCTACTTTTTAAAGATTTTATTTATTTATTTTTTTCCCCCCAAAGCCCCAGTAGATAGTTGTATGTCACAGCTGCACATCCTTCTAGTTGCTGTATGTGGGACGCGGCCTCAGCATAGCCGGAGAAGTGGTGTGTCGGTGCGCGCCCAGGATCCGAACCCAGGCCGCCAGCAGCGGAGCGCGAGCACTTAACCGCTAAGCCACGGGGCCGGCCCTATGTCTACTTTTTAAAAACGCTTCCCACGCTGTCTTTTTCTCGGGGTTTCAAGAGGAAACAGATCAACTGCATACAGCAGGTTGGTCACACTCGTGACCAAACCCCTTGACCTCCATGCGGCATAACAAAGCTTTCCCGTCACTTGCTTGTTCTTGACTGTTGACTTTACTCAAATGACTGACATAGTTACAATCGCTGTATCATTCTCTCTCTTTTTTTTTTTTAATTTTAAATTTTATTTATTTATTTTTTCCCCCAAAGCCCCAGTAGATAGTTGTATGTCATAGTTGCACAGCCTTCCAGTTGCTGTATGTGGGACGCGGCCCCAGCATGGCTGGAGACGCAGTGCGTCGGTGCACGCCCGGGATCTGAACCCGGGCCGCCAGCAGCGGAGCGCGTGCACTTAACTGCCAAGCCACGGGGCCGGCCCCAACTGTACCATTCTCTGAATAGCCACTACCATCATTTGGCAGCCCACAGAGCAAAGCCTGAGGTTGGTTCTCTTTCTCTCTTACGCCAGCCCAAGAAAACTCACCTTTGACTTTACAGTAAGAAACACAGTTTATATTCTCTCCCTTTTCAAAACCAAACTTCTCCTCTGGACTCAGCACATAATTCTCTCCTCGTTCTAAGTCCCAGAATCTACAAGGGAAGGAAGAAGGCCCCATTGAGGGGACTTTGTTAGTGGATTTCCCTCTGCTCTGAGGGTTGTTCAACTTGCAGAACAAACTTTAAAGATCAGGAAGAAGACATGGCCCTTTGGACTCTGCTAGGAAAAGCATGCTGTCATTACGTTTAGAACTTTTTTATGCCCTGTTCATAATCAAAGGGAGTTGTTGTTAATAAATGATCGTTCATGCGTGACACCAGGTCACAATGAGAACAAAGAAATCCAACCACAGGCCACAACACGGGAGAACCCCCGGCCACCACGTGGAGCTAAAGCAGCAGACACAAGAGAACTCAGGATGTGATTCCACCTATACACGCTCAAAAAGACCAGGCAAAGGGATTCCACAGGCAGACAGCAGGATGGTGCTACTCCTGTGTGGCGGGTGGGGACACCTGGGGTCTCTGGGGTTTTCTGTTCTTCAGTCTTGGAGCTGGTTACATGGATGTGTCCAATTTGTGAAAATACATCACAATTTGTGTATTCTTCTGTATGTATGTTACACTCCAATAAAACGTTTACTCAAAAGAGACTGAATTTTAATCACGGTGCTCACTGGCGAGTCAGGCCCTCACCTGAGGACTGCTTCCCCTATGGCGGTCACGAGAAGGCTGCCTTCAATCAAAGCGATGTCTGCCCGGCGACCTGTTTTCCCACTCAACTTTACCTGTATAATGAAAAACAAAAGAAGCATGCGCTCCTGCCAAGACTGCGTGTCCCTGTTTGTGAGCCTGGAATCTCTGGTCTGCAGTGACGTCGTGGAGACTCACCAAGTGGAGGAAGAGGAAGTGCAAGGCAATATGGAGACCTGGAAAGGCATTCCATGGTGCTAAGGCCGAAGCCAACAACTACTCTTGCACATTAAATGGTTAGTACGAGTGGCTGCTGAGCACATGGTGCGTAGTGAGTGCGTTTCCAGAGTGGCAACTGAGTGGAGCCAAGTTCAGGCATGACCTCGCCCTCCAGGGCAGGCACCACACTCCTGTTTTGCAGAGAACACACCATCCCAGGACCCACCAGCCAGTGAGTGACTCAGGGGGGATTTGAACCCAGGTCCACGTGACTCGGTGACCACGTTTTCAACCACTGTGCTAGACAGAGGTTGCATAAACGACCAAATAAACACCGACTTAGAAAAAACCAATCAGCTCTGTAATCTATAAGAGTATCTTTAGTGAAAGTTCAGAGTTCTCTGAGGAACATGCAATCCTCTGGCATAAACCAAGAAACTAGCAGGAGGGCAGCCCTCAGGGAGCTGCACCTGCTACATGACCAATACCCAACAGGGGAGCACGCTGCACCCCAACGCCTTCGTAGCATCCTCCTGTCAGTGAGGGCCCAGGGCTGATGTGCAAGGCACCTTTAAGGATGTCACAGTGTTTCTCAGTAGCCACAGTAAAACATCTGCTACCCAAGGAGGGTGACTGTCACACACACTGCTTGGTGGCGGCACATGTGGGACAGCATCAGCTGTGACAGAATGAACTCAGGTGACAAATCCCCAGGGCTCCCAGACAGTGTGAGAGTCTCCTCCATGCCCCTGTCTGCACAGAGCTGGGAAACAGGATCATGTCCCACGCCCCACCTACTGCCACTGTGAAAGGGCGAAGGAGCTGCTGCAAAGGGAACAGTTACTCCCTGTCACGTCCAGTCGACAGGCTGCGAGTTCACCAATAGCTGGGGGCACAGCCCCGAGCAAGCCTAGACTCTCCCACACCCCATCTGTCCACTGACCGGAAAGTCTCCTTTGCTTTGCGTTTCCCTC
This sequence comes from Ceratotherium simum simum, assembly GCF_057802395.1. NCBI lineage: Eukaryota > Metazoa > Chordata > Mammalia > Perissodactyla > Rhinocerotidae > Ceratotherium > Ceratotherium simum. The sequence goes on from NC_141925.1 coordinate 1,536,138, forward strand.
ACCTGTGACCTGAGGGTCGTATAAGAAATAATGGTACTAAACAGCTCTGTGAGTGGCCCTGAAACACAGATTTGCTAGACAAAAACGAAAGACTGGTGAAACCAGGTCAGGGAGAACCTGGCCTGCTCCGCCCCCCTCCACGCTGCCCACCTTCATCACTTCCTCCGCTTCACCTTCGGGAGTCACCACGTACAGGGACAGCAGCAGGTTCTCCGTGACTACCACCAGCGCCTCCCTTTTCTCAAGGTAGAACAGCATTTGGATGGAGCTGTCTGTGGACGCCACCCGGGTGGTCTCGCCTTTCTCATCCACGTAGTGCACTGTCCCTGAGAGCAGAGGGGGTCAGTCCACCAGGTGGCTTGACGCCCACCAGCAGCCATTTCTATCTGCTTAGGGATATTTTCAAAATAAACGTCTTTGTTAAAAAAAGTTACAAGTAAAACATTTAAAAAACATCTGCACATACTCGCACAGGCTGCCATCTCTGAAGTAAGCTCCACCTCACGGGCTGAGGTCAGCCTTGACTTGTGCTGTCTCTGCCGATCTCCCTCCACCACCACCAACCCCGGGGGATTCCAACGTCCACACTGACGACCCTCCTGACTCGGCAGCCTCGAAACACCGTGTTCATCTGGGTCCACTAACATGAGGTGTACGTCTGTGATCATATGTGGAGGCCCTGAGTGATGACCCTCCCTGTAGCCACCACTCGGTCCCCTCTCTCCCGTGTATCACCGGTCGGCATCTTGCAGTCTCTCGAACTCCACAGCCCCTGTCTAAGCTGCAGAGCCTCTCCAGCCTGGAACCCCTACTTCTGCCCTGCCCCGGAACCTGCCAGCCCCCGTTCCGCCTCCTAGTTCCTCTTTCAGGCCTCTGAGCTCGGCAGGTGGAACCTCCCGTGAGTTCAGGAATCCGATTCATTTCTGCTGCTCTCAGCAGCCTCCACACCTTCCCAGTCTCTGGCCTCTGATTCCCAATGGATAACTTGGGTTTTTATTAAACTGAAAAGTTCAAGGCTATCTAGAGGCTAATTGTAACAATAATGAGCACGTACTCAGCACAGATCTGTGGCAGGCTGCATGTTGTGCACTCACGTGTATTAACTCAACTAACGTTTCCCGAGCTCTTGAGGCAGGTACTCGCCATTGCCCCACTTTACATAGTAGGATGCTGAGGCACAAAGACATGGGATAAACTGCCTCTGAAGCCCACGGCTCCTGAGTGAGGGGCAGGATGGACACACTCCAGAGCCAGGCTCGTCAGCCCCACTGCACACCCCTCCTCCAGTCAGCCAACATCTTTCCCACATCCTGTCTCGGCTCTCCTTCCTGAGGGCACCTCGAGCTGCATCTCCCCTCCCCGCTCCCCCCATGGCACCAGGCCCTCTCACGTCCCTTCTGGGACCTCCTCAAATTCCCCTCCATCGGCTCTGTCTCCTTCCCTCCTGAAATGAAAGGTATCTCTGTTTTTAAAAAGACAGAAGCCCCCCAGCCCCGTCCAGCTATCACTTGCTCTCTTCTTCCAGTCAAGGGTAAGCTGCGTGCTGACACAACATTCCGGAACCCCTCACCTTTGTGTGGCCTCATTTTCTTGGTCTCTTTCCCACAGCAGACACACACCCGTGAAGGTCTCACGTGAATGTAAAGGACTTTTTTCTCTTAACCTCATACTGCATTTATTGGCTGTCGCTGGGGCAGCCTGTCTCACACTAAGGAGCAGCCGGGTTAAAATCAAGACAGATGGTACTTAACGCTGACCACCCACCAGGGCTGGCTGGCGGCTGCAGGCTGGAAGCAAAACCCACCCCTCCTGCTCACACTCCGTCCCCAGAGCTTAGCTGAGCACCTGGCACGTAAGGGGTGCTTGGTAACCACACAGACTGAATGGCAGGAGGGCAACAGGAGAATCCCGTAGAGACCGTCTAGTCTGCCTGGTGCTGCACACAGAGTGAGCAGTCAGGATACAACTGCTGAGCGACAGCTTCATCGTGAAAACCCTCCAAACACAGATAAAGCTCAATTTGTCTCTATCAGAACAAAGTGAAGCCATTCTTTGAATACTGGATAAATAACTGCAAAAAGCCAGCTAACATATCACTCTTAGACTGGCAAGCATACAGCCTACTATTTTATGCAGCAACACCATCTATTTGTTTAAAATCCTTACCAGACATCCCTAAAATGCTTCAGTGTACTAGAATCCCAATCTAAGTTTCTTACCATCCACCAAGCTGACAAAGAATGACAGTCCCTCTTGAGATCCCATTTTCAAGAAATTTCCAAAGCCGCTTTTCCTCCAGTTAAACATGTCCAGGGCTTTCTCATCACCACTGACCGCCGCCTTTGCCAACTGAACGAGGTCCCTGAAATCCAACATGACACAGAAGTCAGGATTCCTCGCTGCTCCCCGTAGGGAACTGTTGTCACTATAGGTGTGCCCAGAGTGGCTAGTGGCTATGAGCCCTACGGTGTCAGAAAGAGCCACATCTCCGCCCCCCAGCGGCCCTAGCAAGATAAGCTTGTACTTACTCGCCAGGAGGAGGGAGCCGGAAGATGCAGTGAGTTAGGTGTTTTCCATACTCGTGTCTCAGCAGGGGCGTCCCTTGTACTCGACCCCTTTGGTCCAACCTCCATAAGAGCAGCACACCAAGCTGGAAAACCCAACACAGGTGTGGAGGAAACACATCTTATGGAGTGACTGGTGGAAGGCAAGAGTTACACTGTGCAATAGAACTTATGCGTATTCCTTTTTTTTTAAATTACAAAACTACTACATGTGCACCGTGAAAAATCCAAACAACTTAAGAGTTCTCAACGAGGAAACCAGGAACTCTTCTAGGGGCCCCACTCATCCTTCCTCCCTGGAGACAACAACCGTCACATGTTCAGCTTTTTTTTTTTTTTTTTTAATTTTATTTATTTATTTTTTTCCCCCTTCCCCCAAAGGTCCAGTAGATAGTTGTATGTCATAGCTGAACATCCTTCTAGTTGCTGTATGTGGGACGCGGCCTCAGCATGGCCGGAGAAGCAGTGCGTCGGTTCGCGCCGGGGATACGAACCAGGGCCGCCAGCAGCAGAGTGCGTTCACCTAACCGCTAAGCCACGGGGCCGGCCCGACATGTTCAGCTTTTAAAACAAACTTGTAATTTTAGAAAAGATTCAGATTTATGGAAAAGTTGTGAAGAGAGTTCAGAGAAGTCCCATACCCCACACCTCGTTCTCCTATTATTAGATCTTACATCAGTGTGGTACATTTCTCAGAATCAATACTGATACGTTACATTAACTAAAGTAGGTACTTTATTCACATTTCCTTGGTTTTTCCTAATGCCCTCTTTCTGTCCCAGGATCCCTCTAGGACCCACATGACATTTAGTCATCACGTCTCCTTAGGCTCCTCTGGGCTGGGACAGTTTCAGACTCTCCTGTTTTTGATGGCCTTGAGGACTATTAAGAGATTTTGTAGAACGTCCCCCTATTGGGATTTGTCTATTTTTCTCATCGTTGACTGGGGTTGTGGGTTTGGAGAGAAGACCACAGAGATAAAGTGCCCTTCTCATCACATGGTATCAGGGTCCACGCTCTCAACCTGGGATTTATCTCTGCTGGTGCTGACCCTGTTCTCCTGGCGGAGGGCGTGTCTGTCAGGTGTCTCCACTGTCAATGTCCTCTTTTTCCCCTCCTGTACTGTTGGAAGGAAGTCAGTATACACACCCACTCTTAGGGAGAGGAGTTACGTCTCACCTCCTTGAACATGGAGCATTTATCTAAACTAATTGGGACTCTTCAGCCCAGGAGATTTGTCTCTTCTCCCCCATTTACTTATTCGTTCAATCATAGATTTATATCAGTATGGACCCATGGATATTTATTTTCTACTTTGGGTTATAATCCAATACTACTTTATTTTGTTACTCCAATTGTTCCAGCGTTAGCCATTGGGAGCTCTCTGGACTGGATCTTGTGTTCCTTTGACACATCCCTTCATTGTGGGTTTTGTGAGCCCTTCCTTACTTTCTGGCACTATAGAGTCTCTGGGCTCATTGTCCTGCCCCAGTCCTAGAATCAGCCATTTCTCCAAGGAGCCCTGGTTCCTTTTACTGGAGGAAACCAGCACCAGGATCTGGGTGCTAGGTGTACCATATGTTCAACTTTAAAGTCATCAAAGTCTCAAATTAATGGCACAGACAAGTGCTAGAGAAGTTCAAGTCAGGGAGGAGACGACTCCAACAGAATTGGCCCGGAGGGCTTCGTGATTGAGGAGGATGTTTGCGAGGCTCCTTTGCTTTGATACCCGAGCATCCCTCAGGCTTGTTTCCTGCTCAAAGTCAGTGGACACTTTTTTATTTTTACTTTTTTTTGTGAGGAAGATCAGCCCTGTGCTGACATCTGCCAATCCTCCTCTTTTTTTGCTGAGGAAGACTGGCCCTGGGCTAACATCCGTGCCCACCTTCCTCCACTTTATATGGGATGCCGCCACAGCATGGCTTGCCAAGCGGTGCGTCGGTACGTGCCCGGGATCCAAACCGGCGAACCCTGGGCCGCCGCAGCAGAGCATGCGCACTTAACCACTTGTGCCATGGTGGCCGGCCCCCAGTGGACACTTTAGCATACGGTACTTTCTTCCTCCCTCTGGTGCTTCCTTCAATCTGCATTGACTCCAATGTCCCCACTTGCTGGGGAACATCACTTTATTGTACAGAGGAATATGATCTTCAAATAATATCAGCTTTAAAAGCAACTTATATAGAAAATCTCTAACAAAAATTATGTAAGATTGACAATGTATGTAACATATGAGTGTACATATAATATGAAGGGTACATATTACCAAACTGATTCTTCTTGACTTTGCCAGCTTTATGAGGAAGAAAAACACTATTGGCTCCTTTGTGTTTAGTGATTCTTTTTTAAACAACATTTTAAAAATAATGCTTGCATAGTGAAAAACACACACAAGGATAGAAAATGAAAACGTTTCTTTTCCCTGCCGCCCAGCCTCCACCCTAGAGAACCACTACAGTGGGATCCTGTGTGTCTGACAGTGTTTTATACACACACAGCATCTGTAGAGAAGGTCCTCTGTTCTGCCCTTCAAATGCAATCATCCAGTACGTATTTTTTTAACATAATAATTGACTTTATAGAGATCTTGATTAGCACACACCCGGCAACTCAACCAGGTTCCTGAATATAATCACAACATACTTAGCGTGTCCAGATTTCTAGGCTGCCGCTTTGGGGAAGAAGTTGTTTGATGCAAATGTTCAGAGCCCCTGTACCTGCGGAACAGTGATTTCTGCTCAGTCAGACGACCGCATACCCCTTGTTCTGACAGAACAAGACATGCAGCCCCCCACGACCCCCTCCACTGACTCACAAGGAGGGGAAGCTATACGATGCAATGAGTCAAATGTGCTCTTTCAGGTTTCTGGTTAACCGGGTGGAAATGTGAACACAAAGCACCAGCCTTAGAGATGAACTCTGAGCTGTCCTGTCTCCTTCGTGGCAGCCTCCTGCTTCTCCTCCCAAACTCTAAACATTTCTGCACCCCTCGCTCCTCCTGCAGGGCGAGTCTTTGCATCCAAAGCTGTCTCTTCACTGTCTGTCATTCCTTCCAAGTTACTTCATTCAACATAATTTTACAGAGTAAGGCTCTACAGAAAAGTTAACCCTGAAGTAAGAAATTAGCCCTACTTGTGAAGAGCACGAGTTGAATGTATTAAGGAACTAATGTGAAGTTGGGGTGTTCTACCTACAATTGTCCGCGACATACTATCACTTTAAAGGACTGGTTCACGTGTTATGTTCTCCAATAGTTTATCGCTGAAATTGTTAAGAACTGACTTGTTCTTTATCACGTCTAAGTTTACTTGAGCCTCACCCTCAGCTCTGTGCGAGTTCGCCAAGGATCCAGGGAACTTCTAATGGACACTGTGTGGAACGTCCGCCCAGTGTCCCTTTCCTAGGGACCTCCCCACATCCCTGGGCACTGCTGACTGCTGCACATGTGGGCACTCAGCCTGGGCTGGGCTTGGGACAGAGGAGGGGCAGGTCACCTGGGGGGCGGGGAGGTGAAACTGACATGGGTGAAGTCGTTTCCTAGCAGCTAGGGATTCTGCCACGTGGACAGAGGGGATGGGGAGGGAGATGACTGCGGCAGGAAGGTACACAGAGAGGCACAAAGGCAGCAGACAGACATGTGTCCGTCAGCCCCTCACTCTCAGCTCCAGAAGTCCAGAAGCCAGCTATGCTCCTGTCCCTTGAGACTGTGGGACACTCCAATGGCCTCAGATTAAGTGCACCTTCTTGCTTCAGCAAGTCTGAGTGGGTTTCACTGGTAACCAAACATACCCTAACCAAAGCAAGGTCTCTAGTGGGAGAGCAAGATGACTCCACACCCAGCCTGGGGAGAAGGCATCTTGGCGGTGTGGCTCGAGTGCTGGTTGATTTGTTACTCCTTCTCTTCCTGCTTGAGCCCGTTATGAAATTAGGACCAGCACAGTGTTAGATTTTATTAGAAGGATTAGGTATTTCTCTTCTTTTTTTTAAAATTAATTAATTAATTAATTTAGTATGTGCGTGCATGTGAGGAAGACTGGCCCTGGGCTAACATCTGTGCCCATCTTCCTCCACTTTATATGGGAGGCCACCACAGCATGGCCTGACAAGCAGTGTGTCGGTGTGCGCCCAGGATCCGAATCCGGGCCACCAGCAGCGGAGCGCGCCCACTTAACCGCTATGCCACGGGGCCGGCCCCTAGGTATTTCTCTTCTTAACTATTCTGACTCACAGGACCTGGTCAGCACACAGCTGGGTTTCGTTTCATGCCTGAGTTAATCTGCTCTGTTAGTTGATTCTTCATACAATCAAGGTAAGAATGTTGAAATTCAGTGATCTTGACTCCTTTTATTCCTGCAGGGGACCTGCAGAGCACTCCATAGCAGGGAGGTGGGAAAGATCACCAACGAAGTAGGAATATGGGAGCAGGGCAATGTCATCAGGTGGGAATTGAATACAAAAACAGAAGAATAATCATCCAGAAAAAAGGAACAAACCAGTAGAAAAATGGACCAGTGATATGAATAGAAAATGAAATAGAAATGGTTCTTGTAAGTAATACTCATCCTCAGTAGCAAGGGAAAGGCAAACTAGAACACCACTGAGATACCACTCTTCTAGGCAATATTCTGAATCTGGATACAACACTCAATGGGGAAACACAAGCTGGTGCGTTGGTGTGAGCTGGAACAAGCCCCACGGAGGAGGTCTGGGAACACCCACCAAACCACAAGCACACATGTCCTGGGACCCGGCGGCCCACTTCTAGGAGTTTCTCTAAATTTCCACACGTGTGAAATGACAAAAGCATGAGGTTAGCCACTGTGTCACTGTCTGTTTAGCAAAAGATTGGAAACGGCTGAAATATTTATCAACGGAGGCTGGTGAAGTAAACAATAATAATACATTCACATAATGAAGAGCAGGTTAACAGAGAAGGAAGTTCACTGTTTACCAATATAGAGAGATCCGCAAGGCACAGTGTAACATGAAAAAGCTAGAAACAGAACAGCATCGTGTGTTTTCACTTCTGTGAAACAGAGGAAAATAAGGAGACAACATCCTCTGTGTGATATTTCCAGCCAAAAATGGTTAATCTAAAAGTAGTCATGAGGAGACAATCAAACAAATCTAAACTGAGAGAAATTCTACACAATAACTAGTCCAGACTCCTCAAAATGTCAATGTCGAGAAAGATCAAAAAAAGATAACAAAGAAAAAGACCGGAGAACTATTCTGGACTAAAGGGGACTAAAGGAGACTAACGAGAAACAACAGCCAAACGCCACGTGTGGGCCTGGATTGGGTCCTGGAAGAGGACGAAGTCAGCTACAATGAACACTGCCGGGACAACGGGAGAAATAATAACACGGACTGCATACTGGATACCAGCACTGCTTCAACGTTAGCTTTCCTGAGTGTGACAGCCATACTGTGGTTATGGAGGAGAACGTCCTTGTTCTGAGGAGATCGATTTCCAAGTATTTACGGGTGAAGTATGATGTCTTGGACACTCTCAAATATTCAGGGAAAAGAAAAATATCTATATACACATATATAGAGAGAAAGCAGGTGTGTCAGAATGTTAACCAGTAAATTCATGAAGGGTGTACAGGAGTTCCCTGTTCTGTTCTCTCAACTCCTCTAAAGGCTTGAAATGTTTCCAACTGGAAATTGGGGAAAGAATGCATTTGTATGTGCCTCTGTGTACCTGAAGAAACTCTGGGGAGACTTTGAGAAGCTGTGGGTGCCAGGGAGTAGAGAGCGGGGCTGGAGTGGATGGGGGTGGGTTGGAGAGTCTTTTCACAATATATACCATTCCATACTGTTTGAACTTTGAAACATGTAAATGTATTACCTTAAACATGTAAAATAAATGAATTGTAAAATTGTAAAATTTCCGCTGAACATTTGTGATTAAAATTAGGTCTAGACCAGGGTTTCTCAACCTGGGCACTGTTGACTTGCGGGTGGGATAATTCTCTGCTGGGGGGTCTGGTCTGTCCTGTGCATTGTAGGAGGTTAAGCAACACCTCTGGCCTCCACCCACTAGATGCCAGTAGAACCCTCCCCCTCACCACTGTGACAACAAAAACGTCTCCAGGGGCCGGCCCGGTGGCGCAAGCGGTTAAGTGCGCGCGCTCCGCTGCGGCGGCCCGGGGTTCGCTGGTTCGGATCCCGGGCACGCACCGACGCACTGCTTGGCAAGCCATGCTGTGGCGGCGTCCCATATAAAGTGGAGGAAGATGGGCACAGATGTTAGCCCAGGGCCGTCTTCCTCAGCAAAAAAAGAGGAGGATTGGCAGATGTTAGCACAGGGCTGATCTCCTCACAAAAAAAAAAAAAAAAAAAAATGTCTCCAGACACTGCCAAATGTCCCCTGGGGGGCAAACTGACCCCGGTTAAGAAGCCCTGAGCTAGGCAATTAGGACCAGGGACTCCTAGGCAATGAAGAAGCGTGCTCAGGGATGCTGGTGATTCAGGAGTGCTATAAAAGTGACAGCACCGGAGGCATTCACCCCATCTTCATGAATGTAGTTACCTGGAAAAGTTCATTTTAAAGATTACAGACAGGGCCGGCCCTGTGGCTTGGTGGTTAAGTGCGCGCGCTGCGATGTTGGCGGCCCGGGTTCGGATCCCGGGTGCGCATCGAGGCACCACTTCTCCGTCCATCCTGAGGCCGAGTCCCACATACAGCAACTAGAAGGATGTGCGGCTATGACATACAACTATCCACTGGGGCTTTGGGGGGAAAAAATAAAATAAATAAAATCTTTAAAAAAAATAAAAAATAAAAAAATAAAGATTACAGACATACCTCTGCCATAAAGTGGGATGGTAGAATAAAATTTTCAAATCTTATTTCCAATACAAAACAAAATCTGCCATGACATCCGCCAGGATCAATTGCGTTCGGCAACCACACATTTCAAATACTTTGTTCTTTAACACCTTTCCCAATCTGTGTGTCTCAGAGCAGGGACAGGGAAATGCAGAGCTCTGACAGCAGAGTCGCTGCACATCTGCTTACCCTATCCCCCGACACGAGGCAATTCCCGTTGGTGCTCCAGGCGAGGATGGCGATGGCAGCAGAGTGCGTCAGGGGCACCGCGTGCTGCTCCTTGTCCTGCTTACTGAACACTACCACTTCTCCAGTCTCCCAGCCAACAGCCAGGATCAGCCGCATCGGGTGCCAGCACAGGGAAGTGACGCGGATTGGCCTTTCAATATGTGTATCAGGCACGTGCTCACCCTACGATGGACAAGAGATAAACTCCATATTTCAGAGAGTGGCAACTTCTTTAAGAACTTCTGGCTAATCAATGGAATCAACACAACTAGAAGATATGAAGAGCTATTTATTAAGGAAATATTCTATTTAATGTTCATAGAAATACCAATCTTGGGGCTGGCCCAGTGGCATAGTGGTTAAGTTTGGGTGCTCCACTTTGGCGGCCAGCAGTCTGCAGCTTCAGATCCTGGGCACAGACCTATACACCGCTCAACAAGCCATTCTGTGGCTTGTCCCACATACAAAATAGAGGAAGAGTGGCATAGATGTTAGCTCAGCAGCAATCTTCCTCAAGCAAAAAGAGGAAGATTGGCAACAGATGTTAGCTCAGGGCCAATCTTCCTCACCAAAAAAAAAAAAAAAAAAGAAAGAAAAAAAAGAAATACCAATCTTGCCCCAACTTGAGCTATGAAAGCATATGGTTAATACTCAACTGACCACACTGACCAGCTCATCCAGGAGTATGACCTCAAACTCACAGCTGCCTGGTGGCTAGCTAGTGTTTTAATGGGTTTCAATTAAACTTTATTTACAAAAACAAGTGGTGGGCCAGAGGTGAAGTTTGTGCACCCTAAGGTTCTCAAAGTGTGGTCGGGTGACCCTAAGAGCCTTTTCAGGGTCTGCAAGGCCAAAGTTATGCTCCGAATGATACTAAGAAGTTATTTGCCTTGTTTACTTTCATTCTTTCATGAGTGTACGGTGGAGTTTTCCAAAGGCTATGTGACACGTGCTGATGTCATTCCTCTGACAGCTAATGGAATATGTGCTTGTATATTCTTGTGTTTTCTAGAATTTTCTAAGGAAGTAGGTTTAGAGTATAAATATGTGTGTTTTCAGAGATTAACTCAGTTTATTCTCAGTACTTCTGCTGGGCTCTTCCTAGTAATCTCCAGTTACACCTGCTACATCTGTGACCTCATTATTATCCAATAAATCATTATTTCAAAATCATAAAGTTTTCTTTGTGCCAATTAGAAACACAAAAAATATACTTTGGTTTGTAGTAGCATTTTTAAAATTTTCAAAATTTTAAAGTTTTATCTAAAATTGCTATTATTTTGAAATTTAATAATATTTATTCTTAAGAAAATTTTATAATATATATTAGAAAGTTCTCTGATTCCTAGAAGGGAGGAATCTACTCCAAAGAAGCTGGGCGACGCTGTGCTTGGCGCTGGGGCTGGACTAACACGAGAGCAGATGGGGACCCTGGCAGAGCTTCCATCTGTGGAGGGGCCAAAGACTGACACATGCCACAGAGGAGACCTCCAATGAGCTGGGCGAGCACACCAGAAGGGTTTGCCCTTGTAAGGGGGTAGGGAAGGATTTCCTTAGGAAGTGCCCAACTGAGCCACTTTTGTCTGGAGGATTAATGTAGCAATTAAGCAGAAAGGTCAATGGAGATTCTCCTGTGCAGAGGGCATAGCACGCGCAGCGCTGGAAGGCCACAGAAGGCCCGGCATGCCTGCAGCACAGGAGGAGGAGCACCACGTGAGAGGCAGGCAGAGCCAGGCCTTCGGGGAAACCGCAGCCCACACCAGGGATGTCTGTCCTCACCTGAAGAGCAATGCAGGGGTGGGAGAAGGGAGTGATTCCATCTATGATTCCAAAGATGGCTGTGCCCTGTGTGGGGAACGGGGTGGGGGTGGTCCACAAGGACACAGTTGCTGCAGTGAGGAAGCTGTGCTGGTTTGCCAGAGGGTCAAGGGGTAAACTGAGAGAACCTGGCAATAGATTACCAGGTGGTGGGGTGGTGGTCACCGTTGCTTCCAGGCTCTCATCCTGGGCACCAGGACAAAGGGTGATGACTTTCACTGTGACAGGAAATGCCAACACAGCCTTTGCAGGGAAATGTGTGGCAGGGGATGGGTGGGGAGAAGTTCAGGTCAGTTTTGGACTTGTGGAGTTGGAGGTCTGTTTGAAACACCCAGGAGCTGTCTCGTGGACAGCTGGATTCCTAAGTCTGCAGCTCAGGAGAGACTTGTGGGCTGGAGATGGAAGATTGTAAGTCATCCATTGATAGATGGTAACGAGATCAGGGAAGGAGGAGGAAATAGAGGGAGAAGAGGCCCAGACGAGCTCTGAAGCATGCCGATAGCAGTTCCGGTCTAGAAGAGGAGGAAGGCTGGCAAAGGCCCTGAGGAGGCTGGATGAAGAAGGCAGGGTGGAGGAAAGCCCCCTTGAGTTCCACAGCGTGTTTCCTGGAGGACTTTACAAAAGCATGGAACTGTATGGAGAAGTGACGTGGGATAAGGACCCCAAAACATGCAGGGCGTGTTATGCAGACATCGTTGATGACTCTAGTTGCTTGGTGAAGTTACAGGGGTGACAGAAAGACTGCAGAGGGTTGAGGAGTGAGTGGGAAGAGAAATCCAATTTTCTTTGAAAACTGTATGAGGTACATTGTACACTGAGAATCGGGGAGGGGAGCACTGGAAGTTTGAGGAGGTTCTAGAAAGTTTCTGTTATGGGTTGAATTGTGCACCCCAAAAAGATATGTTGAAGTCCTAACCCTGGGGACCAATGATACGACTTTACTTGAAAATAGGGTCTTTGCAGCTGATCAAGTTAAGATGAGGTCATTACGGTGGCCCCTAATCCAATATGACTGTGTCCTTATAAGAAGAGGAAAGAGACACAGACACACACAGGAGATGGCTGTGTGACGATGGAGGGAGAGATAAGGGTGATGCAGGTACAAGCCAAGGAATGCCAAGGACTGCTGCCAGTCACTGAAGCTAAGACAAAGCATGGACAGATCCTCCCCAGAGCCGTCAGAGAAAGCAAGGCCGCGCCCATCCTTCATTTCAGACTTCTGGCCTCCAGAACCGAGAGAGAATAAATTTCTGTTTTAAACCACGTGATTTGCGGTAATTTGTTACGGCAGCTACAGGAAACTATAGTCATATGTCACTTAATGATGGGGATATGTTCTGAGAAATGCGTCGTTCGGTGATTTCATTATTGTGCGAACATCACGGAGTGCACTTACACAACCTAGATGGCATAGCCCACTGCACACCTAGGCTCTATGGTATTGATCTTATGGGACCACCGTTGTCTATGTGGTCCATTGTTGACGAGAACGTCGTCATGTGGTACCTGAATGTAATGGTTTCAAATGGCCAATGTGAGCTGACAGGAGACTGGATCAGGATGGACACACAATGCTGAGGGGTCATTTCTGGTTGGTGACTGAATTGATTGTGGAATCTGTCTTAAGTATTCCCAAATATGTCCCCAAACCTAAATAGCAGAGGTAAAAGAATTATGCACATAAAGCTTTTATGATATGGGGAATTTGGACCTCGGTGAGAACACAGACGCATGCACGCATGCACGCACGCATGCACACACGAGAACAAGAGAGAGACAAGAGCCAGAAGCTACTGAAGTCCAAGTTGTTGCTTCCTAGTACTCACCTGTTCCAGGTATATATCCACACTGCCTCCCGAGATTGAGTTGACAGAGGCGACTGCCAGGAATGGATGAACAGGGTGCCAAGTGATGTGTGAAGGAGACCCGACCGAGTCTGGGGCTTCTATTCGGTAGTCAAAATAGAGGGCCATGATGGAACTCAGACCTAGTCAGGGCTGAACCTGCAGCGAGAAAACAACCAAGTCCTCTTGGTTTTGAACAAAACAAACAAAACGACTATCTAAGAATTAGGAGAGAGAAACATTACAAACCTACAATCACAAGACATTCGGCAACTTAGACATGCCCCTTCAGACGGAGGCAGGCATGCAGGCAACTATATGCGGGAGAGATCTCCGACCGGGAAAAAAAACATACAATCAGAAGCAAGGCATTGGTCCTGGAATGATCCAGCGTGTGATGGAAAAGAATAAAACTTTGTGCCATCAAAACAATAAAGAAAAGTCCTGCGGTCTAGACTACCTGTGTAATCCATCATCATTTCTATTCCAATTATAATAAGGACAATTTAGATTTCCAAACCAAATAAAGGCAAACGGCTTCACAAAAGAGCAATGTCAGAAAATCCTAGTCCTCAATTTTTGACCATGCATGACCACCAAAGCTGTCTGCTGCCTCCGACTCCCAGGCAGTGGAAGCAGAAAGGCCTCCTTTGTTAGAGTCAAGAAAACAAAGCCCAGAGACCAACCACAGGGAACTGAACTTGATTATTATTATTATTATTTTTTAATTTTTTATTTATTTATTTTTTCCCCCAAAGCCCCAGTAGATAGTTGTACGTCATAGCTGCACATCCTTCTAGTTGCTGTATGTGGGACACGGCCTCAGCATGGCCGGAGAAGTGGTGCTTCGGTGCGCACCCGGGGTTCCGAACCCAGGCCGCCAGCAGCGGAGTGCGCGCACTTAACCGCTAAGCCACGGGGCCGGCCCCTGAACTTGATTAGTTACAGGAATTTCACATCTTTCTTTCCTGGAAAATATGTGCATTTGTCCCTTTGCAGGAGGGGAAGGATGGTGAAGGAAATGGCAGTCTGACTACTGCCCACTTTTGCATACCCTAGAGTCAGTTTGGGAAGCTAACTGGCAGAGAAGAGAATATTTGTGGGGTGGTTTGCTATCATTTGAAATTATTCAACTTCATACCTATTAGGATGGCTATTATCAGAAAAACAGAAAAAAAAAGGTGTTGGTAAGGATGTGGAAAAATTGGAACCCCTGTGCATTGCTGGAGTGTAAAAGGATGCAGACACTATGGAAAACAGTATGGTGGCTCCTTAAACATTAAACATAGAATTACCATATGATTCAGCAATTCCAATTCTGGGTATAGATCCAGAAGAATTGAAAGCAGGCACTTGAATAGATATTTGTACACCAATATTCACAGCAGCATTATGCATAGTAGCCAAAAGGTGGAAACAACCCAAATGTCTATTGATGGATGAACAAATAAACAAAATGTGGCATATTCATATAATGAAATATTATTCAGCCTTAAAATGGAATGAAATTCTGACATCTGAAACAACATGGATGAAGCTGGAGGACATTATGCTCAGTGAAATAAGCCAGACACAAAAGAACAAATACTGTATGATTCCACTCATAGGAGGTCCCTAGAGGAGTCAAATTCATAGAGACAGAGAGTAGACTGGTGGGTGCCAGGGCCTGCTGGAGGAGGAATGGGAAGTTAGTATTTAATGTATACAAGGTTTCTGTTCGGGAAGAAGAAAAAAGTTATGGCGATGGATGGTGGTGATGGTTGCACAACAGTGTGAATGTACTTAGTGCCACTGAACTATATACTTACAAATGGTTAAAATGGTAAATTTTATATTATGTATATTTAACCACAACAAAAAAAAATGTGCAAAAAAATTATTCAACACCTGCAAAATTCTATCACTAGAGTAGGGAATGGACTACGCTGTTTGCTTTTAGCAATACAATAGTTGTATCAGAGGAAGCCACGAAGGCTCAGCTTGGATCCAGAGAAGGAAACTCTGTCCAGTGAAAAGCTGGAAGGCATGCGGGTACAGATGAACAGTCACATTTCAAATGTTTACTTTTTTCTTATGAATATATACCCTGAATACTAGACAAAGGCACAATTTTCGAGCTTGTACTCTCACCACCACGGACTGAAGAGCACCTATTCAGGGCTCCTGGTGGAGCAGTGAGTGGAGGCGGGTGGGGGGACAGGAGTCAGGGGAAGGGGCCGGATCCAGGGGCCCCTGTGCACACACATCACTACATCTACACTGGTCAAGGCTCCAACTTCTGGGAGTAAAGTCCTTATGCAGGGGTCAGCCCCGCGGCGAAGCAGTTAAGTGCATGCACTCTGCTGCTGGCGGCCTGGGTTCGGATCCTGGGTGCGCACTGCTTGTCAGGCCCTGCTGTGGTGGCGTCCCACATAAAGTGGAGGAAGATCGTCACGGATGTTAGCTCAGGGCAAGTCTTCCTCAGCAAAAAGAGGAGGATTGGCATGGATGTTAGCTCAGGGCTGATCTTCCTCACATACACACAAAAAAAAGTTCTTATGCAAACCTTCAAACAAAGCCATTGAAAATGAAAACATGCCAGATAAAAACCTGGGCGATTTAATATAGCAAAGGAAACCTTTTAAAGTGAGTTTTAACTTGTCGCAGCCAATCAACAGTCTAAACTCCTGGCTATGGGAAATTCATATTCATATTTAACAAGTTTACTTTGTGAAAATATTCCTCTGAAAAATGAGTAACATGTTAATTTTGCTGTAACGATGGAGAAAGAATATAAGTAGCACTTTAAAAAGTTAAAACCGGGGTTCACCGGTTCGGATCCTGGGCGCACACTTACTCACCGCTCATCAAACCATGCTGAGGTGGCATCCCACATAGAAGAACCAGAAAGACCTACAACCAGGATATACAACTATGTACTGGGGCTTTGGAGAGAAAAAAGAAAAAGAGGAAGATTGCCAACAGATGTTAGCTCAGGCCCAATCTTCCTCAAAAAAAAAAAAAAAGAAAGAAAAAGTTAAACTTGATCTCTTCTATTTTTTTTTCAGACATCACTTTCTAATAAGAATGTATACTAAGAGATTTCTTTTTTGTGTGTGTGTGAGGAAGATTAGCCCTGAGCTAACATCTGTTGTCAATCCTCCTCTTGCTGAGGAAGCTTGGCCCTGGGCTAACATCCGTGCCCACCTTCCTCTACTTTACATGTGTCACCGCCACAGCATGGCTTGATAGGCGGTGCGTAGGTCCGCGCTGGGGATCCGAACCTGCAAACCCTGGACTGCCAAAGCTGAACGGGTGAACTTAACTGCTATGCCACTGGGCCAGCCCCACTAATAGATCTTTAAATTACTTTTTTCCTGCCTGGGGCTTTCCCAGAGGCCCTCCCTCACACCCCTCCTTTGGACACAGGAATCCAGCCTCCTTTCCTCCAGGGAGCTCTCGGACAACTTTTAGGTTGTTCTGTGCTTCTGCCCAGTGTATCCATAGAACCCTGTTCTTCTCCATATGGCTGCATTTAGACATTACTGTAAATGCGTGTTTGACTGACTATCCTCCACCACCTACCAGATTATCTGCCCCATAGGGTGGGAGACCCCCAGAGCATCCCCAGCCCCTAGAACAGTGCCTTGCACAGAACAGGCCCCCAATATGTGAATCCCTGTTGAAAACATTTATTAGCCAGGAAAGATGGTCTTGATGCTTTGTTGTAAAAAGTGGGTTACTGGCCAGGGTGAATGAGTCCATTTTTATACAATGTATGATTGTGCATCATTCCTTTCACCTGCATTTTAACATTTTTCTACAATGAATAAGTATTATCTGCATAATTATAAAAGAAAAGTTACCAAAATAAACACAAAGAGGAGAGACGACTAACAATAAATCGTTACCTAATGACATCTGTTAATAGCATCAGTTCAGAAACAAGTTCACTTCCTTCCCTTAAAACAAACTCAGGGTCTCTTAGAACATAAAAAGATTTGGCAAAGGTATAAACTTTGGAGAAAACAAAAAAAAAAATTCCATTTATTCTAACCGATTGGCTTTTCTCACCTCTAGGCGTCCAATGTCCTTATGGCCTCCATTAAACCAACTTTTGGGAAAGAATCTGTTAGGTTCACTCAACTAAGGAGTTCTTGGTATTAAAGCTAATTTGGTTGCACCACTGCTTGGAGATGCTGTATGAGGAAACCGGAGGACTTTGGGGCAATAGGGGCTGAGCAAGGGCGTGGGGGGCAGGCACTAGTGGCCACCCTGCAAAGCCTCTCTCTCTAGGCCACGGGCCCCGGGCCTCGGGCAGTGCAGGGTCATAGCTGAGTCTCATGGACACGAAGGACAGGCATTCGCTGGTCTGGGACGGTGCGGTTCCCTGGGGCCGCAGGACCGACAGTGCAGGACGGTGGCTTTCTCACTCTCTCCCTACCCCCAGCATCACCAGGAGCTCTGCCCGCGCGGCCCACCCACCACCCGGTCCGCGCCCCCCGAACTCTCACGGCCACGCGGTCCTCAATCGGATCTGGACTGCGCCTGAGGTGGACGTCGGCTCGCGCTGACCGCTCGACGCCGCGCCCAGCACCCCCAGCCTTCACCTGACCTGAGAGGAGCCGCGGGCGCTTGGCCCATGACAGATTTCCGGACGAAAATAACCTGGGAGGGCGCGGGACAGGGTCTGGCCCGCCGCATCGTCTCCCTCCTCCGGGCCCTAGGCCCCCGCGCCCCCGAGGCTCCCCACCCCTCGGCCCCCCCGAGCCCCGCCCCGGCCCCGCCTCGTCGACGTCCCCCTCCCCGGCTCCCAGCCCCCCAACTCGCCCTCCCTTCCCACTCTCCCCGCCACCCCCGGTTCCCCGCGCTCCCCCCCACACCCGGTTCCCCGCGCTCCCACAACCCTGGCGGCCCTCACCCCGGGACCGCACTCACCAGGGTCTGGCCGCCCGGCGGCCGCGCGTTGCCGGGACAACGGCTGCGAGCGGAACGCGGAAACAGCCGAAGGTGAGCGACGCGGCCGCCGAGGCCGCCCGAATCGCCCCGAGAGGCCGGAAACAGTCGAAGACGATCGGGAATCTTCGTGCGGCGCCGACTACAGGATGATCCCCGTGGGTCCCCGCAGGCGGCCAGCTCGGTGGACCCGCGGGGCAATTTCTCCCCATCGCAGCCGAAGTCTAGCATCAACAACGCTAGCTCGGAAGGGGGCCAGAGAGGCCAGGGAAGAGAGGGGAAGCTGGTGAAATTCTTCTAGGTGTGATGGAGATGCAAAGCCTGTTGGGACCCGCTCCTGTAGTTACATCTTTCCAAGCACGTAGGTCAATCAGGAGGTGGAGGAGGCAGCAGAGAGTAGGGGGGAGAAACGAAACGCCATCTTCTTGAAGATTCCCTCCTCTCTGGTTAATCTTATTGCTAGATCCTCCGGACCCCACCGTTTGCTAGGCTCCGCTCTGTCTGGTCTCAAGGAGGAGGATGTGTTTCAAGAGTATTTTTGAGAAAAGCCAATTGGTTCGACATAGTTCCTTGAAGTTATTAGGTAACTAACGACATGCGTTCAATGCTTTGGGGGCCATATGGACGCCTTCGGCGAGAAAATGGTAGCCAACGATACGGGCTAGAAGCCAGCCTGATTCGTGGCGGCAGCTGCATTCCCAAAGGCATTTTACAACGTGCGCCTGGCCTAACGTCAGCTGTGGTCAAACTAACTTTGAAAAACAAATCAACGTCATGTCATAAAAAAAATAGTTCATATTGCACACCCTCTACTGCACACACTAACTACAGGAGCGGGTCCCACAGGTCCACATTGTTAAACAAATGAAAAAGTAAGAGGAAAATGTAGATACTACTGGATCGGACGGGATTACATACGTACAAGGACGATTCTATTTTTAAAAACCCAATTTTCGTAAACAGAATTTTTTTATTGAATAAGTTGGACATGTAACATTGTTATACAGCGTTTTAATTTGATACGTTTATATACGTAATATGATTGCCGATATAGCCATATCATATTATATAATTACAGTACAAAATTATTGTCTATACTCATTATACTGTGCATTGGATCTCTTTTTTTTTTTAAAGATTTTATTTATTTAATTTTTTCCCCCCAAAGCCCCATTAGATAGTTGTATGTCATAGCTGCACATCCTTCTAGTTGCTGTATGTGGGACTCGGCCTCAGGATGGCCGGAGAAGTGGTGCCTCGATGCGCACCCGGGATCCGAACCCGGGCCACCAGCATTGCAGCACGCGCACTTAACCACCAAGCCACAGGGCCGGCCCTGTGCATTGGATCTCTATGGCTTATTTACTACTTACAAGTTTGTACCCTTAAACAGCATCAAACTCACCCCCGCCCGCCATATACACTAGAATTTTAAAAAACACTTTTATCGCCATAACAAAGAAAAATGAGCTAAGTGCCCAGCACCATCTGTTACGCTAAAGAACTTCAAAAGCACACAATCGATCCAATAAAGGCTGTGTTTATCCGCCTCAGTTGTACTTCACACTTCGTTAAAAACTCGGTTCCCGCCGACTCAAGACTCCGAGCTGAGGCGGCGTTTTCTTCTCACGCATCCGTCAACACGGCTCCGGCCAATCACAGCCCTGGCGCTGACTCTATTGGCTGTTAATCCACCAATCCAGAGAGACGCACCGGCCCGCACGGGCGCGAGCCCGGCGTCACAACATTACCCGCCTCGCAGGCCCGCCCCTCGTTCCCGCCCCGCGTCCGTGCGTGCATGTGAGCGCGCCCGCTGCTGGCCAATGGGAGCGCCCGTAGTGGGGTGCGCACGGTGGAAACCTCGGGCGTGCTCGTCCCCGCGCGCGTCGCCCCGCCCCGGCCCGCGTGCCCGCCGCCCCGGCCCCGCCCCACGCGTCGTCCCCGCGGTCTCCGCCGGCCGCCGTAGCCGGAACTGCTGCTGAACGCGGCGGGCCGGGCCTCCGGGAGGCTGAGCGGCTGCAGCACTGGTGCCCGCAGCCCCGTCAGCCGCACGCCGGCCGCGGAGGGGACGTGCCGGGGCGAGCGTCGCTCGGCTACCGCTTCTGAGGCGGGAGGATCACTTCGGCGTCGCGGCCTCTCTGCAGCCGGCACTCGGAGGCTGGGACTGCCCGGCCCGGCCGGTTCTGCGGGCGCCCGGGAGGCCCCCGGGGGTCCCGGGAAGCCAGGCTGCTGCAAGGCGTTGATGAAAAAGGTGACCGGAGGCTGGGGCTCGGGAGAGGTGGGCCGCCCTGACCGGCTGTCACGGCGAGGCCCGGCTCCCAGCCGGAGCGGGGCTGCGGGAGAAGCGGCCTGCGCCCTCGCGGCGGCGGCTACGCATGCGGTGCTTTCCCGGGGCTTTGCCGGGAGCGAGAAATATTGCGTTGACAGCGCTCTTTGTGTGCAGCCGGAAATTGGCCCAAGAGGGAAGGTTTTGCTTTTCTCTTCCCGAAATGTGACAAACGGTGTCGAGCCAGAAGTGATCCCATGTCTGTGGACGGTCAGGAAGTAATGCTGGAGGTTTTCAGTGAAAGATTCCATCCCTATGTTTTCCTTTTCTGTTAGGGGAAAACTCTGAAATGTATCAGTATCCTTTTAATTCTGAAAAGCTGTGTCCTTCTGTGTTCAGTTTAGTGTCTGTCTTCCAGTATTCAACCGGGCAAATGGGCAAGTTTAATCTGTTGTGACTGATGTATGCTTTGCCTGGGTCCTGAGTTGACTGTGGGTAGCTTTGCGATGATAGGTCCCTGGGAAGTAGGGTTCTCCACATTATAACCCAGAGAAAGGGCCTTTGGGATATTTTCAGGTGCCTTAAGTAGAAATGGATCGGTTGAGAAATGAATAGTGAGAAGCCCTGTGCAATGAAGTCCTTTAAGTTTGGGTATTTGTCTTGTATAGTCTATTCTTTGGCAGGAATTTCTTTTTTTTTAACTAGCATGGATTTAAATGATTTGTAAGATCAATTCCAACAGATGAAAACTGTTACAGATCATTTTGTTATGGAATATATCAGAGCAGTAGTAGGTATTACTGTGATTTTTACTCATTTCCAAATCTTTCTGTGATAGGTCCTTGCCCTTGTTACTGTATTTCACTGTTAGCCTTGATGTCTTGCTCTGGTTCTCCTTTTAAATGGAAATGTTCCCATGCTCAGCAGTTGTGATGAGCATGTCAAACGCAGTTTGGGCATGGTATCAACACCTGTTGAGGAATCTAATATTTATCTTTCTTGCTTCATCGCAGGTACACATTATTGACTATTTCTGGGCGTATATTGTTGATGTGTACCTGATTCTCTTAATTTTTGAGTGGATCTGTTTTCTGGGCTGCAAAC